>NC_064624.1:34887369-35205762 GCF_023898315.1 Schistocerca nitens | reverse complement strand
ATACTGGTCTCCCAGGAGCCGCTCAAAGCACAATCTCTTAAAAGATTCACTCTTCTTGTATTTCAGTCGGCATTGTGCCTCTTGTATTGAATCCCGATACAATTTCTGTGTTTCATGGCCAATGTGAAGGTCCAAGGGTTGCAGTAAACCTGCACTGGTGCATCGGAAGCTAATACTGGTCTCCCAGGAGCCGCTCAAAGCACAAACTCTTAGAAGATTCCCTCTTCTTGTACTTCGGTCGGCATTGCGACTTTTCAATTTAATCCCGATGCAATTTCTGTGTTTCATTGTCAATGTGAAGTTCCAAGGGATACAGTAAACCTGCACTGGTGAATCGGAAGCTAATACTGGTCTCCCAGGAGCCGCTCAAAACACAAACTCATAGAAGATTCACTCTTCTCGTATTTCAGTCGGCATTGTGCGTTTTGTATTCAATCACGATACAATTTCTGTGATTCATGGTCAATGTGAAGGTCCAAGGGATACAGTAAACTTGCACTGGTGCATCGTAAGCTATTACTGGTCTCCCAGGAGCCGCTCAAAGCACAAACTCTAAGAAGATTCACTCTTCTTGTACTTCAGTCGGCATTGTGCCTTTTGTATTTAATCCCGATGCAATTTCTGTGTTTCATGGTCAATGTGAAGGTCCAAGGGATACAATAAACCTGCACTGGTGCATCGGAAGCTAGTACTGGTCTCCCAGGTGCCGCTCAAAGCAAAAACTCTTACAAGATTCACTCTTCTTGTACTTAGGTCGGCATTGTGCCTTTTGTATTTAATCCCGATGCAATTCCTGTGTTTCAGGGTCAATGTGAAGGTCCAAGGGATACAGTAAACCTGCACTGGTGCATCGGAATCTAATACTGGTCTCCCAGGAGCCGCTCAAAGCACAAACTCTTAGAAGATTCACTCTTCTTGTACTTCAGTCGGCATTGTGCGTTTTGTATTTAATCCCGATGCAATTTCCGTGATTCATGGTCAATGTGAAGGTCCAAGGGATACAATAAACCTGCACTGGTGCATCGGAGGCTAATACTGGTCTCCGAGGAGCCGCTCAAAGCACAAACTCTTAGAAGATTCACTCTTCTTGTACTTCAGTCGGCATTGTGTGTTTTGTATTCAATCCCGATACAATTTCTGTGTTTCATGGTCAATGTGAAGGTCCAAGGGATACAATAAACCTGCACTGGTGCATCGGAAGCTAATACTGGTCTCCCAGGTGCCGCTCAAAGCACAAACTCTTAGAAGATTCACTCTTCTTGTACTCAGGTCGGCATTGTGCCTTTTGTATTTAATCCCGATGCAATTCCTGTGTTTCATGGTCAATGTGAAGGTCCAAGGGATACAATAAACTTGCACTGGTGCATCGGAATCTAATACTGGTCTCCCAGGAGCCGCTCAAAGCACAAACTCTTAGAAGATTCACTCTTCTTGTACTTCAGTCGGCATTGTGCCTTTTGTATTTAATCCCGATGCAATTTCTGTGTTTCATGGTCAATGTGAAGGTCCAAGGGATACTATAAACCTGCACTGGTGCATCGTAACCTAAAACTGGTCTCCAAGGAGCCGCTCAAAGCACAATCTCTTAGAAGATTCACTCTTCTTGTACTTCAGTCGGCTTTGTGCCTTTTGTATTCAATCCCGATACAATTTCTGTGTTTCATGGTCAATGTGAAGGTCCAAGGTTTGCATTAAACCTGCACTGTTGCATCGAAGCTAATAATGGTCTCCCACGAGCCGCTCAAAGCACAAACTCTTAGAAGATTCACTCTTCTTTGACCTAAGTCGGCATTGAGCATTTTGTATTTAATCCCGATGCAATTTCTGTGTTTCATGGTCAATGTGAAGGTCCAAGGGATACAATAAACCTGCACTGGTGCATCGGAGGCTAATAGTGGTCTCCCAGGTGCCGCTCAAAGCACAAACTGTTAGAAGATTCACTCTTCTTGTACTTAAGTCGGCATTGTGCCTTTTGTATTTAATCCCGATGCAATTTCTGTGTTTCATGGTCAATGTGAAGGTCCAAGGGATACTATGAACCTGCACTGGTGCATCGGAAGCTAATACTGGTCTCCCAGGAGCCGCTCAAAGCACAAACTGTTATATGATTCACTCTTCTTGCACTTCAGTCCGCATTGTGCCTTTTGTATATAATCCCGATGCAATCTCTGTGTTTCATGGTCAATGTGAAGGTCCAAGGGATACAATAAACCTGCACTGGTGCATCGGAAGCTAATATTGGTCTCCGAGGAGCCGCTCAAAGCACAAACTCTTAGAAGATTCACTCTTCTTGTACTTCAGTCGGCTTTGTGCCTTTTGTATTCAATCCCGATACAATTTCTGTGTTTCATGGTCAATGTGAAGGTCCAAGGTTTGCAGTAAACCTGCACTGGTGCATCGGAAGCTAATACTGGTCTCCCAGGAGCCGCTCAAAGCACAAACTCCTAGAAGATTCACTCTTCTTGTACTTCAGTCATCATTGTGCCTTTTGTATTTAATCCCGATGCAATTTCTGTGTTTCATGGTCCATGTGAAGGTCCAAGGGATACAATAAACCTGCACTGGTGTATCGGAATCTAATACTGGTCTCCCAGGAGCCGCTCAAAGCACAAACTCTTAGAAGATTCACTCTTCTTGTACTTAAGTCGGCATTGTGCCTTTTGTATTTATTCCCGATGCAATTTCTGTGATTCATGGTCAATGTGAAGGTCCAAGGGATACAATAAACCTGCACTGGTGCATCGGAAGCTAATACTGGTCTCCTAGGAGCCGCTCAAAGCACAAACTCTTAGAAGATTCCCTCTTCTTGTACTTCAGTCGGTATAGTGCCTTTTGTATTTAATCCCGATGCAATTTCTGTGTTTCATGTTCAATGTGAAGGTCCAAGGGATACAGTAAACCTGCACTGGTGCATCGGAAGCTAATACTGGTCTCCCAGGACCCGCTCAAAGCACAAACTGTTATAAGATTCACTCTTCTTGTACTTCAGTCGGCATTGTGCCTTTTGTATTTAATCCCGATGCAATTTCTGTGTTTCATGGTCAATGTGAAGGTCCAAGGGATACAATAAACCTGCACTGGTGCATCGGAAGCTAATAATGGTCTCCCACGAGCCGCTCAAAGCACAAATTCTTAGAAGATTCACTCTTCTTGTACCTAAGTCGGCATTGTGCCTTTTGTATTTAATCCCGATACAATTTCTGTGATTCATGGTCAATGTGGAGGTCCAAGGGATACAACAAACCTGCACTGGTGCATCGGAAGCTAATACTGGTCTCCCAGGAGCCGCTCAAAGCACAAACTCTTAGAAGATTCACTCTTCTTGTACTTAAGTCGGCATAGTGCCTTTGTATTTAATCCCGATGCAATTTCTGTGATTCATGGTCAATGTGAAGGTCCAAGGGATACAATAAACCTGCACTGGTGCATCGGAAGCTAATTCTGGTCTCCTAGGGGCCGCTCAAAGCACAAACTCTTAGAAGATTCCCTCTTCTTGTACTTCAGTCGGCATAGTGCCTTTTGTATTTAATCCCGATGCAATTTCTGTGTTTCATGGTCAATGTGAAGGTCCAAGGGATACAGTAAACCTGCACTGGTGCATCGGAAGCTAATACTGGTCTCCCAGGAGCCGCTCAAAGCACAAACTGTTATAAGATTCACTCTTCTTGTACTTCAGTCGGCATTGTGCCTTTTGTATTTAATCCCGATGCAATTTCTGTGTTTCATGGTCAATGTGAAGGTCCAAGGGATACAATAAACCTGCACTGGTGCATCGGAAGCTAATAATGGTCTCCCACGAGCCGCTCAAAGCACAAACTCTTAGAAGATTCACTCTTCTTGTACCTAAGTCGGCATTGTGCCTTTTGTATTTAATCCCGATACAATTTCTGTTATTCATGGTCAATGTGGAGGTCCAAGGGATACAACAAACCTGCACCGGTGCATCGGAATCTAATACTGGTCTCCCAGGAGCCGCTCAAAGCACAAACTCTTAGAAGATTCACTCTTCTTGTACTTAAGTCGGCATAGTGCCTTTGTATTTAATCCCGATGCAATTTCTGTGTTTCATGGTCAATGTGAAGGTCCAAGGGATACTATAAACCTGCACTGGTGCATCGGAAGCTAATACTGGTCTCCCAGGAGCCGCTCAAAGCACAAACTGTTATAAGATTCACTCTTCTTGCACTTCAGTCCGCATTGTGCCTTTTGTATATAATCCCGATGCAATTTCTGTGTTTCATGGTCAATGTGAAGGTCCAAGGGATACAATAAACCTGCACTGGTGCATCGGAAGCTAATAATGGTCTCCCACGAGCCGCTCAAAGCACAAACTCTTAGAAGATTCACTCTTCTTGTACCTAAGTCGGCATTGAGCGTTTTGTATTTAATCCCGATGCAATTTCTGTGTTTCATGGTCAATGTGAAGGTCCAAGGGATACAATAAACCTGCACTGGTGCATCGGAGGCTAATAGTGGTCTCCCAGGTGCCGCTCAAAGCACAAACTGTTAGAAGATTCACTCTTCTTGTACTTAAGTCGGCATTGTGCCTTTTGTATTTAATCCCGATGCAATTTCTGTGTTTCATGGTCCATGTGAAGGTCCAAGGGATACAATAAACCTGCACTTGTGTATCGGAATCTAATACTGGTCTCCCAGGAGCCGCTCAAAGCACAAACTCTTTGAAGATTCACTCTTCTTGTACTTAAGTCGGCATTGTGCCTTTTGTATTTATTCCCGATGCAATTTCTGTGATTCATGGTCAATGTGAAGGTCCAAGGGATACAATAAACCTGCACTGGTGCATCGGAAGCTAATACTGGTCTCCTAGGAGCCGCTCAAAGCACAAACTCTTAGAAGATTCCCTCTTCTTGTACTTCAGTCGGCATAGTGCCTTTTGTATTTAATCCCGATGCAATTTCTGTGTTTCATGTTCAATGTGAAGGTCCAAGGGATACAATAAACCTGCACTGGTGCATCGGAAGCTAATACTGGTCTCCCAGGAGCCGCTCAAAGGACAAACTCTTAGAAGATTCACTCTTCTTGTATTTCAGTCGGCATTGTGCCTCTTGTATTGAATCCCGATACAATTTCTGTGTTTCATGGCCAATGTGAAGGTCCAAGGGTTGCAGTTAACCTGCACTGGTGCATCAGAAGCTAATACTGGTCTCCCAGGAGCCGCTCAAAGCACAAACTCTTAGAAGATTCACTCTTCTTGTACTTCAGTCGGCATTGTGACTTTTCTATTTAATCCCGATGCAATTTCTGTGTTTCATGGTCAATGTGAAGTTCCAAGGGATACAGTAAACCTGCACTGGTGCATCGGAAGCTAATACTGGTCTCCCAGGAGCCGCTCAAAGCACAAACTCTTTGAAGATTCACTCTTCTTGTACTTCAGTCGGCATTGTGCGTTTTGTATTCAATCCCGATACAATTTCTGTGTTTCATGGTCAATGTGAAGGTCCAAGGGATACAGTAAACTTGCACTGGTGGATCGTAAGCTAATACTGGTCTCCCAGGAGCCGCTCAAAGCACAAACTCTTAGAAGATTCACTCTTCTTGTACTTCAGTCGGCATTGTGCCTTTTGTATTTAATCCCGATGCAATTTCTGTGTTTCATGGTCAATGTGAAGGTCCAAGGCATACAATAAAGCTGCACTGGTGCATCGGAAGCTAATACTGGTCTCCCAGGTGCCGCTCAAATCTCAAACTCTTAGAAGATTAACTCTTCTTGTACATAAGTCGGCATTGTGCCTTTTGTATTTAATCCCGATGCAATTCCTGTGTTTCATGGTCAATGTGAAGGTCCAAGGGATACAGTAAACCTGCACTGGTCCATCGGAAGCTAATACTGGTCTCCCAGGACCCGTTCAAAGCACAAACTCTTACAAGATTCACTCTTCTTGTACTTCAGTCGGCATTGTGCCTTTTGTATTTAATCCCGATGGAATTTCTGTGTTTCATGGTCAATGTGAAGGTCCAAGGGATACAATAAACCTGCACTGGTGCATCGGAAGCTAATACTGGTCTTCCAGGAGCCGCTCAAATCACAAACTGTTATAAGATTCACTCTTCTTGCACTTCAGTCGGCATTGTGCCTTTTGTATTTAATCCCGATGCAATTTCTGTGTGTCATGGTCCATGTGAAGGTCCAAGGGATACAATAACCCTGCACTGGTGCATCGGAAGCTAATACGGGTCTCCCAGGAGCCGCTCAAAGCACAAACTCTTAGAAGATTCACTCTTCTTGTACTTCAGTCGGCTTTGTGCCTTTTGTATTCAATCCCGATACAATTTCTGTGTTTCATGGTCAATGTGAAGGTCCAAGGTTTGCAGTAAACCTGCACTGGTGCATCGGAAGCTAATACTGGTCTCTCACGAGCCGCTCAAAGCACAAACTCTTAGAAGATTCACTCTTCTTGTACTTCAGTCGGCATTGTGCCTTTTGTATTTAATCCCGATGCAATTTCTGTGTTTCATTTTCAATGTGAAGGTCCAAGGGATACAGTAAACCTGCACTGGTGCATCGGAAGCTAATACTGGTCTCCCAGGAGCCGCTCAAAGCACAAACTCTTAGAAGATTCACTCTTCTTGTACTTCAGTCGGCATTGTGCCTTTTGTATTTAATCCCGATGCAATTTCTGTGTTTCATGGTCAATGTGAACGTCCAAGGGATACAATAAACCTGCACTGGTGCATCGGAAGCTAATAATGGTCTCCCACGAGCCGCTCAAAGCACAAACTCTTAGAAGATTCACTCTTCTTGTACCTAAGTCGGCATTGTGCCTTTTGTATTTAATCCCGATACAATTTCTGTGATTCATGGTCAATGTGAAGGTCCAAGGGATACAGTAAACCTGCACTGGTGCATCGGAAGCTAATAGTGGTCTCCCAGGAGCCGCTCAAAGCACAAACTCTTACAAGATTCACTCTTCTTGTACTTCAGTCGCCATTGTGCTTTTGTATTCAATCCCGATACAATTTCTGTGTTTCATGGTCAATGTGAAGGTCCAAGGGATACAATAAACCTGCACTGGTGCATCGGAAGCTAATAATGGTCTCCCAGGAGCCGCTCAAAGCACAAACTCTTAGAAGATTCCCTCTTCTTGTACTTCAGTCGGCATTGCGACTTTTGTATTTAATCCCGATGCAATTTCTGTGTTTCATTGTCAATGTGAAGGTCCAAGGGATACAGTAAACCTGCACTGGTGCATCGGAAGCTAATACTGGTCTCCCAGGAGCCGCTCAAAGCACAAACTCTTACAAGATTCACTCTTATTGTACTTCAGCCGGCATTGTGCCTTTTGTATTTAGTCCCGATGCAATTTCTGTGTTTCATGGTCAATGTGAAGGTCCAAGGGATACAGTAAACCTGCACTGGTGCGTCGGAAGCTAATACTGGTCTCCCAGGAGCCGCTCAAAGCAAAAACTCTTACAAGATTCACTCTTCTTGTACTTCAGTCGCCATTGTGCTTTTGTATTCAATCCCGATACAATTTCTGTGTTTCATGGTCAATGTGAAGGTCCAAGGGATACAGTAAACCTGCACTGGTGCATCGGAATCTAATACTGGTCTCCCAGGAGCCGCTCAAAGCACAAACTCTTAGAAGATTCACTCTTCTTGTACTTGAGTCGGCATTGTGAATTTTCTATTTAATCCCGATGCAATTTCTGTGTTTCATGGTCAATGTGAAGGTCCAAGGGATACAGTAAACCTGCAATGGTGCATCGGAAGCTAATACTGGTCTCCCAGGAGCCACTCAAAGCACAAACTCTTAGAAGATTCACTCTTCTTTCACTTCAGTCGGCATTGTGCCTTTTGTATTTAATCCCGATGCAATTTCTGTGTTTCATGGTCAATGTGAAGGTCCAAGGGATACAATAAACCTGCACTGGCGCATCGGAAGCTAATACTGGTCTCCCAGGAGCCGCTCAAAGCACAAACTGTTATAAGATTCACTCTTCTTGCACTTCAGTCGGCATTGTGCCTTTTGTATTTAATCCCGATGCAATCTCTGTGTTTCATGGTCAATGTGAAGGTCCAAGGGATACAATAAACCTGCACTGGTGCATCGGAAGCTAATACTGGTCTCCGAGGAGCCGCTCAAAGCACAAACTCTTAGAAGATTCACTCTTCTTGTACTTCAGTTGGCTTTGTGCCTTTTGTATTCAATCCCGATACAATTTCTGTGTTTCATGGTCAATGTGAAGGTCCAAGGTTTGCAGTAAACCTGCACTGGTGCATCGGAATCTAATACTGGTCTCCCAGGAGCCGCTCAAAGCACAAACTCTTAGAAGATTCACTCTTCTTGTACTTCAGTCGGCATTGTGCCTTTTGTATTTAATCCCGATGCAATTTCTGTGTTTCATGGTCCATGTGAAGGTCCAAGGGATACAGTAAACCTGCACTGGTGTATCGGAATCTAATACTGGTCTCCCAGGAGCCGCGCAAAGCACAAACTCTTAGAAGATACACTCTTCTTGTACGTAAGTCTGCATTGTGCCTTTTGTATTTATTCCCGATGCAATTTCTGTGATTCATGGTCAATGTGAAGGTCCAAGGGATACAATAAACCTGCACTGGTGCATCGGAAGCTAATACTGGTCTCCTAGGAGCCGCTCAAAGCACAAACTCTTAGAAGATTCCCTCTTCTTGTACTTCAGTCGGCATAGTGCCTTTTGTATTTAATCGCGATGCAATTTCTGTGTTTCATGTTCAATGTGAAGGTCCAAGGGATACAGTAAACCTGCACTGGTGCATCGGAAGTTAATACTGGTCTCCCAGGAGCCGCACAAAGCAGAAACTATTATAAGATTCACTCTTCTTGTACTTCAGTCGGCATTGTGCATTTTGTATTTAATCCCGATGCAATTTCTGTGTTTCATGGTCAATTTGAAGGGCCAAGGGATACAATAAACCTGCACTGGTGCATCGGAAGCTAATAATGGTCTCCCACGAGCCGCTCAAAGCACAAACTCTTAGAAGATTCACTCTTCTTGTACCTAAGTCGGCATTGTGCCTTTTGTATTTAATCCCGATACAATTTCTGTGATTCATGGTCAATGTGAAGGTCCAAGGGATACAACAAACCTGCACTGGTGCATCGGAAGCTAATACTGGTGTCCCAGGAGGCGCTCAAAGCACAAACTCTTACAAGATTCACTCTTCTTGTACTTCAGTCGCCATTGTGCTTTTGTATTCAATCCCGATACAATTTCTGTGTTTTATGGTCAATGTGAAGGTCCACGGGATACAGTAAACTTGCACTGGTGCATCGGAATCTAATACTGGTCTCCCAGGAGCCGCTCAAAGCACAAACTCTTTGAAGATTCACTCTTCTTGTACTTCAGTCGGCATTGTGCCTTTTCTATTTAATCCCGATGCAATTTCTGTGTTTCATGGTCAGTGTGAAGGTCCAAGGGATACAGTAAACCTGCACTGGTGCATCGGAAGCTAATACTGGTCTCCCAGGAGCCGCTCAAAGCACAAACTCTTAGAAGATTCACTCTTCTTGTACTTCAGTCGGCATTGTGCGTTTTGTATTTAATCCCGATGCAATTTCTGTGTTTCATGGTCAATGTGAATGTCCAAGGTATACAATAAACCTGCACTGGTGCATCGGAAGCTAATACTGGTCTCCCAGGTGCCGCTCAAAGCACAAACTCTTAGAAGATTCACTCTTCTTGTACTTAAGTCGGCATTGTGCTTTTTGTATTTAATCCCGATGCAATTTCTGTGTTTCATGGTCAATGTGAATTTCCAAGGCATACAATAAACCTGCACTGGTGCATCGGAAGCTAATACTGGTCTCCCAGGTGCCGCTCAAAGCACAAACTCTTAGAAGATTCACTCTTCTTGTACATAAGTCGGCATTGTGCCTTTTGTATTTAATCCCGATGCAATTCCTGTTTTTCATGGTCAATGTGAAGGTCCAAGGGATACAGTAAACCTGCACTGGTGCATCGGAAGCTAATACTGGTCTCCCAGGAGCAGTTCAATGCACAAACTCTTAGATGATTCACTCTTCTCGTACTTCAGTCGGCATTGTGCCTTTTGTATTTAATCCCGATGGAATTTCTGTGTTTCATGGTCAATGTGAAGGTCCAAGGGATACAATAAACCTGCACTGGTGCATCGTAACCTAAAACTGGTCTCCTAGGAGCCGCTCAAAGCACAATCTCTTAAAAGATTCACTCTTTTTGTACTTCAGTCGGCTTTGTGCCTTTTGTATTCAATCCCGATACAATTTCTGTGTTTCATGGTCAATGTGAAGGTCCAAGAGATACAGTAAACCTTGACTGGTGCATCGGAATCTAATACTGGTCTCCCAGGAGCCGCTCAAAGCACAAACTCTTAGAAGATTCACTCTTCTTGTACTTCAGTCGGCATTGTGCCTTTTCTATTTAATCCCGATGCAATTTCTGTGTTTCATGGTCAATGTGAAGGTCCAAGGGATACAGTAAACCTGCACTGGTGCATCGGAAGCTAATACTGGTCTCCCAGGAGCCGCTCAAAGCACAAACTCTTAGAAGATTCACTCTTCTTGTACTTCAGTCGGCATTGTGCGTTTTGTATTTAATCCCAATGCAATTTCTGTGTTTCATGGTCAATGTGAAGGTCCAAGGGATACAATAAACCTGCACTGGTGCATCGGAAGCTAATACTGGTCTCCCAGGTGCCGCTCAAAGCACAAACTCTTAGAAGATTCACTCTTCTTGTACTTCAGTCGGCATTGTGCCTTTTGTATTTAATCCCGATGCAATTTCTGTGTTTCATGGTCAATGTGAAGGTCCAAGGGATACAATAAACCTGCACTGATGCATCGGAAGCTAATACTGGTCTCCCAGGAGCCGCTCAAAGCACAATCTCTTAGAAGATTCACTCTTCTTGTATTTCAGTCGGCATTGAGCCTCTTGTATTGAATCTCGATACAATTTCTGTGTTTCATGGCCAATGTGAAGGTCCAAGGGTTGCAGTAAACCTGCACTGGTGCATCGGAAGCTAATACTGGTCTCCCAGGAGCCGCTCAAAGCACAAACTCTTAGAAGATTCCCTCTTCTTGTACTTCGGTCGGCATTGCGACTTTTCTATTTAATCCCGATGCAATTTCTGTGTTTCATTGTCAATGTGAAGTTCCAAGGGATACAGTAAACCTGCACTGGTGAATCGGAAGCTAATACTGGTCTCCCAGGAGCCGCTCAAAACACAAACTCTTAGAAGATTCACTCTTCTCGTATTTCAGTCGGCATTGTGCTTCTTGTATTGAATTCCGATACAATTTCTGTGTTTCATGGCCAATGTGAAGGGCCAAGTGTTGCAGTAAACCTGCACTGGTGCATCGGAAGCTAATACTGGTCTCCCAGGAGCCGCTCAAAGCACAAACTCTTAGAAGATTAACTCTTCTTGTACTTCAGTCGGCATTGTGACTTTTCTATTTAATCCCGATGCAATTTCTGTGTTTCATGGTCAATGTGAAGGTCCAAGGGATACAGTAAACCTGCACTGGTGCATCGGAAGCTAATACTGGTCTCCCAGGAGCCGCTCAAAGCACAAACTCTTAGAAGATTCACTCTTCTTGTACTTCAGTCGGCATTGTGCGTTTTGTATTCAATCACGATACAATTTCTGTGTTTCATGGTGAATGTGAAGGTCCAAGGGATACAGTAAACTTGCACTGGTGCATCGTAAGCTATTACTGGTCTCCCAGGAGCCGCTCAAAGCACAAACTCTAAGAAGATTCACTCTTCTTGTACTTCAGTCGGCATTGTGCCTTTTGTATTTAATCCCGATGCAATTTCTGCGTTTCATGCTCAATGTGAAGGTCCAAGGGATTCAATAAACCTGCACTGGTGCATCGGAAGCTAATACTGGACTCCCAGGTGCCGCTCAAAGCACAATCTCTTACAAGATTCACTCTTCTTGTACTTAGGTCGGCATTGTGCCTTTTGTATTTAATCCCGATGCAATTCCTGTGTTTCATGGTCAATGTGAAGGTCCAAGGGATACAGTAAACATGCACTGGTGCATCGGAATCTAATACTGGTCTCCCAGGAGCCGCTCAAAGCACAAACTCTTAGAAGATTCACTCTTCTTGTACTTCAGTCGGCATTGTGCGTTTTGTATTTAATCCCGATGCAATTTCCGTGATTCATGGTCAATGTGAAGGTCCAAGGGATACAATAAACCTGCACTGGTGCATCGGAGGCTAATACTGGTCTCCGAGGAGCCGCTCAAAGCACAAACTCTTAGAAGATTCACTCTTCTTGTACTTCAGTCGGCATTGTGTGTTTTGTATTCATTCCCGATACAATTTCTGTGTTTCATGGTCAATGTGAAGGTCCAAGGGATACAGTAAACCTGCACTGGTGCATCGTAACCTAAAACTGGTGTCCCAGGAGCCGCTCAAAGCACAATCTCTTAGAAGATTCACTCTTCTTGTACTTCAGTCGGCTTTGTGCCTTTTGTATTCAATCCCGATACAATTTCTGTGTTTCATGGTCAATGTGAAGGTCCAAGGTTTGCATTAAACCTGCACTGGTGAATCGGAAGCTAATACTGGTCTCCTAGGAGCCGCTCAAAGCACAAACTCTTAGAAGATTCACTCTTCTTGTACTTCAGTCGGCATTGTGCCTTTTGTATTTAATCCCGATGCAATTTCTGTGTTTCATGGTCAATGTGAAGGTCCAAGGGATACAATAAACCTGCACTGGTGCATCGGAATCTAATACTGGTCTCCCAGGAGACGCTCAAAGCACAAACTCTTAGAAGATTCACTCTTCTTGTACTTAAGTCGGCATAGTGCCTTTGTATTTAATCCCGATGCAATTTCTGTGATTCATGGTCAATGTGAAGGTAGAAGGGATACAGTAAACCTGCACTGGTGCATCGGTAGCTAATTCTGGTCTCCCAGGAGGCGCTCAAAGCACAAACTCTTAGAAGATTCACTCTTCTTGTATTTCAGTCGGCATTGTGCCTCTTGTATTGAATTCCGATACAATTTCTGTGTTTCATGGCCAATGTGAAGGTCCAAGGGTTGCAGTAAACCTGCACTGGTGCATCGGAAGCTAATACTGGTCTCCCAGGAGCCGCTAAAACACAAACTCTTAGAAGATTCACTCTTCTTGTACATAAGTCGGCATTGTGCCTTTTGTATTCAATCACGATACAATTTCTGTGTTTCATGGTGAATGTGAAGGTCCAAGGGATACAGTAAACTTGCACTGGTGCATCGTAAGCTATTACTGGTCTCCCAGGAGCCGCTCAAAGCACAAACTCTAAGAAGATTCACTCTTCTTGTACTTCAGTCGGCATTGTGCCTTTTGTATTTAATCCCGATGCAATTTCTGTGTTTCATGGTCAATGTGAAGGTCCAAGGGATTCAATAAACCTGCACTGGTGCATCGGAAGCTAATACTGGACTCCCAGGTGCCGCTCAAAGCACAATCTCTTACAAGATTCACTCTTCTTGTACTTAGGTCGGCATTGTGCCTTTTGTATTTAATCCCGATGCAATTCCTGTGTTTCATGGTCAATGTGAAGGTCCAAGGGATACAGTAAACATGCACTGGTGCATCGGAATCTAATACTGGTCTCCCAGGAGCCGCTCAAAGCACAAACTCTTAGAAGATTCACTCTTCTTGTACTTCAGTCGGCATTGTGCGTTTTGTATTTAATCCCGATGCAATTTCCGTGATTCATGGTCAATGTGAAGGTCCAAGGGATACAATAAACCTGCACTGGTGCATCGGAGGCTAATACTGGTCTCCGAGGAGCCGCTCAAAGCACAAACTCTTAGAAGATTCACTCTTCTTGTACTTCAGTCGGCATTGTGTGTTTTGTATTCAATCCCGATACAATTTCTGTGTTTCATGGTCAATGTGAAGGTCCAAGGGATACAGTAAACCTGCACTGGTGCATCGTAACCTAAAACTGGTGTCCCAGGAGCCGCTCAAAGCACAATCTCTTAGAAGATTCACTCTTCTTGTACTTCAGTCGGCTTTGTGCCTTTTGTATTCAATCCCGATACAATTTCTGTGTTTCATGGTCAATGTGAAGGTCCAAGGTTTGCATTAAACCTGCACTGGTGAATCGGAAGCTAATACTGGTCTCCTAGGAGCCGCTCAAAGCACAAACTCTTAGAAGATTCACTCTTCTTGTACTTCAGTCGGCATTGTGCCTTTTGTATTTAATCCCGATGCAATTTCTGTGTTTCATGGTCAATGTGAAGGTCCAAGGGATACAATAAACCTGCACTGGTGCATCGGAATCTAATACTGGTCTCCCAGGAGACGCTCAAAGCACAAACTCTTAGAAGATTCACTCTTCTTGTACTTAAGTCGGCATAGTGCCTTTGTATTTAATCCCGATGCAATTTCTGTGATTCATGGTCAATGTGAAGGTAGAAGGGATACAGTAAACCTGCACTGGTGCATCGGTAGCTAATTCTGGTCTCCCAGGAGGCGCTCAAAGCACAAACTCTTAGAAGATTCACTCTTCTTGTATTTCAGTCGGCATTGTGCCTCTTGTATTGAATTCCGATACAATTTCTGTGTTTCATGGCCAATGTGAAGGTCCAAGGTTTGCAGTAAACCTGCACTGGTGCATCGGAAGCTAATACTGGTCTCCCAGGAGCCGCTAAAACACAAACTCTTAGAAGATTCACTCTTCTTGTACATAAGTCGGCATTGTGCCTTTTGTATTTAATCCCGATGCAATTCCTGTTTTTCATGGTCAATGTGAAGGTCCAAGGGATACAGTAAACCTGCACTGGTGCATCGGAAGCTAATACTGGTCTCCCAGGAGCCGTTCAAAGCACAAACTCTTAGAACATTCACTCTTCTCGTACTTCAGTCGGCATTGTGCCTTTTGTATTTAATCCCGATGGAATTTCTGTGTTTCATGGTCAATGTGAAGGTCCAAGGGATACAGTAAACCTTGACTGGTGCATCGGAATCTAATACTGGTCTCCCAGGAGCCGCTCAAAGCACAAACTCTTAGAAGATTCACTCTTCTTGTACTTCAGTCGGCATTGTGCCTTTTCTATTTAATCCCGATGCAATTTCTGTGTTTCATGGTCAATTTGAAGGTCCAAGGGATACAGTAAAAATGCACTGGTGCATCTGAAGCTAATACTGGTCTCCCAGGAGCCGCTCAAAGCACAAACTCTTAGAAGATTCACTCTTCTTGTACTTCAGTCGGCATTGTGCGTTTTGTATTTAATCCCAATGCAATTTCTGTGTTTCATGGTCAATGTGAAGGTCCAAGGGATACAATAAACCTGCACTGGTGCATCGGAAGCTAATACTGGTCTCCCAGGTGCCGCTCAAAGCACAAACTCTTAGAAGATTCACTATTCTTGTACTTCAGTCGGCATTGTGCCTTTTGTATTTAATCCCGATGCAATTTCTGTGTTTCATGGTCAATGTGAAGGTCCAAGGGATACAATAAACCTGCACTGATGCATCGGAAGCTAATACTGGTCTCCCAGGAGCCGCTCAAAGCACAATCTCTTAGAAGATTCACTCTTCTTGTATTTCAGTCGGCATTGTGCCTCTTGTATTGAATCCCGATACAATTTCTGTGTTTCATGGCCAATGTGAAGGTCCAAGGGTTGCAGTAAACCTGCACTGGTGCATCGGAAGCTAATACTGGTCTCCCAGGAGCCGCTCAAAGCACAAACTCTTAGAAGATTCCCTCTTCTTGTACTTCGGTCGGCATTGCGACTTTTCTATTTAATCCCGATGCAATTTCTGTGTTTCATTGTCAATGTGAAGTTCCAAGGGATACAGTAAACCTGCACTGGTGAATCGGAAGCTAATACTGGTCTCCCAGGAGCCGCTTAAACACAAACTCTTAGAAGATTCACGCTTCTCGTATTTCAGTCGGCATTGTGCCTCTTGTATTGAATTCCGATACAATTTCTGTGTTTCATGGCCAATGTGAAGGTCCAAGGTTTGCAGTAAACCTGCACTGGTGCATCGGAAGCTAATACTGGACTCCCAGGAGCCGCTCAAAGCACAAACTCTTAGAAGATTCACTCTTCTTGTACTTCAGTCGGCATTGTGACTTTTCTATTTAATCCCGATGCAATTTCTGTGTTTCATGGTCAATGTGAAGGTCCAAGGGATACAGTAAACCTGCACTGGTGCATCGGAAGCTAGTACTGGTCTCCCAGGAGCCGCTCAAAGCACAAACTCTTAGAAGATTCACTCTTCTTGTACTTCAGTCGGCATTGTGCGTTTTGTATTCAATCACGATACAATTTCTGTGTTTCATGGTCAATGTGAAGGTCCAAGGGATACAGTAAACTTGCACTGGTGCATCGTAAGCTATTACTGGTCTCCCAGGAGCCGCTCAAAGCACAAACTCTAAGAAGATTCACTCTTCTTGTACTTCAGTCGGCATTGTGCCTTTTGTATTTAATCCCGATGCAATTTCTGTGTTTCATGGTCAATGTGAAGGTCCAAGGGATACAATAAAGCTGCACTGGTGCATCGGAAGCTAGTACTGGTCTCCCAGGTGCCGCTCAAAGCACAAACTCTTACAAGATTCACTCTTCTTGTACTTAGGTCGGCATTGTGCCTTTTGTATTTAATCCCGATGCAATTCCTGTGTTTCATGGTCAATGTGAAGGTCCAAAGGATACAGTAAACCTGCACTGGTGCATCGGAATCTAATACTGGTCTCCCAGGAGCCGCTCAAAGCACAAACTCTTAGAAGATTCACTCTTCTTGTACTTCAGTCGGCATTGTGCGTTTTGTATTTAATCCCGATGCAATTTCCGTGATTCATGGTCAATGTGAAGGTCCAAGGGATACAATAAACCTGCACTGGTGCATCGGAGGCTAATACTGGTCTCCGAGGAGCCGCTCAAAGCACAAACTCTTAGAATATTCACTCTTCTTGTACTTCAGTCGGCATTGTATGTTTTGTATTCAATCCCGATACAATTTCTGTGTTTCATGGTCAATGTGAAGGTCCAAGGGATACTATAAACCTGCACTGGTGCATCGTAACCTAAAACTGGTCTCCCAGGAGCCGCTCAAAGCACAAACTCTTAGAAGATTCACTCTTCTTGTATTTCAGTCGGCATTGTGCCTCTTGTATTGAATTCCGATACAATTTCTGTGTTTCATGGCCAATGTGAAGGTCCAAGGGTTGCAGTAAACCTGCACTGGTGCATCGGAAGCTAATACTGGTCTCCCAGGAGCCGCTAAAACACAAACTCTTAGAAGATTCACTCTTCTTGTACATAAGTCGGCATTGTGCCTTTTGTATTTAATCCCGATGCAATTCCTGTTTTTCATGGTCAATGTGAAGGTCCAAGGGATACAGTAAACCTGCACTGGTGCATCGGAAGCTAATACTGGTCTCCCAGGAGCCGTTCAAAGCACAAACTCTTAGAAGATTCACTCTTCTCGTACTTCAGACGGCATTGTGCCTTTTGTATTTAATCCCGATGCAATTTCTGTGTTTCATGGTCAATGTGAAGGTCCAAGGGATACAATAAACCTGCACTGGTGCATCGGAAGCTAATACTGGTCTTCCAGGAGCCGCTCAAAGCACAAACTGTTATAAGATTCACTCTTCTTGCACTTCAGTCGGCATTGTGCCTTTTGTATTTAATCCCGATGCAATTTCTGTGTTTCATGGTCCATGTGAAGGTCCAAGGGATACAATAACCCTGCACTGGTGCATCGGAAGCTAATACTGGTCTCCCAGGAGCCGCTCTAAGCACAAACTCTTAGAAGATTCACTCTTCTTGTACTTCAGTCGGCATTGTGTGTTTTGTATTCAATCCCGATACAATTTCTGTGTTTCATGGTCAATGTGAAGGTCCAAGGGATACAGTAAACCTGCACTGGTGCATCGGAAGCTAATTCTGGTCTCCCAGGAGGCGCTAAAAGCACAAACTCTTAGAAGATTCACTCTTCTTGTACTTCAGTCGGCATTGTGCCTTTTGTATTTAATCCCGATGCAATTTCTGTGTTTCATGGTCAATGTGAAGGTCCAAGGGATACAATAAACCTGCACTGGTGCATCGTAACCTAAAACTGGTCTCCTAGGAGCCGCTCAAAGCACAATCTCTTAAAAGATTCACTCTTTTTGTACTTCTGTCGGCTTTTTGCCTTTTGTATTCAATCCCGATACAATTTCTGTGTTTCATGGTCAATGTGAAGGTCCAAGGGATACAGTAAACCTTGACTGGTGCATCGGAATCTAATACTGGTCTCCCAGGAGCCGCTCAAAGCACAAACTCTTAGAAGATTCACTCTTCTTGTACTTCAGTCGGCATTGTGCCTTTTCTATTTAATCCCGATGCAATTTCTGTGTTTCATGGTCAATGTGAAGGTCCAAGGGATACAGTAAACCTGCACTGGTGCATCGGAAGCTAATACTGCTCTCCCAGGAGCCGCTCAAAGCACAAACTCTTAGAAGATTCACTCTTCTTGTACTTCAGTCGGCATTGTGCGTTTTGTATTTAATCCCAATGCAATTTCTGTGTTTCATGGTCAATGTGAAGGTCCAAGGGATACAATAAACCTGCACTGGTGCATCGGAAGCTAATACTGGTCTCCCAGGTGCCGCTCAAAGCACAAACTCTTAGAAGATTCACTATTCTTGTACTTCAGTCGGCATTGTGCCTTTTGTATTTAATCCCGATGCAATTTCTGTGTTTCATGGTCAATGTGAAGGTCCAAGGGATACAATAAACCTGCACTGATGCATCGGAAGCTAATACTGGTCTCCGAGGAGCCGCTCAAAGCACATTCTCTTAGAAGATTCACTCTTCTTGTATTTCAGTCGGCATTGTGCCTCTTGTATTGAATCCCGATACAATTTCTGTGTTTCATGGCCAATGTGAAGGTCCAAGGGTTGCAGTAAACCTGCACTGGTGCATCGGAGGCTAATACTGGTCTCCCAGGAGCCGCTCAAAGCACAAACTCTTAGAAGATTCCCTCTTCTTGTACTTCGGTCGGCATTGCGACTTTTCTATTTAATCCCGATGCAATTTCTGTGTTTCATTGTCAATGTGAAGTTCCAAGGGATACAGTAAACCTGCACTGGTGAATCGGAAGCTAATACTGGTCTCCCAGGAGCCGCTCAAAACACAAACTCTTAGAAGATTCACTCTTCTCGTATTTCAGTCGGCATTGTGCCTCTTGTATTGAATTCCGATACAATTTCTGTGTTTCATGGTCAATGTGAAGGTCCAAGGGTTGCAGTAAACCTGCACTGGTGCATCGGAAGCTAATACTGGTCTCCCAGGAACCGCTCAAAGCACAAACTCTTAGAAGATTCACTCTTCTTGTACTTCAGTCGGCATTGTGACTTTTCTATTTAATCCCGATGCAATTTCTGTGTTTCATGGTCAATGTGAAGGTCCAAGGGATACAGTAAACCTGCACTGGTGCATCGGAAGCTAATACTGGTCTCCCAGGAGCCGCTCAAAGCACAAACTCTTAGAAGATTCACTCTTCTTGTACTTCAGTCGGCATTGTGCGTTTTGTATTCAATCACGATACAATTTCTGTGTTTCATGGTCAATGTGAAGGTCCAAGGGATACAGTAAACTTGCACTGGTGCATCGTAAGCTATTACTGGTCTCCCAGGAGCCGCTCAAAGCACAAACTCTAAGAAGATTCACTCTTATTGTACTTCAGTCGGCATTGTGCCTTTTGTATTTAATCCCGATGCAATTTCTGTGTTTCATGGTTTATGTGAAGGTCCAAGGGATACAATAAACCTGCACTGGTGCATCGGAAGCTAGTACTGGTCTCCCAGGTGCCGCTCAAAGCACAAACTCTTACAAGATTCACTCTTCTTGTACTTAGGTCGGCATTGTGCCTTTTGTATTTAATCCCGATGCAATTCCTGTGTTTCATGGTCAATGTGAAGGTCCAAGGGATACAGTAAACCTGCACTGGTGCATCGGAATCTAATACTGGTCTCCCAGGAGCCGCTCAAAGCACAAACTCTTAGAAGATTCACTCTTCTTGTACTTCAGTCGGCATTGTGCGTTTTATATTTAATCCCGATGCAATTTCCGTGATTCATGGTCAATGTGAAGGTCCAAGGGATACAATAAACCTGCACTGGTGCATCGGAGGCTAATTCTGGTCTCCCAGGAGCCGCTCAAAGCACAAACTCTTAGAAGATTCCCTCTTCTTGTACTTCGGTCGGCATTGCGACTTTTCTATTTAATCCCGATGCAATTTCTGTGTTTCATTGTCAATGTGAAGTTCCAAGGGATACAGTAAACCTGCACTGGTGAATCGGAAGCTAATACTGGTCTCCCAGGAGCCGCTCAAAACACAAACTCTTAGAAGATTCACTCTTCTCGTATTTCAGTCGGCATTGTGCCTCTTGTATTGAATTCAGATACAATTTCTGTGTTTCATGGCCAATGTGAAGGTCCAAGGGTTGCAGTAAACCTGCACTGGTGCATCGGAAGCTAATACTGGTCTCCCAGGAACCGCTCAAAGCACAAACTCTTAGAAGATTCACTCTTCTTGTACTTCAGTCGGCATTGTGACTTTTCTATTTAATCCCGATGCAATTTCTGTGTTTCATGGTCAATGTGAAGGTCCAAGGTATACAGTAAACCTGCACTGGTGCATCGGAAGCTAATACTGGTCTCCCAGGAGCCGCTCAAAGCACAAACTCTTAGAAGATTCACTCTTCTTGTACTTCAGTTGGCATTGTGCGTTTTGTATTCAATCACGATACAATTTCTGTGTTTCATGGTCAATGTGAAGGTCCAAGGGATACAGTAAACTTGCACTGGTGCATCGTAAGCTATTACTGGTCTCCCAGGAGCCGCTCAAAGCACAAACTCTTAGAAGATTCACTCTTCTTGTACTTCAGTCGGCATTGTGCCTTTTGTATTTAATCCCGATGCAATTTCTGTGTTTCATGGTCAATGTGAAGGTCCAAGGGATACAATAAACCTGCACTGGTGCATCGGAAGCTAATACTGGTCTCCCAGGTGCCGCTCAAAGCACAAACTCTTAGAAGATTCACTCTTCTTGTACTTAGGTCGGCATTGTGCCTTTTGTATTTAATCCCGATGCAATTCCTGTGTTTCATGGTCAATGTGAAGGTCCAAGGGATACAATAAACTTGCACTGGTGCATCGGAATCTAATACTGGTCTCCCAGGAGCCGCTCAAAGCACAAACTCTTAGAAGATTCACTCTTCTTGTACTTCAGTCGGCATTGTGCCTTTTGTATTTAATCCCGATGCAATTTCTGTGTTTCATGGTCAATGTGAAGGTCCAAGGGATACTATAAACCTGCACTGGTGCATCGTAACCTAAAACTGGTCTCCAAGGAGCCGCTCAAAGCACAATCTCTTAGAAGATTCACTCTTCTTGTACTTCAGTCGGCTTTGTGCCTTTTGTATTCAATCCCGATACAATTTCTGTGTTTCATGGTCAATGTGAAGGTCCAAGGTTTGCATTAAACCTGCACTGGTGCATCGGAAGCTAATACTGGTCTCCCAGGAGCCGCTCAAAGCACAAACTCTTAGAAGATTCACTCTTCTTGTACTTCAGTCGGCATTGTGCCTTTTGTATTTAATCCCGATGCAATTTCTGTGTTTCATGGTCAATGTGAAGGTCCAAGGGATACAATAAACCTGCACTGGTGCATCGGAATCTAATACTGGTCTCCCAGGAGCCGCTCAAAGCACAAACTCTTAGAAGATTCACTCTTCTTGTACTTAAGTCGGCATAGTGCCTTTGTATTTAATCCCGATGCAATTTCTGTGATTCATGGTCAATGTGAAGGTCCAAGGGATACAATAAACCTGCACTGGTGCATCGGAAGCTAATTCTGGTCTCCTAGGGGCCGCTCAAAGCACAAACTCTTAGAAGATTCCCTCTTCTTGTACTTCAGTCGGCATAGTGCCTTTTGTATTTAATCCCGATGCAATTTCTGTGTTTCATGTTCAATGTGAAGGTCCAAGGGATACAGTAAACCTGCAATGGTGCATCGGAAGCTAATACTGGTCTCCCAGGAGACGCTCAAAGCACAAACTCTTAGAAGATTCACTCTTCTTGTACTTCAGTCGGCATTGTGCCTTTTGTATTTAATCCCGATGCAATTTCTGTGTTTCATGGTCAATGTGAACGTCCAAGGGATACAATAAACCTGCACTGTTGCATCGAAGCTAATAATGGTCTCCCACGAGCCGCTCAAAGCACAAACTCTTAGAAGATTCACTCTTCTTTGACCTAAGTCGGCATTGAGCATTTTGTATTTAATCCCGATGCAATTTCTGTGTTTCATGGTCAATGTGAAGGTCCAAGGGATACAATAAACCTGCACTGGTGCATCGGAGGCTAATAGTGGTCTCCCAGGTGCCGCTCAAAGCACAAACTGTTAGAAGATTCACCCTTCTTGTACTTAAGTCGGCATTGTGCCTTTTGTATTTAATCCCGATGCAATTTCTGTGTTTCATGGTCAATGTGAAGGTCCAAGGGATACTATAAACCTGCACTGGTGCATCGGAAGCTAATACTGGTCTCCCAGGAGCCGCTCAAAGCACAAACTGTTATAAGATTCACTCTTCTTGCACTTCAGTCCGCATTGTGCCTTTTGTATATAATCCCGATGCAATCTCTGTGTTTCATGGTCAATGTGAAGGTCCAAGGGATACAATAAACCTGCACTGGTGCATCGGAAGCTAATATTGGTCTCCGAGGAGCCGCTCAAAGCACAAACTCTTAGAAGATTCACTCTTCTTGTACTTCAGTCGGCTTTGTGCCTTTTGTATTCAATCCCGATACAATTTCTGTGTTTCATGGTCAATGTGAAGGTCCAAGGTTTGCAGTAAACCTGCACTGGTGCATCGGAAGCTAATACTGGTCTCCCAGGAGCCGCTCAAAGCACAAACTCTTAGAAGATTCACTCTTCTTGTACTTCAGTCGGCATTGTGCCTTTTGTATTTAATCCCGATGCAATTTCTGTGTTTCATGGTCCATGTGAAGGTCCAAGGGATACAATAAACCTGCACTGGTGTATCGGAATCTAATACTGGTCTCCCAGGAGCCGCTCAAAGCACAAACTCTTAGAAGATTCACTCTTCTTGTACTTAAGTCGGCATTGTGCCTTTTGTATTTATTCCCGATGCAATTTCTGTGATTCATGGTCAATGTGAAGGTCCAAGGGATACAATAAACCTGCACTGGTGCATCGGAAGCTAATACTGGTCTCCTAGGAGCCGCTCAAAGCACAAACTCTTAGAAGATTCACTCTTCTTGTACTTCAGTCGGCATAGTGCCTTTTGTATTCAATCCCGATACAATTTCTGTGTTTCATGGTCAATGTGAAGGTCCAAGGTTTGCAGTAAACCTGCACTGGTGCATCCGAAGCTAATACTGGTCTCCCAGGAGCCGCTCAAAGCACAAACTCTTAGAAGATTCACTCTTCTTGTACTTCAGTCGGCATTGTGCCTTTTGTATTTAATCCCGATGCAATTTCTGTGTTTCATGGTCCATGTGAAGGACCAAGGGGTACAATAAACCTGCACAGGTGTATCGGAATCTAATACTGGTCTCCCAGGAGCCGCTCAAAGCACAAACTCTTAGAAGATTCACCCTTCTTGTACTTAAGTCGGCATTGTGCCTTTTGTATTTAATCCCGATGCAATTTCTGTGTTTCATGGTCAATGTGAAGGTCCAAGGGATACTATAAACCTGCACTGGTGCATCGGAAGCTAATACTGGTCTCCCAGGAGCCGCTCAAAGCACAAACTGTTATAAGATTCACTCTTCTTGCACTTCAGTCCGCATTGTGCCTTTTGTATATAATCCCGATGCAATCTCTGTGTTTCATGGTCAATGTGAAGGTCCAAGGGATACAATAAACCTGCACTGGTGCATCGGAAGCTAATATTGGTCTCCGAGGAGCCGCTCAAAGCACAAACTCTTAGAAGATTCACTCTTCTTGTACTTCAGTCGGCTTTGTGCCTTTTGTATTCAATCCCGATACAATTTCTGTGTTTCATGGTCAATGTGAAGGTCCAAGGTTTGCAGTAAACCTGCACTGGTGCATCGGAAGCTAATACTGGTCTCCCAGGAGCCGCTCAAAGCACAAACTCTTAGAAGATTCACTCTTCTTGTACTTCAGTCGGCATTGTGCCTTTTGTATTTAATCCCGATGCAATTTCTGTGTTTCATGGTCCATGTGAAGGTCCAAGGGATACAATAAACCTGCACTGGTGTATCGGAATCTAATACTGGTCTCCCAGGAGCCGCTCAAAGCACAAACTCTTAGAAGATTCACTCTTCTTGTACTTAAGTCGGCATTGTGCCTTTTGTATTTATTCCCGATGCAATTTCTGTGATTCATGGTCAATGTGAAGGTCCAAGGGATACAATAAACCTGCACTGGTGCATCGGAAGCTAATACTGGTCTCCTAGGAGCCGCTCACAGCACAAACTCTTACAAGATTCACTCTTCTTGTACTTCAGTCGCCATTCTGCTTTTGTATTCAATCCCGATACAATTTCTGTGTTTCATGGTAAATGTGAAGGTCCAAGGGATACAGTAAACCTGCACTGGTGCATCGGAATCTAATACTGGTCTCCCAGGAGCCGCTCAAAGCACAAAATCTTTGAAGATTCACTCTTCTTGTACTTCAGTCGGCATTGTGCCTTTTCTATTTAATCCCGATGCAATTTCTGTGTTTCATGGTCAATGTGAAGGTCCAAGGGATACAGTAAACCTGCACTGGTGCATCGGAAGCTAATACTGGTCTCCCAGGAGCCGCTCAAAGCACAAACTCTTAGAAGATTCACTCTTGTTGTACTTCAGTCGGCATTGTGCGTTTTGTATTTAATCCCGATGCAATTTCTGTGTTTCATGGTCAATGTGAAGGTCCAAGGTATACAATAAACCTGCACTGGTGCATGGGAAGCTAATACTGGTCTCCCAGGTGCCGCTCAAAGCACAAACTCTTAGAAGATTCACACTTCTTGTACCTAAGTCGGCATTGTGCTTTTTGTATTTAATCCCGATGCAATTTCTGTGTTTCATGGTCAATGTGAAGGTCCAAGGGATACAATAAACCTGCACTGGTGCATCGGAAGCTAATACTGGTCTCCCAGGAGCCGCTCAAAGGACAAACTCTTAGAAGATTCACTCTTCTTGTATTTCTGACGGCATTGTGACTCTTGTATTGAATCCCGATACAATTTCTGTGTTTCATGGCCAATGTGAAGGTCCAAGCGTTGCAGTTAACCTGCACTGGTGCATCAGAAGCTAATACTGGTCTCCCAGGAGCCGCTCAAACCACAAACTCTTAGAAGATTCACTCTTCTTGTACTTCAGTCGGCATTGTGACTTTTCTATTTAATCCCGATGCAATTTCTGTGTTTCATGGTCAATGTGAAGGTCCAAGGGATACAGTAAACCTGCACTGGTGCATCGGAAGCTAATACTGGTCTCCCAGGAGCCGCTCAAAGCACAAACTCTTTGAAGATTCACTCTTCTTGTACTTCAGTCGGCATTGTGCGTTTTGTATTCAATCCCGATACAATTTCTGTGTTTCATGGTCAATGTGAAGGTCCAAGGGATACAGTAAACTTGCACTGGTGGATCGTAAGCTAATACTGGTCTCCCAGGAGCCGCTCAAAGCACAAACTCTTAGAAGATTCACTCTTCTTGTACTTCAGTCGGCATTGTGCCTTTTGTATTTAATCCCGATGCAATTTCTGTGTTTCATGGTCAATGTGAAGGTCCAAGGCATACAATAAACCTGCACTGGTGCATCGGAAGCTAATACTGGTCTCCCAGGTGCCGCTCAAAGCACAAAGTCTTAGAAGATTCACTCTTCTTGTACATAAGTCGGCATTGTGCCTTTTGTATTTAATCCCGATGCAATTCCTGTGTTTCATGGTCAATGTGAAGGTCCAAGGGATACAGTAAACCTGCACTGGTCCATCGGAAGCTAATACTGGTCTCCCAGGAGCCGTTCAAAGCACAAACTCTTAGAAGATTCACTCTTCTTGTACTTCAGTCGGCATTGTGCCTTTTGTATTTAATCCCGATGGAATTTCTGTGTTTCATGGTCAATGTGAAGGTCCAAGGGATACAATAAACCTGCACTGGTGCATCGGAAGCTAATACCGGTCTTCCAGGAGCCGCTCAAAGCACAAACTGTTATAAGATTCACTCTTCTTGCACTTCAGTCGGCATTGTGCCTTTTGTATTTAATCCCGATGCAATTTCTGTGTGTCATGGTCCATGTGAAGGTCCAAGGGATACAATAACCCTGCACTGGTGCATCGGAAGCTAATACTGGTCTCCCAGGAGCCGCTCAAAGCACAAACTCTTAGAAGATTCACTCTTCTTGTACTTCAGTCGGCTTTGTGCCTTTTGTATTCAATCCCGATACAATTTCTGTGTTTCATGGTCAATGTGAAGGTCCAAGGTTTGCAGTAAACCTGCACTGGTGCATCGGAAGCTAATACTGGTCTCCCACGAGCCGCTCAAAGCACAAACTCTTAGAAGATTCACTCTTCTTGTACTTCAGTCGGCATTGTGCCTTTTGTATTTAATCCCGATGCAATTTCTGTGTTTCATGGTCAATGTGAAGGTCCAAGGGATACAGTAAACCTGCACTGGTGCATCGGAAGCTAATACTGGTCTCCCAGGAGCCGCTCAAAGCACAAACTCTTAGAAGATTCACTCTTCTTGTACTTCAGTCTGCATTGTGCATTTTGTATTTAATCCTGATGCAATTTCTGTGTTTCATGGTCAATGTGAAGGTCCAAGGGATACAGTAAACCTGCACTGGTGCATCGGAAGCTAATACTGGTCTCCCAGGAGCCGCTCAAAGCACAAACTCTTAGAAGATTCACTCTTCTTGTACTTCAGTCGGCATTGTGACTTTTCTATTTAATCCCGATGCAATTTCTGTGTTTCATGGTCAATGTGAAGGTCCAAATGATACAGTAAACCTGCACTGGTGCATCGGAAGCTAATACTGGTCTCCCAGGAGCCGCTCAAAGCACAAACTCTTAGAAGATTCACTCTTCTTGTACTTCAGTCGGCATTGTGCCTTTTGTATTTAATCCCGATGCAATTTCTGTGTTTCATGGTCAATGTGAAGGTCCAAGGCATACAATAAACCTGCACTGGTGCATCGGAAGCTAATACTGGTCTCCCAGGTGCCGCTCAAAGCACAAACTCTTAGAAGATTCACTCTTCTTGTACATAAGTCGGCATTGTGCCTTTTGTATTTAATCCCGATGCAATTCCTGTGTTTCATGGTCAATGTGAAGGTCCAAGGGATACAGTAAACCTGCACTGGTCCATCGGAAGCTAATACTGGTCTCCCAGGAGCCGTTCAAAGCACAAACTCTTAGAAGATTCACTCTTCTTGTACTTCAGTCGGCATTGTGTCTTTTGTATTTAATCCCGATGGAATTTCTGTGTTTCATGGTCAATGTGAAGGTCCAAGGGATACAATAAACCTGCACTGCTGCATCGGAAGCTAATACTGGTCTGCCAGGAGCCGCTCAAAGCACAAACTGTTATAAGATTCACTCTTCTTGCACTTCAGTCGGCATTGTGCCTTTTGTATTTAATCCCGATGCAATTTCTGTGTGTCATGGTCCATGTGAAGGTCCAAGGGATACAATAACCCTGCACTGGTGCATCGGAAGCTAATACGGGTCTCCCAGGAGCCGCTCAAAGCACAAACTCTTAGAAGATTCACTCTTCTTGTACTTCAGTCGGCTTTGTGCCTTTTGTATTCAATCCCGATACAATTTCTGTGTTTCATGGTCAATGTGAAGGTCCAAGGTTTGCAGTAAACCTGCACTGGTGCATCGGAAGCTAATACTGGTCTCCCACGAGCCGCTCAAAGCACAAACTCTTAGAAGATTCACTCTTCTTGTACTTCAGTCGGCATTGTGCCTTTTGTATTTAATCCCGATGCAATTTCTGTGTTTCATGGTCAATGTGAAGGTCCAAGGGATACAGTAAACCTGCACTGGTGCATCGGAAGCTAATACTGGTCTCCCAGGAGCCGCTCAAAGCACAAACTCTTAGAAGATTCCCTCTTCTTGTACTTCAGTCGGCATTGTGCCTTTTGTATTTAATCCCGATGCAATTTCTGTGTTTCATGGTCAATGTGAAGGTCCAAGGGATACAGTAAACCTGCACTGGTGCATCGGAAGCTAATACTGGTCTCCCAGGAGCCGCTCAAAGCACAAATTCTTAGAAGATTCACTCTTCTTGTACTTAAGTCGGCATTGTGCCTTTTGTATTTAATCCCGATACAATTTCTGTGATTCATGGTCAATGTGAAGGTCCAAGGGATACAGTAAACCTGCACTGGTGCATCGGAAGCTAATAGTGGTCTCCCAGGAGCCGCTCAAAGCACAAACTCTTACAAGATTCACTCTTCTTGTACTTCAGTCGCCATTGTGCTTTTGTATTCAATCCCGATACAATTTCTGTGTTTCATGGTCAATGTGAAGGTCCAAGGGATACAATAAACCTGCACTGGTGCATCGGAAGCTAATACTGGTCTCCCAGGAGCCGCTCAAAGCACAAACTCTTAGAAGATTCCCTCTTCTTGTACTTCAGTCGGCATTGCGACTTTTCTATTTAATCCCGATGCAATTTCTGTGTTTCATTGTCAATGTGAAGGTCCAAGGGATACAGTAAAGCTGCACTGGTGCATCGGAAGCTAATACTGGTCTCCCAGGAGCCGCTCAAAACACAAACTCTTACAAGATTCACTCTTATTGTACTTCAGTCGGCATTGTGCCTTTTGTATTTAATCCCGATGCAATTTCTGTGTTTCATGGTCAATGTGAAGGTCCAAGGGATACAGTAAACCTGCACTGGTGTGTCGGAAGCTAATACTGGTCTCCCAGGAGCCGCTCAAAGCAAAAACTCTTACAAGATTCACTCTTCTTGTACTTCAGTCGCCATTGTGCTTTTGTATTCAATCCCGATACAATTTCTGTGTTTCATGGTCAATGTGAAGGTCCAAGGGATACAGTAAACCTGCACTGGTGCATCGGAATCTAATACTGGTCTCCCAGGAGCCGCTCAAAGCACAAACTCTTACAAGATTCACTCTTCTTGTACTTGAGTCGGCATTGTGAATTTTCTATTTAATCCCGATGCAATTTCTGTGTTTCATGGTCAATGTGAAGGTCCAAGGGATACAGTAAACCTGCACTGGTGCATCGGAAGCTAATACTGGTCTCCCAGGAGCCGCTCAAATCACAAACTCTTAGAAGATTCACTCTTCTTGTACTTCAGTCGGCATTGTGCGTGTTGTATTTAATCCTGATGCAATTTCTGTGTTTCATGGTCAATGTGAAGGTCCAAGGGATACAATAAACCTGCACTGGTGCATCGGAAGCTAATACTGGTCCCCAGGAGCCGCTCAAAGCACAAACACTTAGAAGATTCACTCTTCTTGTACTTAAGTCGGCATTGTGCCTTTAGTATTTAATCCCGATGCAATTTCTGTGTTTCATGGTCAATGTGAAGGTCCAAGGGATAAAATAAACCTGCACTGGTGCATCGGAAGCTAATACTGGTCTCCCAGGATCCGCTCAAAGCACAAACTCTTAGAAGATTCACTCTTCTTGTATTTCAGTCGGCATTGTGCCTATTGTATTGAATCCCGATACAATTTCTGTTTTTCATGGCCAATGTGAAGGTCCAAGGGTTGCAGTAAACCTGCCCTGGTGCATCGGAAGCTAAAACTGGTCTCCCAGGAGCCGCTCAAAGCACAAACTCTTAGAAGATTCACTCTTCTTGTACTTCAGTCGGCATTGTGAAATTTTTTATTTAATCCCGATGCAATTTCTGTGTTTCATGGTCAATGTGAAGGTCCAAGGGATACAGTAAACCTGCACTGGTGCATCGGAAGCTAATACTGGTCTCCCAGGAGCCGCTCAAAGCACAAACTCTTAGAAGATTCACTCTTCTTGTACTTCAGTCGGCATTGTGCATTTTGTATTTAATCCTGATGCAATTTCTGTGTTTCATGGTCAATGTGAAGGTCCAAGGGATACAGTAAACCTGCACTGGTGCATCGGAAGCTAATACTGGTCTCCCAGGAGCCGCTCAAAGCACAAACTCTTAGAAGATTCACTCTTCTTGTACTTAAGTCGGCATTGTGCCTTTTGTATTTAATCCCGATGCAATTTCTGTGATTCATGGTCAATGTGAAGGTCCAAGGGATACAATAAACCTGCACTGGTGCATCGGAAGCTAATACTGGTCTCCCAGGAGCCGCTCAAAGCACAAACTCTTAGAAGATTCACTCTTCTTGTATTTCAGTCGGCTTTGTGCCCCTTGTATTGAATCCCGATACAATTTCTGTGTTTCATGGCCAATGTGAAGGCCCAAGGGTTGCAGTAAACCTGCACTGGTGCATCGGAAGCTAATACTGGTCTCCCAGGAGCCGCTCAAAGCACAAACTCTTAGAAGATTCACTCTTCTTGTACTTCAGTGGGCATTGTGAAATTTTTTATTTAATCCCGATGCAATTTCTGTGTTTCATAGTCAATGTGAATGTCCAAGGGATACAGTAAACCTGCACTGGTGCACCGGAAGCTAATACTGGTCTCCCAGGAGCCGCTCAAAGCACAAACATTTAGAAGATTCACTCTTCTTGTACTTCAGTCGGCATTGTGCGTTTTGTATTCAATCCCGATACAATTTCTGTGTTTCATGGTCAATGTGAAGGTCCAAGGGGTACAGTAAACTTGCACGGATGCATCGTTAGCTAATACTGGTCTCCCAGGAGCCGCTCAAAGCACAAACTATTAGAAGATTCACTCTTCTTGTACTTCAGTCGGCATTGTGCCTTTTGTTTTAATCCCGATGCAATTTCTGTGTTTCATGGTCAATGTGAAGGTGCAAGGGATACAATAAACCTGCCCTGGTGCATCGGAAGCTAATACTAGTCTCCCAGGTGTCGCTCAAAGCACAAACTCTTAGAAGATTCACTCTTCTTGTACTTCAGTCGGCTTTGTGCCTTTTGTATTTAATCACGATGCAATTCCTGTGTTTCATGGTCAATGTGAAGGTCCAAGTGATACAGTGAACCTGCACTGGTGCATAGGAATCTAATACTGGTCTCCCAGGAGCCGCTCAAAGCACAAACTCTTAGAAGATTCACTCTTCTTGTACTTCAGTCGGCATTTTGCCGTTTGTATTTAATCCCGATGCAATTTCTGTGTTTCATGGTCAATGTGAAGGTCCAAGGGATACAGTAACCTGCACTGGTGCATCCGAATGTAATACTGGTCTCCCAGGAGCCGTTCAAAGCACAAAATCTTAGAAGATTCACTCTTCTAATTCTTCAGTCGGCATTGTGACTTTTCTATTTAATCCCGATACAATTTCTGTGTTTCATGGTCAATCTGAAGGTCCAAGGTACACAGTAAACCTGCACTGGTGCATCGGAAGCTAATACTGGTCTCCGAGGAGCCGCTCAAAGCACAAACTCTTAGAAGATTCACTCTTCTTGTACTTCAGTCGGCATTTTGCCTTTTGTATTTAATCCCGATGCAATTTCTGTGTTTCATGGTCAATGTGAAGGTCCAAGGGATACAGTAAACTGCACTGGTGCATCCGAATCTAATACTGGTCTCCCAGGAGCCGCTCAAAGCACAAACTCTTAGAAGATTCACTCTTCTTGTACTTCAGTCGGCATTTTGCCTTTTGTATTTAATCCCGATGCAATTTCTGTGTTTCATGGTCAATGTGAAGGTCCAAGGGATACAATAAAACTGCACTGGTGCATCAGAAGCTAATACTGGTCTTTCAGGAGCCGCTCAAAGCACAAACTCTTGGAAGATTCACTCTTCTCGTACTTCAGTCGGCATTGTGCGTTTTGTATTCAATCACGATACAATTTCTGTGTTTCATGGTCAATGTGAAGGTCCAAGGGATACAGTAAACTTGCACTGGTGCATCGGAAGCTAATACTGGTCTCCCAGGATCGGCTCAAAGAACAAACTCTTAGAAGATTCACTCTTCTTGTACTTCAGTCGGCATTGTGCCTTTTGTATTTAATCCCGATGCAATTTCTGTGTTTCATGGTCAATGTGAAGGTCCAAGGGATACAATAAACCTGCACTGGTGCATCGGAAGCTAATACTGGTCTCACAGGTGCCGCTCAAAGCACAAACTCTTAGAAGATTCACCCTTCTTGTACTTAAGTCGGCATTGTGCCTTTTGTATTTAATCCCGATGCAATTTCTGTGTTTCATGGTCAATGTGAATGTCCAAGTGATACAATAAAACTGCACTGGTGCATCAGAAGCTAATACTGGTCTTTCAGGAGCCGCTCAATGCACAAACCCTTAGAAGATTCACTCTTCTTGTACTTCAGTCGGCATTGTGCCTTTTGTATTGAATCCCGATACAATTTCTGTGTTTCATGGCCAATGTGAAGGTCCAAGGGTTGCAGTAAACCTGCACTGGTGCATCGGAAGCTAATACTGGTCTCCCAGGTGCCGCTCAAAGCACAAACTCTTAGAAGATTCACTCTTCTTGTACTTAAATCGGCATTGTGCCTTTTGTATTTAATCCCGATGCTATTTCTGTGTTTCATGGTCAATGTGAAGGTCCAATGGGATACAATAAACCTGCACTGGTGCATCGGAAGCTAATACTAGTCCCCAGGAGCCGCTCAAAGCACAAACTCTTAGAAGATTCACTCTTCTTGTACTTAAGTCGGCATTGTGCCTTTTGTATTTAATCCCGATGCAATTTCTGTGTTTCATGGTCAATGTGAAGGTCCAAGGGATACAATAAACCTGCACTGGTGCATCGGAAGCTAATACTGGTCCCCAGGAGCCGCTCAAAGCACAAACTCTTAGAAGATTCACTCTTCTCGTACTTAAGTCGGCATTGTGCCTTTTGTATTTAATCCCGATGCAATTTCTGTGTTTCATGGTCAATGTGAAGGTCCAAGGGATACAATAAACCTGCACTGGTGCATCGGAAGCTAATACTGGTCTCCCAGGAGCCGCTCAAAGCACAAACTCTTAGAAGATTCACTCTTCTTGTATTTGAGTCGGCATTGTGCCTCTTGTATTGAATCCCGATACAATTTCTGTGTTTCATGGCCAATGTGAAGGTCCAAGGGTTGCAGTAAACCTGCACTGGGGCATCGGAAGCTAATACTGGTCTCCCAGGAGCCGCTCAAAGCACAAACTCTTAGAAGATTCACTCTTCTTGTACTTCAGTCGGCATTGTGAAATTTTTTATTTAATCCCTATGCAATTTCTGTGTTTCATGGTCAATGTGAAGGTCCAAGGGATACAGTAAACCTGCACTGGTGCATCGGAAGCTAATACTGGTCTCCCAGGAGCCGCTCAAAGCACAAACTCTTAGAAGATTCACTCTTCTTGTACTTCAGTCGGCATTGTGCGTTTTGTATTTAATCCTGATGCAATTTCTGTGTTTCATGGTCAATGTGAAGGTCCAAGGGATACAGTAAACCTGCACTGGTGCATCGGATGCTAATACTGGTCTCCCAGGAGCCGCTCAAAGCACAAACTCTTAGAAGATTCACTCTTCTTGTATTTCAGTCGGCATTGTGCCTCTTGTATTGAATCCCGATACAATTTCTGTGTTTCATGGCCAATGTGAAGGCCCAAGGGTGGCAGTAAACCTGCGCTGGTGCATCGGAAGCTAATACTGGTCTCCCAGGAGCCGCTCAAAGCACAAACTCTTAGAAGATTCACTCTTCTTGTACTTCTGTCGGCATTGTGAAATTTTTTATTTAATCCCGATGCAATTTCTGTGTTTCATAGTCAATGTGAAGGTCCAAGGGATACAGTAAACCTGCACTGGTGCACCGGAAGCTAATACTGGTCTCCCAGGAGCCGCTCGAAGCACAAACATTTAGAAGATTCACTCTTCTTGTACTTCAGTCGGCATTGTGCGTTTTGTATTCAATCCCGATACAATTTCTGTGTTTCATGGTCAATGTGAAGGTTCAAGTGATACAGTAAACTTGCACGGGAGCATCGTTAGCTAATACTGGTCTCCCAGGAGCCGCTCAAAGCACAAACTATTAGAAGATTCACTCCTCTTGTACTTCAGTCGGCATTGTGCCTTTTGTATTTAATCCCGATGCAATTTCTGTGTTTCATGGTCAATGTGAAGGTGCAAGGGATACAATAAACCTGCAGTGGTGCATCGGAAGCTAATACTAGTCTCCCAGATGCCGCTCAAAGCACAAACTCTTAGAAGATTCACTCTTCTTGTACTTAAGTCGGCATTGTGCCTTTTGTATTTAATCCCGATGCAATTCCTGTATTTCATGGTCAATGTGAAGGTCCAAGGGATACAGTAAACCTGCACTGGTGCATCGGAATCCAATACTGGTCTCCCAGGAGCCGCTCAAAGCACAAACTCTCATAAAGATTCACTCTTCTTGTACTTCAGTCGGCATTTTGCCGTTTGTATTTAATCCCGATGCAATTTCCGTGTTTCATGGTCAATGTGAAGGTCCAAGGGATACAGTAACCTGCACTGGTGCATCCGAATCTAATACTGGTCTCCCAGGAGCCGTTCAAAGCACAAACTGTTAGAAGATTCACTCTTCTTGTTCTTCAGTCGGCATTGTGACTTTTCTATTTAATCCCGATACAATTTCTGTGTTTCATGGTCAATCTGAAGGTCCAAGGGATACAATAAAACTGCACTGGTGCATCAGAATCTAATACTGGTCTCCCAGGAGCCGCTCAATGCACAAACTCTTAGAAGATTCACTCTTCTTGTACTTCAGTCGGCATTGTGCCTTTTGTATTGAATCCCGATACAATTTCTGTGTTTCATGGCCAATGTGAAGGTCCAAGGGATACAGTAAACCTGCACTGGTGCATCGGAATCTAATACTGGTCTCCCAGGACCCGCTCAAAGCACAAACTCTTAGAAGATTCACTCTTCTTGTACTTCAGTCGGCATTGTGCGTTTTGTATTCAATCCCGATACAATATCTGTGGTTCATGGTCAATGTGAAGGTCCAAGGGATACAGTAAAATTGCACTGGTGCATCGGAAGCTAATACTGGTCTCCCAGGAGCGGCTCAAAGAACAAACTCTTAGAATATTCACTCTTCTTGTACTTCAGTCGGCATTGTGCCTTTTGTATTTAATCCCGATGCAATTTCTGTGTTTCATGGTCAATGTGAAGGTCTAAGGGATACAATAAACCTGCACTGGTGCATCGGAAGCTAATACTGGTCTCACAGGTGCCGCTCAAAGCACAAACTCTTAGAAGATTCACTCTTCTTGTACTTAAGTAGGCATTGTGCCTTTTGTATTTAATCCCGATGCAATTTCTGTGTTTCATGGTCAATGTGAATGTCCAAGGGATACAATAAAACTGCACTGGTGCATCAGAATCTAATACTGGTCTCCCAGGAGCCGCTCAATGCACAAACTCTTAGAAGATTCACTCTTCTTGTACTTCAGTCGGCATTGTGCCTTTTGTATTGAATCCCGATACAATTTCTGTGTTTCATGGCCAATGTGAAGGTCCAAGGGTTGCAGTCAACCTGCACTGGTGCATCGGAAGCTAATACTGGTCTCCCAGGTGCCGCTCAAAGCACAAACTCTTAGAAGATTCACTCTTCTTGTACTTAAGTCGGCATTGTGCCTTTTGTATTTAATTCCGATTCAATTTCTGTGTTTCATGGTCAATGTGAAGGTCCAAGGGATACAATAAACCTGCACTGGTGCATCGGAAGCTAATACTGGTCTCCCAGGAGCCGCTCAAAGCACAAACTCTTAGAAGATTCACTCTTCTTGTACTTCAGTCGGCATTGTGTGTTTTGTATTCAATCCCGATACAATTTCTGTGATTCATGGTCAATGTGAAGGTCCAAGGGATACAGTAAACCTGCACTGGTGCATCGGAAGCTAATTCTGGTCTCCCAGGAGGCGCTAAAAGCACAAACTCTTAGAAGATTCACTCTTCTTGTACTTCAGTCGGCATTGTGCCTTTTGTATTTAATCCCGATGCAATATCTGTGTTTCATGTTCAATGTGAAGGTCCAAGGGATACAATAAACCTGCACTGGTGCATCGTAATCTAAAACTGGTCTCCCAGGAAACGCTCAAAGCACAATCTCTGAGAAGATTCACTCTTCTTGTAGTTCAGTCGGCATTGTGCCTTTTGTATTCAATCCCGATACAATTTCTGTGTTTCATGGTCAATGTGAAGGTCCAAGGTTTGCAGTAAACCTGCACTGGTGCATCGGAAGCTAATACTGGTCTCCCAGGAGCCGCTCAAAGCACAAACTCTTACAAGATTCACTCTTCTTGTACTTCAGTCGGCATTGTGCCTTTTGTATTTAATATCGATGCAATTTCTGTCTTTCATGGTCAATGTGAAGGTCCAAGGGATACAATAAACCAGCACTGGTGCATCGGAATATAATACTTGTCTCCCAGGAGCCGCTCAAAGCACAAACTCTTAGAAGATTCACTCTTCTTGTACTTAAGTCGGCATAGTGCCTTTTGTATTTAATCCCGATACAATTTCTGTGATTCATGGTTAATGTGAAGATCCAAGGGATACAATAAACCTGCACTGGTGCATCGGAAGCTAATACTGGTCTCCTAGGAGCCGCTCAAAGCACAAACTCTTAGAAGATTCACTCTTCTTGTACTTCAGTCGGCATAGTGCCTTTTGTATTTAATCCCGATGCAATTTCTGTGTTTCATGTTCAATGTGAAGGTCCAAGGGATACTGTAAACCTGCACTGGTGCATCGGAAGCTAATACTGGTCTCCCAGGAGACGCATAAAGCACAAACTCTTAGAAGATTCACTCTTCTTGTACTTCAGTCGGCATTGTGATTTTTTTTATTTAATCCCGATGCAATTTCTGTGTTTCATGGTCAATGTGAAGGTCCAAGGGATACAGTAAACCTGCACTGGTGCATCGGAAGCTAATACTGGTCTCCCAGGAGCCGCTCAAAGCACAAACTCTTAGAAGATTCACTCTTCTTGTACTTCAGTCGGCATTGTGCGTTTTGTATTCAATCCCGATACAATTTCTGTGTTTCATGGTCAATGTGAAGGTCCAAGGGATACAGTAAACTTGCACTGGTGCTTCGGAATCTAATATTGGTCTCCCAGGAGCCGCTCAAAGCACAAACTCTTAGAAGATTCACTCTTCTTGTACTTAAGTCGGCATTGTGCCTTTTGTATTTAATCCCGATGCAATTTCTGTGTTTCATGGTCAATGTGAAGGTCCAAGGGATACAATAAACCTGCACTGGTGCATCGGAAGCTAATACTGGTTTCCCAGGTGCCGCTCAAAGCACAAACTCTTAGAAGATTCACTCTTCTTGTACTTAAGTCGTCATTGTGCCTTTTGTATTTAATCCCGATGCAATTTCTGTGTTTCATGGTCAATGTGAAGGTCCAAGGGATACAATAAACCTGCACTGGTGCATCGGAAGCTAATACTGGTCTCCCAGGAGCCGCTCAAAGCACAAACTCTTAGAAGATTCACTCTTCTTGTACTTCAGTCGGCATTGTGCCTTTTGTATTGAATCCCGATACAATTTCTGTGTTTCATGGCCAATGTGAAGGTCCAATTGTTGCAGTAAACCTGCGCTGGTGCATCGGAAGCTAATACTGGTCTCCCAGGAGCCGGTCAAAGCACAAACTCTTAGAAGATTCACTATTCTTGTACTTCAGTCGGCATTGTGCCTTTTGTATTTAATCCCGATGCAATTTCTGTGTTTCATGGTCAATGTGAAGGTCCAAGGGATACAATAAACCTGCACTGGTGCATCGGAATCTAATACTGGTCTCCCAGAAGCCCCTCAAAGCACAAACTCTTAGAAGATTCACTCTTCTTGTACTTCAGTCGCCATTGTGCTTTTGTATTCAATCCCGATGCAATTTCTGTGTTTCATGGTCAATGTGAAGTTCCAAGGGATACAGTAAACCTGCACTGGTGCATCGGAATCTAATACTGGTCTCACAGAAGCCCCTCAAAGCACAAACTCTTAGAAGATTCACTCTTCTTGTACTTCAGTTGGCATTTTGCCTTTTGTATTTAATCCCGATGCAATTTCTGTGTTTCATGGTCAATGTGAAGGTCCAAGGGATACAGTAAACTGCACTGGTGCATCCGAATCTAATACTGGTCTCCCAGGAGCAGTTAAAAAGCACAAACTCTTAGAAGATTCCCTCTTCTTGTACTTCAGTCGGCATTGTGAATTTTATATTTAATCCCGATGCAATTTCTGTGTTTCATGTTCAATGTGAAGGTCCAAGGGATACAGTAAACCTGCACTGGTGCATCGGAAGCTAATACTGGTCTCCCAGGAGCCGCTCAAAGCACAAACTCTTAGAAGATTCACTCTTCTTGTACTTCAGTCGGCATTGTGCCTTTTGTATTTAATCCCGATGCAATTTCTGTGTTTCTTGGTCAATGTGAAGGTCCAAGGGATACAATAAACGTGCACTGGTGCATCGGAAGCTAATACTGGTCTCCCAGGAGCCGCTCAAATCACAAACTCTTAGAAGATTCACTCTTCAAGTACTTAAGTTGGCATAGTGCCTTTTGTGTTTAATCCCGATACAATTTCAGTGTTTCATGGCCAATGTGAAGGACCAAGGGTTGCAGTAAACCTGCACTGGTGCATCGGAAGCTAATACTGGTCTTCCAGGAGCCGGTCAAAGCACAAACTCTTAGAAGATTCACTATTCTTGTACTTCAGTCGGCATTGTGCCTTTTGTATTTAATCCCGATGCAATTTCTGTGTTTCATGGTCAATGTGAAGGTCCAAGGGATACAATAAACCTACACTGGTGCATCGGAATCTAATACTGGTCTCCCAGGAGCCGCTCAAAGCACAAACTCTTAGAAGATTCACTCTTCTTGTACTTCAGTCGGCATTTTGCCTTTTGTATTTAATCCCGATGCAATTTCTGTGTTTCATGTTCAATGTGAAGGTCCAAGGGATACAGTAAACCTGCACTGGTGCATCGGAAGCTAATACTGGTCTCCCAGGAGCCGCTCAAAGCACAAACTCTTAGAAGATTCACTCTTCTTGTACTTCAGTCGGCATTGTGCCTTTTGTATTTAATCCCGATGCAATTTCTGTGTTTCTTGGTCCATGTGAAGGTCCAAGGGATACAATAAACGTGCACTGGTGCATCGGAAGCTAATACTGGTCTCCCAGGAGCCGCTCAAAGCACAAACTCTTAGAAGATTCACTCTTCAAGTACTTAAGTTGGCATAGTGCCTTTTGTATTTAATCCCGATACAATTTCTGTGTTTCATGGTCAATGTGAAGGTCCAAGGGATACAGTAAACCTGCACTGGTGCATCGGAAGCTAATACTTGTCTCCCAGGAGCCGCTCAAAGCACAAACTCTTACAAGATTCACTCTTCTTGTACTTCAGTCGCCATTGTGCTTTTGTATTCAATCCCGATACAATTTCTGTGTTTCATGGCCAATGTGAAGGTCCAAGGGTTGCAGTAAACCTGCACTGGTGCATCGAAAGCTGATACTGGTCTCCCAGGAGCCGCTCAAAGCACAAACTCTTAGAAGATTCACTCTTCTTGTACTTCAGTCGGCATTGTGCTTTTTGTATTTAATCCCGATGCAATTTCTGTGTTTCATGGTCAATGTGAAGGTCCAAGGGATACAATAAACCTGCACTGGTGCATCGGAAGTTAATACTGGTCTCCCAGGAGCCGCTCAAAGCACAAACTGTTATAAGATTCACTCTTCTTGCACTTCAGTCGGCATTGTGCCTTTTGTATTTAATCCCGATGCAATTTCTGTGTTTCATGGTCAATGTGAAGGAGCAGGGGATACAACAAACCTGCACTGGTGCATCGGAAGCTAATACTGGTCTCCCAGGAGCCGCTCAAAGCACAAACTCTTAGAAGATTCACTCTTCTTGTACTTCAGTCGGCATTGAGCCTTTTGTATTTAATCCCAATGCAATTTCTGCTTTTCATGGTCAATGTGAAGGTCTAAGGGATACAGTAAACCTGCACTGGTGCATCGGAATCTAATACTGGTCTCCCAGGAGCCGCTCAAAGCACAAACTCTTAGAAGATTCACTCTTCTTGTACTTCAGTTGGCATTGTGCCTTTTGTATTTAATCCCGATGCAATTTCTGTGTTTCATGGTCAATGTGAAGGTCTAAGGGATACAGTAAACCTGCACTGGTGCATCGGAATCTAATACTGGTCTCCCAGGAGCCGCTCAAAGCACAAACTCTTACAAGATTCACTCTTCTTGTACTTCAGTCGGCATTGTGCCTTTTGTATTTAATCCCGATGCAATTTCTGTGTTTCATGGTCAATGTGAAGGTCTAAGGGATACAGTAAACCTGCACTGGTGCATCGGAATCTAATACTGGTCTCCCAGGAGCCGCTCAAAGCACAAACTCTTAGAAGATTCACTCTTCTTGTACTTCAGTTGGAATTTTGCCTTTTGTATTTAATCCCGATGCAATTTCTGTGTTTCATGTTCAATGTGAAGGTCCAAGGGATACAGTAAACCTGCACTGGTGCATCGGAAACTAATACTGGTCCCCCAGGAGCCGCTCAAAGCACAAACTCTTACAAGATTCACTCTTCTTGTACTTCAGTTGGCATTGTGCCTTTTGTATTTAATCCCGATGCAATTTCTGTGTTTCATGATCAATGTAAAGGTCCAACGGATACAATAAACCTGCACTGGTGCATCGGAAGCTAATACTGGTCTCCCAGGAGTCGCTGAAAGCACAAACTCTTAAAAGATTCACTCTTCTTGTACTTCAGTCGGCATTGTGCCTTTTGTATTGAATCCCGATACAATTTCTGTATTTCATGGCCAATGTGAAGGTCCAAGGGTTGCAGTAAACCTGCACTGGTGCATCGGAAGCTAATACTGGTCTCCCAGGAGCCGGTCAAAGCACAAACTCTTAGAAGATTCACTATTCTTGTACTTCAGTCGGCATTGTGCCTTTTGTATTTAATCCCGATGCAATTTCTGTGTTTCATGGTCAATGTGAAGGTCCAAGGGATACAATAAACCTGCACTGGTGCATCGGAATCTAATACTGGTCTCCCAGGAGCCGCTCAAAGCACAAACTCTTAGAAGATTCCCTCTTCTTGTACTTCAGTCGGCTTTTTGCCTTTTGTATTTAATCCCGATGGAATTTCTGTGTTTCATGGTCAATGTGAAGGTCCAAGGGATACAGTAAACTACACTGGTGCATCCGAATCTAATACTGGTCTCCCAGGAGCCGTTCAAAGCACAAACTCTTAGAAGATTCCCTCTTCTTGTACTTCAGTCGGCATTGTTAATCTTATATTTAATCCCGATGCTATTTCTGTGTTTCATGGTCAATGTGAAGGTCCAAGGGATACAGTAAACCTGCACTGGTGCATCGGAAGCTAATACTGGTCTCCCAGGAGCCGCTCAAATCACACACTCTTAGAAGATTCACTCTTCTTGTACTTCAGTCGGCATTGTGCGTTTTGTATTCAATCCCGATGCAATTTCTGTGTTTTATGGTCAATGTGAAAGTCCAAGGGATACAGTAAACTTGCACTGGTGCATCGGAAGCTAATACCGGTCTCCCAGGAGCCGCTCAAAGCACAAACTCTTACAAGATTCACTCTTCTTGTACTTCAGTCGGCATTGTGCTTTTTGTATTTAATCCCGATGCAATTTCTGTGTTTCTTGGTCAATGTGAAGGTCCAAGGGATACAATAAACCTGCACTGGTGCATCGGAAGCTAATACTGGTCTCCCAGGAGCCGCTCAAAGCACAAACTGTTATAAGATTCACTCTTCTTGCACTTCAGTCGGCATTGTGCCTTTTGTATTTAATCCCGATGCAATTTCTGTGTTTCATGGTCAATGTGAAGGAGCAGGGGATACAACAAACCTGCACTGGTGCATCGGAAGCTAATACTGGTCTCCCAGGAGCCGCTCAAAGCACAAACTCTTAGAAGATTCACTCTTCTTGTACTTCAGTCGGCATTGAGCCTTTTGTATTTAATCCCAATGCAATTTCTGCTTTTCATGGTCAATGTGAAGGTCTAAGGGATACAGTAAACCTGCACTGGTGCATCGGAATCTAATACTGTTCTCCCAGGAGCCGCTCAAAGCACAAACTCTTAGAAGATTCACTCTTCTTGTACTTCAGTTGGCATTGTGCCTTTTGTATTTAATCCCGATGCAATTTCTGTGTTTCATGGTCAATGTGAAGGTCTAAGGGATACAGTAAACCTGCACTGGTGCATCGGAATCTAATACTGGTCTCCCAGGAGCCGCTCAAAGCACAAACTCTTACAAGATTCACTCTTCTTGTACTTCAGTCGGCATTGTGCCTTTTGTATTTAATCCCGATGCAATTTCTGTGTTTCATGGTCAATGTGAAGGTCTAAGGGATACAGTAAACCTGCACTGGTGCATCGGAATCTAATACTGGTCTCCCAGGAGCCGCTCAAAGCACAAACTCTTAGAAGATTCACTCTTCTTGTACTTCAGTCGGAATTTTGCCTTTTGTATTTAATCCCGATGCAATTACTGTGTTTCATGTTCAATGTGAAGGTCCAAGGGATACAGTAAACCTGCACTGGTGCATCGGAAACTAATACTGGTCTCCCAGGAGCCGCTCAAAGCACAAACTCTTACAAGATTCACTCTTCTTGTACTTCAGTTGGCATTGTGCCTTTTGTATTTAATCCCGATGCAATTTCTGTGTTTCATGATCAATGTAAAGGTCCAAGGGATACAATAAACCTGCACTGGTGCATCGGAAGCTAATACTGGTCTCCCAGGAGCCGCTGAAAGCACAAACTCTTAGAAGATTCACTCTTCTTGTACTTCAGTCGGCATTGTGCCTTTTGTATTGAATCCCGATACAATTTCTGTATTTCATGGCCAATGTGAAGGTCCAAGGGATACAGTAAACTGCACTGGTGCATCCGAATCTAATACTGGTCTCCCAGGAGCCGTTCAAAGCACAAACTCTTAGAAGATTCCCTCTTCTTGTACTTCAGTCGGCATTGTTAATTTTATATTTAATCCCGATGCAATTTCTGTGTTTCATGGTCAATGTGAAGGTCCAAGGGATACAGTAAACCTGCACTGGTGCATCGGAAGCTAATACTGGTCTCCCAGGAGACGCTCAAATCACACACTCTTAGAAGATACACTCTTCTTGTACTTCAGTCGGCATTGTGCGTTTTGTATTCAATCCCGATGCAATTTCTGTGTTTCATGGTCAATGTGAAAGTCCAAGGGATACAGTAAACTTGCACTGGTGCATCGGAAGCTAATACCGGTCTCCCAGGAGCCGCTCAAAGCACAAACTCTTACAAGATTCACTCTTCTTGTACTTCAGTCGGCATTGTGCTTTTTGTATTTAATCCCGATGCAATTTCTGTGTTTCTTGGTCAATGTGAAGGTCCAAGGCATACAATAAACCTGCACTGGTGCATCGGAAGCTAATACTGGTCTCCCAGGAGCCGCTCAAATCACAAACTCTTAGAAGATTCACACTTCTTGTACTTCAGTCGGCATTGTGCCTTTTGTATTTAATCCCAATGCAATTTCTGTGTTTCATGGTCAATGTGAGGGTCAAAGGGATACAATAAACCTGCACTGGTGCATCGGAAGCTAATATTGGTCTCCCAGGAGCCGCTCAAAGCACAAACTCTTAGAAGATTCACTCTTCTTGTACTTCAGTCGGCTTTGTGCCTTTTGTATTCAATCCCGATACAATTTCTGTGTTTCATGGTCAATGTGAAGGTCCAAGGTTTGCAGTAAACCTGCACTGGTGCATCGGAAGCTAATACTGGTCTCCCAGGAGCCGCTCAAAGCACAAACTCTTAGAAGATTCACTCTTCTTGTACTTCAGTCGGCATTGTGCTTTTTGTATTTAATCCCGATGCAATTTCTGTGTTTCATGGTCAATGTGAAGGTCCAACGGATACAATAAACCTGCACTGGTGCATCGGAATCTAATACTGGTCTCCCCAGAGCCGCTCAAAGCACAAACTCTTACAAGATTCACTCTTCTTGTACTTATGTCTGCATAGTGCCTTTTGTATTTAATCCCGATGCAATTTCTGTGATTCATGGTCAATGTGAAGGTCCAAGGGATACAATAAACCTGCACTGATGCATCGGAAGCTAATACTGGTCTCCTAGGAGCCGCTCAAATCACAAACTCTTAGAAGATTCCCTCTTCTTGTACTTCAGTCGTCATAGTGCTTTTTGTATTTAATCCCGATGCAATTTCTGTGTTTCATGTTCAATGTGAAGGTCCAAGGGATACAGTAAACCTGCACTGGTGCATCGGAAGCTAATACTGGTCTCCCAGGAGCCGCTCAAAGCACAAACTCTTAGAAGATTCACTCTTCTTGTACTTCAGTCGGCATTGTGCCTTTTGCATTTAATCCCGATGCAATTTCTGTGTTTCATGGTCAACGTGAAGGTCCAAGTGATACAATAAACGTGCACTGGTTCATCGGAAGCTAATACTGGTCTCCCAGGAGCCGCTCAAAGCACAAACTCTTAGAAGATTCACTCTTCAAGTACTTAAGATGGCATAGTGCCTTTTGTATTTAATCCCGATACAATTTCTGTGTTTCATGGTCAATGTGAAGGTCCAAGGGATACAGTAAACCTGCACTGGTGCATCGGAAGCTAATACTTGTCACCCAGGAGCCGCTCAAATCACAAACTCTTAGAAGATTCCCTCTTCTTGTACTTCAGTCGTCATAGTGCATTTTGTATTTAATCCCGATGCAATTTCTGTGTTTCATGTTCAATGTGAAGGTCCAAGGGATACAGTAAACCTGCACTGGTGCATCGGAAGCTAATACTGGTCTCCCAGGAGCCGCTCAAAGCACAAACTCTTAGAAGATTCACTCTTCTTGTACTTCAGTCGGCATTGTGCCTTTTGCATTTAATCCCGATGCAATTTCTGTGTTTCATGGTCAATGTGAATGTCCAAGGGATACAATAAACGTGCACTGGTTCATCGGAAGCTAATACTGGTCTCCCAGGAGCCGCTCAAAGCAAAAACTCTTAGAAGATTCACTCTTCAAGTACTTAAGATGGCATAGTGCCTTTTGTATTTAATCCCGATACAATTTCTGTGTTTCATGGTCAATGTGAAGGTCCAAGGGATACAGTAAACCTGCACTGGTGCATCGGAAGCTAATACTTGTCTCCCAGGAGCCGCTCAAAGCACAAACTCTTACAAGATTCACTCTTCTTGTACTTCAGTCGCCATTGTGCTTTTGTATTCAATACCGATACAATTTCTGTGTTTCATGGTCAATGTGAAGGTCCAAGGGTTGCAGAAAACCTGCACTGGTGCATCGAAAGCTGATACTGGTCTCCCAGGAGCCGCTCAAAGCACAAACTCTTAGAAGATTCACTCTTCTTGTACTTCAGTCGTCATAGTGCTTTTTGTATTTAATCCCGATGCAATTTCTGTGTTTCATGTTCAATGTGAATTTCCAAGGGATACAGTAAACCTGCACTGGTGCATCGGAAGCTAATACTGGTCTCCCAGGAGCCGCTCAAAGCACAAACTCTTAGAAGATTCACTCTTCTTGTATTTCAGTCGGCATTGTGCCTTTTGCATTTAATCCCGATGCAATTTCTGTGTTTCATGTTCAATGTGAAGGTCCAAGGGATACAGTAAACCTGCACTGGTGCATCGGAAACTAATACTGGTCTCCCAGGAGCCGCTCAAAGCACAAACTCTTACAAGATTCACTCTTCTTGTACTTCAGTTGGCATTGTGCCTTTTGTATTTAATCCCGATGCAATTTCTGTGTTTCATGATCAATGTAAAGGTCCAAGGGATACAATAAACCTGCACTGGTGCATCGGAAGCTAATACTGGTCTCCCAGGAGCCGCTGAAAGCACAAACTCTTAGAAGATTCACTCTTCTTGTACTTCAGTCGGCATTGTGCCTTTTGTATTGAATCCCGATACAATTTCTGTATTTCATGGCCAATGTGAAGGTCCAAGGGATACAGTAAACTGCACTGGTGCATCCGAATCTAATACTGGTCTCCCAGGAGCCGTTCAAAGCACAAACTCTTAGAAGATTCCCTCTTCTTGTACTTCAGTCGGCATTGTTAATTTTATATTTAATCCCGATGCAATTTCTGTGTTTCATGGTCAATGTGAAGGTCCAAGGGATACAGTAAACCTGCACTGGTGCATCGGAAGCTAATACTGGTCTCCCAGGAGACGCTCAAATCACACACTCTTAGAAGATACACTCTTCTTGTACTTCAGTCGGCATTGTGCGTTTTGTATTCAATCCCGATGCAATTTCTGTGTTTCATGGTCAATGTGAAAGTCCAAGGGATACAGTAAACTTGCACTGGTGCATCGGAAGCTAATACCGGTCTCCCAGGAGCCGCTCAAAGCACAAACTCTTACAAGATTCACTCTTCTTGTACTTCAGTCGGCATTGTGCTTTTTGTATTTAATCCCGATGCAATTTCTGTGTTTCTTGGTCAATGTGAAGGTCCAAGGCATACAATAAACCTGCACTGGTGCATCGGAAGCTAATACTGGTCTCCCAGGAGCCGCTCAAATCACAAACTCTTAGAAGATTCACACTTCTTGTACTTCAGTCGGCATTGTGCCTTTTGTATTTAATCCCAATGCAATTTCTGTGTTTCATGGTCAATGTGAGGGTCCAAGGGATACAATAAACCTGCACTGGTGCATCGGAAGCTAATATTGGTCTCCCAGGAGCCGCTCAAAGCACAAACTCTTAGAAGATTCACTCTTCTTGTACTTCAGTCGGCTTTGTGCCTTTTGTATTCAATCCCGATACAATTTCTGTGTTTCATGGTCAATGTGAAGGTCCAAGGTTTGCAGTAAACCTGCACTGGTGCATCGGAAGCTAATACTGGTCTCCCAGGAGCCGCTCAAAGCACAAACTCTTAGAAGATTCACTCTTCTTGTACTTCAGTCGGCATTGTGCTTTTTGTATTTAATCCCGATGCAATTTCTGTGTTTCATGGTCAATGTGAAGGTCCAACGGATACAATAAACCTGCACTGGTGCATCGGAATCTAATACTGGTCTCCCCAGAGCCGCTCAAAGCACAAACTCTTACAAGATTCACTCTTCTTGTACTTATGTCTGCATAGTGCCTTTTGTATTTAATCCCGATGCAATTTCTGTGATTCATGGTCAATGTGAAGGTCCAAGGGATACAATAAACCTGCACTGGTGCATCGGAAGCTAATACTGGTCTCCTAGGAGCCGCTCAAATCACAAACTCTTAGAAGATTCCCTCTTCTTGTACTTCAGTCGTCATAGTGCTTTTTGTATTTAATCCCGATGCAATTTCTGTGTTTCATGTTCAATGTGAAGGTCCAAGGGATACAGTAAACCTGCACTGGTGCATCGGAAGCTAATACTGGTCTCCCAGGAGCCGCTCAAAGCACAAACTCTTAGAAGATTCACTCTTCTTGTACTTCAGTCGGCATTGTGCCTTTTGCATTTAATCCCGATGCAATTTCTGTGTTTCATGGTCAACGTGAAGGTCCAAGTGATACAATAAACGTGCACTGGTTCATCGGAAGCTAATACTGGTCTCCCAGGAGCCGCTCAAAGCACAAACTCTTAGAAGATTCACTCTTCAAGTACTTAAGATGGCATAGTGCCTTTTGTATTTAATCCCGATACAATTTCTGTGTTTCATGGTCAATGTGAAGGTCCAAGGGATACAGTAAACCTGCACTGGTGCATCGGAAGCTAATACTTGTCACCCAGGAGCCGCTCAAATCACAAACTCTTAGAAGATTCACTCTTCTTGTACTTCAGTCGTCATAGTGCATTTTGTATTTAATCCCGATGCAATTTCTGTGTTTCATGTTCAATGTGAAGGTCCAAGGGATACAGTAAACCTGCACTGGTGCATCGGAAGCTAATACTGGTCTCCCAGGAGCCGCTCAAAGCACAAACTCTTAGAAGATTCACTCTTCTTGTACTTCAGTCGGCATTGTGCCTTTTGCATTTAATCCCGATGCAATTTCTGTGTTTCATGGTCAATGTGAATGTCCAAGGGATACAATAAACGTGCACTGGTTCATCGGAAGCTAATACTGGTCTCCCAGGAGCCGCTCAAAGCAAAAACTCTTAGAAGATTCACTCTTCAAGTACTTAAGATGGCATAGTGCCTTTTGTATTTAATCCCGATACAATTTCTGTGTTTCATGGTCAATGTGAAGGTCCAAGGGATACAGTAAACCTGCACTGGTGCATCGGAAGCTAATACTTGTCTCCCAGGAGCCGCTCAAAGCACAAACTCTTACAAGATTCACTCTTCTTGTACTTCAGTCGCCATTGTGCTTTTGTATTCAATACCGATACAATTTCTGTGTTTCATGGTCAATGTGAAGGTCCAAGGGTTGCAGAAAACCTGCACTGGTGCATCGAAAGCTGATACTGGTCTCCCAGGAGCCGCTCAAAGCACAAACTCTTAGAAGATTCACTCTTCTTGTACTTCAGTCGTCATAGTGCTTTTTGTATTTAATCCCGATGCAATTTCTGTGTTTCATGTTCAATGTGAATTTCCAAGGGATACAGTAAACCTGCACTGGTGCATCGGAAGCTAATACTGGTCTCCCAGGAGCCGCTCAAAGCACAAACTCTTAGAAGATTCACTCTTCTTGTATTTCAGTCGGCATTGTGCCTTTTGCATTTAATCCCGATGCAATTTCTGTGTTTCATGGTCAATGTGAAGGTCCAAGGGATACAATAAACGTGCACTGGTTCATCGGAAGCTAATACTGGTCTCCCAGGAGCCTCTCAAAGCACAAACTCTTAGAAGATTCACTCTTCCGGTACTTAAGATGGCATAGTGCCTTTTGTATTTAATCCCGATACAATTTCTGTGTTTCATGGTCAATGTGAAGGTCCAAGGGATACAGTAAACCTGCACTGGTGCATCGGAAGCTAATACTTGTCTCCCAGGAGCCGCTCAAATCACAAACTCTTAGAAGATTCCCTCTTCTTGTACTTCAGTCGTCATAGTGCTTTTTGTATTTAATCCCGATGCAATTTCTGTGTTTCATGTTCAATGTGAAGGTCCAAGGGATACAGTAAACCTGCACTGGTGCATCGGAAACTAATACTGGTCTCCCAGGAGCCGCTCATAGCACAAACTCTTAGAAGATTCACTCTTCTTGTACTTCAGTCGGCATTGTGCCTTTTGCATTTAATCCCGATGCAATTTCTGTGTTTCATGGTCAATGTGAAGGTCCAAGGGATACAATAAACGTGCACTGGTTCATCGGAAGCTAATACTGGTCTCCCAGGAGCCGCTCAAAGCACAAACTCTTAGAAGATTCACTCTTCAAGTACTTAAGATGGCATAGTGCCTTTTGTATTTAATCCCGATACAATTTCTGTGTTTCGTGGTCAATGTGAAGGTCCAAGGGATACAGTAAACCTGCACTGGTGCATCGGAAGCTAATACTTGTCTCCCAGGAGCCGCTCAAAGCACAAACTCTTACAAGATTCACTCTTCTTGTACTTCAGTCGCCATTGTGCTTTTGTATTCAATCCCGATACAATTTCTGTGTTTCATGGCCAATGTGAAGGTCCAAGGGTTGCAGTAAACCTGCACTGGTGCATCGAAAGCTGATACTGGTCTCCCAGGAGCCGCTCAAAGCACAAACTCTTAGAAGATTCACTCTTCTTGTACTTCAGTCGGCATTGTGCCTTTTGTATTTAATCCCGATGCAATTTCTGTGTTTCATGGTCAATATGAAGGTCCAAGGGATACAATAAACCTGCACTGGTGCATCGGAAACTAATACTGGTCTCCCAGGAGCCGCTCAAAGCACAAACTGTTATAACATTCACTCTTCTTGCACTTCAGTCGGCATTGTGCCTTTTGTATTTAATCCCGATGCAATTTCTGTGTTCCATGGTCAATGTGAAGGAGCAGGGGATACAACAAACCTGCACTGGTGCATCGGAAGCTAATACTGGTCCCCAGGAGCCGCTCAAAGCACAAACTCTTAGAAGATTCACTCTTCTTGTACTTCAGTCGGCATTGTGCCTTTTGTATTTAATCCCAATGCAATTTCTGCTTTTCATGGTCAATGTGAAGGTCTAAGGGATACAGTAAACCTGCACTGGTGCACGGAATCTAATACTGGTCTCCCAGCAGCGGCTCAATGCACAAACTCTTAGAAGATTCACTCTTCTTGTACTTCAGTCGGCATTGTGCGTTTTGTATTCAATCCCGATACAATTTCTGTGTTTCATGGTCAATGTGAAGGTCCAAGGGATACAGTAAACCTGCACTGGTACATCGGAAGCTAATACTAATCTCCCAGGAGCCGCTCAAAGCACAAACTCTTAGAAGATTCACTCTTCTTGTACTTCAGTCCGCATTGTGCATTTTGTATTTAATCCCGCTGCAATTTCTGTGTTTCATGGTCAATGTGAAGGTCCGAGGGATACAATAAACCTCCGCTGGTGCATCGGAAGCTAATACTGGTCTCCCAGGTGCCGCTCAAAGCACAAACCCTTAGAAGATTCACTCTTCTTGTACTTCAGTCGGCATTGTGCCTTTTGTATTTAATCCCGATGCAATTTCTGTGTTTCATCGTCAATGTGAAGGTCCAAGGGTTACAACAAACCTGCACTGGTGCATCGGAAGCAAATACTGGTCTCCCTGGAGCCGCTCAAAGCACAAACTCATAGAAGATTCACTCTTCTTGTACTTAAGTCGAATTTGTGCCATTTGTATTCAATCCCGATACAATTTCTGTGTTTCATGGTCAATGTGAAGGTCCAAGGGATACAAAAACCTGCACTGGTGCATCGGAAGCTAATACTGGTCTTCCAGGAGCCGCTCAAAGCACAAACTCTTAGAGGATTCACTGTTCTTGTACTTCAGTCGGCAGTGTGACTTTTGTATTTAATCTTGATGCAATATCTGTGTTTCATGGTCAATGTGAAGGTCCAAGGGATACATTAACCTGCAATAGTGCATCGGAAGCTAATACAGGTCTCCCAGAAGCCGCTCAAAGCACAAACTCTTAGAAGATTCACCCTTCTTGTAGTTCAGTCTGCATTGTGCTTTTTGTATTTAATCCCGATGCAATTTCTGTGTTTCATGGTCAATGTGAAGGTCCAAGGGATACAATAAACCTGCACTGGTGCATCGGAAGCTAATACTGGGCTCCCAGGAGCCGCTCAAAGCACAAACTCTTAGAAGATTCACTCTTCTTGTACTTAAGTGGAATTTGTGCCACTTGTATTCAATCCCGATACAATTTCTGTGTTTCATGGTCAATGTTAAGGTCCAAGGGATACAAAAACCTGCACTGGCGCATCGGAAGCTAATACTCGTCTTCCAGGAGCCGCTCAAAGCACAAACTCTTAGAAGATTCACCCTTCTTGTAGTTCAGTCGGCATTGTGAATTTTGTATTTAATCCCGATGCAATATCTGTGTTTCATGGTCAATGTGAAGGTCCAAGGGATACAATAAACCTGCACTGGTGCATCGGAAGCATATACTGGTCTCCCACGTGCCGCTCAAAGAACAAATTCTTAGAAGATACACTCTTCTTGTACTTCAGTCGGCATTGTGCATTATGTATTTAATCCCGATGCAATTTCTGTGTTTTATCGTCAATGTGAAGGTCCAAGGGATACAATAAACCTGCACTGGTGCATTGGAAGCTAATACTGGTCTCCTAGGAGCCGCTCAAAGCACAAACTCTTAGAAGATTCCCTCTTCTTGTACTTCAGTTGGCATTGTGCTTTTGTATTCAATCCCGATACAATTTCTGTGTTTCATGGTCAATGTGAAGGTCCAAGGGATACAGTAAACCTGCACTGGTGCATCGGAAGCTAATACTGGTCTCCCGTGAGCCGCTCAAAGCACGAACTCTTATAAGATTCACTCTTCTTGCACTTCAGTCGGCATTATGCCTTTTGTATTTAATCCCGATGCAATTTCTGTGTTTCATGGTCAATGTGAAGGTCTAAGGGATACAGTAAACCTGCACTGGTGCATCGGAATCTAATACTGGTCTCCCAGGAGCCGCTCAAAGCACAAACTCTTACAAGATTCACTCTTCTTGTACTTCAGTCGGCATTGTGCCTTTTGTATTTAATCCCGATGCAATTTCTGTGTTTCATGGCCAATGTGAAGGTCTAAGGGATACAGTAAACCTGCACTGGTGAATCGGAATCTAATACTGGTCTCCCAGGAGCCGCTCAAAGCACAAACTCTTACAAGATTCACTCTTCTTGTACTTCAGTCAGCATTGTGCATTTCGTATTTAATCCCGATGCAATTTCTGTGTTTCATGGTCAATGTGAAGGTCCAAGGGATACAATAAACCTGCACTGGTGCATCGGAAGCTAATACTGGTCTCCTAGGAGCCGCTCAAAGCACAATCTCTTAGAAGATTCACTCTTCTTGTACTTCAGTCGGCATTGTTACTTTTCTATTTAATCCCGATGCAATTTCTGTGTTTCATGGTCAATGTGAAGGTCCAAGGGATACCGTAAACCTGCACTGGTGCATCGGAAGCTAATACTGGTCTCCCAGGAGCGGCTCAATGCACAAACTCTTAGAAGATTCACTCTTCTTGTACTTCAGTCGGCATTGTGCGTTTTGTATTCAATCCCGATACAACTTCTGTGTTTCATGGTCAATGTGAAGATCCAAGGGATACAGTAAACCTGCACTGGTACATCGGAAGCTAATACTAATCTCCCAGGAGCCGCTCAAAGCACAAACTCTTAGAAGATTCACTCTTCTTGTACTTCAGTCCGCATTGTGCATTTTGTATTTAATCCCGATGCAATTTCTGTGTTTCATGGTCAATGTGAAGGTCCGAGGGATACAATAAACCTCCGCTGGTGCATCGGAAGCTAATACTGGTCTCCCAGGTGCCGCTCAAAGCACAAACCCTTAGAAGATTCACTCTTCTTGTACTTCAGTCGGCATTGTGCATTTTGTATTTAATCCCGATGCAATTTCTGTGTTTCATGGTCAATGTGAAGGTCCAAGGGTTACAACTAACCTGCACTGGTGCATCGGAAGCAAATACTGGTCTCCCTGGAGCCGCTCAAAGCACAAACTCTTAGAAGATTCACTCTTCTTGTACTTAAGTCGAATTTGTGCCATTTGTATTCAATCCCGATACAATTTCTGTGTTTCATGGTCAATGTGAAGGTCCAATGGATACAAAATCCTGCACTGGTGCATCGGAAGCTAATACTGGTCTTCCAGGAGCCGCTCAAAGCACAAACTCTTAGAGGATTCACTGTTCTTGTACTTCAGTCGGCAGTATGACTTTTGTATTTAATCTTGATGCAATATCTGTGTTTCATGGTCAATGTGAAGGTCCAAGGGATACATTAACCTGCAATAGTGCATCGGAAGCTAATACTGGTCTCCCAGGAGCCGCTCAAAGCACAATCTCTTAGAAGATTCACTCTTCTTGTACTTCAGTCGGCATTGTTACTTTTCTATTTAATCCCGATGCAATTTCTGTGTTTCATGGTCAATGTGAAGGTCCAAGGGATACCGTAAACCTGCACTGGTGCATCGGAAGCTAATACTGGTCTCCCAGGAGCGGCTCAATGCACAAACTCTTAGAAGATTCACTCTTCTTGTACTTCAGTCGGCATTGTGCCTTTTGTATTTAATCCCGATGCAATTTCTGTGTTTCATGGTCAATGTGAAGGTCCAAGGGTTACAACTAACCTGCACTGGTGCATCGGAAGTTAATACTGGTCTCCCAGGAGCCGCTCAAAGCACAAACTGTTATAAGATTCACTCTTCTTGCACTTCCGTCGGCATTGTGCCTTTTGTATTTAATCCCGATGCAATTTCTGTGTTTCATGGTCAATGTGAAGGAGCAGGGGATACAACAAACCTGCACTGGTGCATCGGAAGCTAATACTGGTCTCCCAGGAGCCGCTCAAAGCACAAACTCTTAGAAGATTCACTCTTCTTGTACTTCAGTCGGCATTGAGCCTTTTGTATTTAATCCCAATGCAATTTCTGCTTTTCATGGTCAATGTGAAGGTCTAAGGGATACAGTAAACCTGCACTGGTGCATCGGAATCTAATACTGGTCTCCCAGGAGCCGCTCAAAGCACAAACTCTTAGAAGATTCACTCTTCTTGTACTTCAGTTGGCATTGTGCCTTTTGTATTTAATCCCGATGCAATTTCTGTGTTTCATGGTCAATGTGAAGGTCTAAGGGATACAGTAAACCTGCACTGGTGCATCGGAATCTAATACTGGTCTCCCAGGAGCCGCTCAAAGCACAAACTCTTACAAGATTCACTCTTCTTGTACTTCAGTCGGCATTGTGCCTTTTGTATTTAATCCCGATGCAATTTCTGTGTTTCATGGTCAATGTGAAGGTCTAAGGGATACAGTAAACCTGCACTGGTGCATCGGAATCTAATACTGGTCTCCCAGGAGCCGCTCAAAGCACAAACTCTTAGAAGATTCACTCTTCTTGTACTTCAGTTGGAATTTTGCCTTTTGTATTTAATCCCGATGCAATTTCTGTGTTTCATGTTCAATGTGAAGGTCCAAGGGATACAGTAAACCTGCACTGGTGCATCGGAAACTAATACTGGTCCCCCAGGAGCCGCTCAAAGCACAAACTCTTACAAGATTCACTCTTCTTGTACTTCAGTTGGCATTGTGCCTTTTGTATTTAATCCCGATGCAATTTCTGTGTTTCATGATCAATGTAAAGGTCCAAGGGATACAATAAACCAGCACTGGTGCATCGGAAGCTAATACTGGTCTCCCAGGAGTCGCTGAAAGCACAAACTCTTAAAAGATTCACTCTTCTTGTACTTCAGTCGGCATTGTGCCTTTTGTATTGAATCCCGATACAATTTCTGTATTTCATGGCCAATGTGAAGGTCCAAGGGTTGCAGTAAACCTGCACTGGTGCATCGGAAGCTAATACTGGTCTCCCAGGAGCCGGTCAAAGCACAAACTCTTAGAAGATTCACTATTCTTGTACTTCAGTCGGCATTGTGCCTTTTGTATTTAATCCCGATGCAATTTCTGTGTTTCATGGTCCATGTGAAGGTCCAAGGGATACAATAAACCTGCACTGGTGCATCGGAATCTAATACTGGTCTCCCAGGAGCCGCTCAAAGCACAAACTCTTAGAAGATTCCCTCTTCTTGTACTTCAGTCGGCTTTTTGCCTTTTGTATTTAATCCCGATGCAATTTCTGTGTTTCATGGTCAATGTGAAGGTCCAAGGGATACAGTAAACTACACTGGTGCATCCGAATCTAATACTGGTCTCCCAGGAGCCGTTCAAAGCACAAACTCTTAGAAGATTCCCTCTTCTTGTACTTCAGTCGGCATTGTTAATTTTATATTTAATCCCGATGCTATTTCTGTGTTTCATGGTCAATGTGAAGGTCCAAGGGATACAGTAAACCTGCACTGGTGCATCGGAAGCTAATACTGGTCTCCCAGGAGCCGCTCAAATCACACACTCTTAGAAGATTCACTCTTCTTGTACTTCAGTCGGCATTGTGCGTTTTGTATTCAATCCCGATGCAATTTCTGTGTTTTATGGTCAATGTGAAAGTCCAAGGGATACAGTAAACTTGCACTGGTGCATCGGAAGCTAATACCGGTCTCCCAGGAGCCGCTCAAAGCACAAACTCTTACAAGATTCACTCTTCTTGTACTTCAGTCGGCATTGTGCTTTTTGTATTTAATCCCGATGCAATTTCTGTGTTTCTTGGTCAATGTGAAGGTCCAAGGGATACAATAAACCTGCACTGGTGCATCGGAAGCTAATACTGGTCTCCCAGGAGCCGCTCATAGCACAAACTGTTATAAGATTCACTCTTCTTGCACTTCAGTCGGCATTGTGCCTTTTGTATTTAATCCCGATGCAATTTCTGTGTTTCATGGTCAATGTGAAGGAGCAGGGGATACAACAAACCTGCACTGGTGCATCGGAAGCTAATACTGGTCTCCCAGGAGCCGCTCAAAGCACAAACTCTTAGAAGATTCACTCTTCTTGTACTTCAGTCGGCATTGAGCCTTTTGTATTTAATCCCAATGCAATTTCTGCTTTTCATGGTCAATGTGAAGGTCTAAGGGATACAGTAAACCTGCACTGGTGCATCGGAATCTAATACTGTTCTCCCAGGAGCCGCTCAAAGCACAAACTCTTAGAAGATTCACTCTTCTTGTACTTCAGTTGGCATTGTGCCTTTTGTATTTAATCCCGATGCAATTTCTGTGTTTCATGGTCAATGTGAAGGTCTAAGGGATACAGTAAACCTGCACTGGTGCATCGGAATCTAATACTGGTCTCCCAGGAGCCGCTCAAAGCACAAACTCTTACAAGATTCACTCTTCTTGTACTTCAGTCGGCATTGTGCCTTTTGTATTTAATCCCGATGCAATATCTGTGTTTCATGGTCAATGTGAATGTCTAAGGGATACAGTAAACCTGCACTGGTGCATCGGAATCTAATACTGGTCTCCCAGGAGCCGCTCAAAGCACAAACTCTTAGAAGATTCACTCTTCTTGTACTTCAGTCGGAATTTTGCCTTTTGTATTTAATCCCGATGCAATTTCTGTGTTTCATGTTCAATGTGAAGGTCCAAGGGATACAGTAAACCTGCACTGGTGCATCGGAAACTAATACTGGTCTCCCAGGAGCCGCTCAAAGCACAAACTCTTACAAGATTCACTCTTCTTGTACTTCAGTTGGCATTGTGCCTTTTGTATTTAATCCCGATGCAATTTCTGTGTTTCATGATCAATGTAAAGGTCCAAGGGATACAATAAACCTGCACTGGTGCATCGGAAGCTAATACTGGTCTCCCAGGAGCCGCTGAAAGCACAAACTCTTAGAAGATTCACTCTTCTTGTACTTCAGTCGGCATTGTGCCTTTTGTATTGAATCCCGATACAATTTCTGTACTTCATGGCCAATGTGAAGGTCCAAGGGATACAGTAAACTGCACTGGTGCATCCGAATCTAATACTGGTCTCCCAGGAGCCGTTCAAAGCACAAACTCTTAGAAGATTCCCTCTTCTTGTACTTCAGTCGGCATTGTTAATTTTATATTTAATCCCGATGCAATTTCTGTGTTTCATGGTCAATGTGAAGGTCCAAGGGATACAGTAAACCTGCACTGGTGCATCGGAAGCTAATACTGGTCTCCCAGGAGCCGCTCAAAGCACAAACTCTTAGAAGATTCACTCTTCTTGTACTTCAGTCGGCATTGTGCCTTTTGCATTTAATCCCGATGCAATTTCTGTGTTTCATGGTCAACGTGAAGGTCCAAGGGATACAATAAACCTGCACTGGTGCATCGGAAGCTAATACTGGTCTCCCAGGAGCCGCTCAAATCACAAACTCTTAGAAGATTCACACTTCTTGTACTTCAGTCGGCATTGTGCCTTTTGTATTTAATCCCAATGCAATTTCTGTGTTTCATGGTCAATGCGAGGGTCCAAGGGATACAATAAACCTGCACTGGTGCATCGGAAGCTAATATTGGTCTCCCAGGAGCCGCTCAAATCACAAACTCTTAGAAGATTCACACTTCTTGTACTTCAGTCGGCATTGTGCCTTTTGTATTTAATCCCAATGCAATTTCTGTGTTTCATGGTCAATGCGAGGGTCCAAGGGATACAATAAACCTGCACTGGTGCATCGGAAGCTAATATTGGTCTCCCAGGAGCCGCTCAAAGCACAAACTCTTAGAAGATTCACTCTTCTTGTACTTCAGTCGGCTTTGTGCCTTTTGTATTCAATCCCGATACAATTTCTGTGTTTCATGGTCAATGTGAAGGTCCAAGGTTTGCAGTAAACCTGCACTGGTTCATCGGAAGCTAATACTGGTCTCCCAGGAGCCGCTCAAAGCACAAACTCTTAGAAGATTCACTCTTCTTGTACTTCAGTCGGCATTGTGCTTTTTGTATTTAATCCCGATGCAATTTCTGTGTTTCATGGTCAATGTGAAGGTCCAACGGATACAATAAACCTGCACTGGTGCATCGGAATCTAATACTGGTCTCCCCAGAGCCGCTCAAAGCACAAACTCTTACAAGATTCACTCTTCTTGTACTTATGTCTGCATAGTGCCTTTTGTATTTAATCCCGATGCAATTTCTGTGATTCATGGTCAATGTGAAGGTCCAAGGGATACAATTAACCTGCACTGGTGCATCGGAAGCTAATACTGGTCTCCTAGGAGCCGCTCAAATCACAAACTCTTAGAAGATTCCCTCTTCTTGTACTTCAGTCGTCATAGTGCTTTTTGTATTTAATCCCGATGCAATTTCTGTGTTTCATGTTCAATGTGAAGGTCCAAGGGATACAGTAAACCTGCACTGGTGCATCGGAAGCTAATACTGGTCTCCCAGGAGCCGCTCAAAGCACAAACTCTTAGAAGATTCACTCTTCTTGTACTTCAGTCGGCATTGTGCCTTTTGCATTTAATCCCGATGCAATTTCTGTGTTTCATGGTCAACGTGAAGGTCCAAGGGATACAATAAACGTGCACTGGTTCATCGGAAGCTAATACTGGTCTCCCAGGAGCCGCTCAAAGCACAAACTCTTAGAAGATTCACTCTTCTTGTACTTCAGTCGCCATTGTGCCTTTTGCATTTAATCCCGATGCAATTTCTGTGTTTCATGGTCAATGTGAATGTCCAAGGGATACAATAAACGTGCACTGGTTCATCGGAAGCTAATACTGGTCTCCCAGGAGCCGCTCAAAGCAAAAACTCTTAGAAGATTCACTCTTCAAGTACTTAAGATGGCATAGTGCCTTTTGTATTTAATCCCGATACAATTTCTGTGTTTCATGGTCAATGTGAAGGTCCAAGGGATACAGTAAACCTGCACTGGTGCATCGGAAGCTAATACTTGTCTCCCAGGAGCCGCTCAAAGCACAAACTCTTACAAGATTCACTCTTCTTGTACTTCAGTCGCCATTGTGCTTTTGTATTCAATACCGATACAATTTCTGTGTTTCATGGTCAATGTGAAGGTCCAAGGGTTGCAGAAAACCTGCACTGGTGCATCGAAAGCTGATACTGGTCTCCCAGGAGCCGCTCAAAGCACAAACTCTTAGAAGATTCACTCTTCTTGTACTTCAGTCGTCATAGTGCTTTTTGTATTTAATCCCGATGCAATTTCTGTGTTTCATGTTCAATGTGAATTTCCAAGGGATACAGTAAACCTGCACTGGTGCATCGGAAGCTAATACTGGTCTCCCAGGAGCCGCTCAAAGCACAAACTCTTAGAAGATTCACTCTTCTTGTATTTCAGTCGGCATTGTGCCTTTTGCATTTAATCCCGATGCAATTTCTGTGTTTCATGGTCAATGTGAAGGTCCAAGGGATACAATAAACGTGCACTGGTTCATCGGAAGCTAATACTGGTCTCCCAGGAGCCTCTCAAAGCACAAACTCTTAGAAGATTCACTCTTCCAGTACTTAAGATGGCATAGTGCCTTTTGTATTTAATCCCGATACAATTTCTGTGTTTCATGGTCAATGTGAAGGTCCAAGGGATACAGTAAACCTGCACTGGTGCATCGGAAGCTAATACTTGTCTCCCAGGAGCCGCTCAAATCACAAACTCTTAGACGATTCCCTCTTCTTGTACTTCAGTCGTCATAGTGCTTTTTGTATTTAATCCCGATGCAATTTCTGTGTTTCATGTTCAATGTGAAGGTCCAAGGGATACAGTAAACCTGCACTGGTGCATCGGAAACTAATACTGGTCTCCCAGGAGCCGCTCAAAGCACAAACTCTTAGAAGATTCACTCTTCTTGTACTTCAGTCGGCATTGTGCCTTTTGCATTTAATCCCGATGCAATTTCTGTGTTTCATGGTCAATGTGAAGGTCCAAGGGATACAATAAACGTGCACTGGTTCATCGGAAGCTAATACTGGTCTCCCAGGAGCCGCTCAAAGCACAAACTCTTAGAAGATTCACTCTTAAAGTACTTAAGATGGCATAGTGCCTTTTGTATTTAATCCCGATACAATTTCTGTGTTTCGTGGTCAATGTGAAGGTCCAAGGGATACAGTAAACCTGCACTGGTGCATCGGAAGCTAATACTTGTCTCCCAGGAGCCGCTCAAAGCACAAACTCTTACAAGATTCACTCTTCTTGTACTTCAGTCGCCATTGTGCTTTTGTATTCAATCCCGTTACAATTTCTGTGTTTCATGGCCAATGTGAAGGTCCAAGGGTTGCAGTAAACCTGCACTGGTGCATCGAAAGCTGATACTGGTCTCCCAGGAGCCGCTCAAAGCACAAACTCTTAGAAGATTCACTCTTCTTGTACTTCAGTCGGCATTGTGCCTTTTGTATTTAATCCCGATGCAATTTCTGTGTTTCATGGTCAATGTGAAGGTCCAAGGGATACAATAAACCTGCACTGGTGTATCGGAAACTAATACTGGTCTCCCAGGAGCCGCTCAAAGCACAAACTGTTATAACATTCACTCTTCTTGCACTTCAGTCGGCATTGTGCCTTTTGTATTTAATCCCGATGCAATTTCTGTGTTCCATGGTCAATGTGAAGGAGCAGGGGATACAACAAACCTGCACTGGTGCATCGGAAGCTAATACTGGTTTCCCAGGAGCCGCTCAAAGCACAAACTCTTAGAAGATTCACTCTTCTTGTACTTCAGTCGGCATTGTGCCTTTTGTATTTAATCCCAATGCAATTTCTGCTTTTCATGGTCAATGTGAAGGTCTAAGGGATACAGTAAACCTGCACTGGTGCACGGAATCTAATACTGGTCTCCCAGCAGCGGCTCAATGCACAAACTCTTAGAAGATTCACTCTTCTTGTACTTCAGTCGGCATTGTGCGTTTTGTATTCAATCCCGATACAATTTCTGTGTTTCATGGTCAATGTGAAGGTCCAAGGGATACAGTAAACCTGCACTGGTACATCGGAAGCTAATACTAATCTCCCAGGAGCCGCTCAAAGCACAAACTCTTAGAAGATTCACTCTTCTTGTACTTCAGTCCGCATTGTGCATTTTGTATTTCATCCCGCTGCAATTTCTGTGTTTCATGGTCAATGTGAAGGTCCGAGGGATACAATAAACCTCCGCTGGTGCATCGGAAGCTAATACTGGTCTCCCAGGTGCCGCTCAAAGCACAAACCCTTAGAAGATTCACTCTTCTTGTACTTCAGTCGGCATTGTGCCTTTTGTATTTAATCCCGATGCAATTTCTGTGTTTCATCGTCAATGTGAAGGTCCAAGGGTTACAACAAACCTGCACTGGTGCATCGGAAGCAAATACTGGTCTCCCTGGAGCCGCTCAAAGCACAAACTCATAGAAGATTCACTCTTCTTGTACTTAAGTCGAATTTGTGCCATTTGTATTCAATCCCGATACAATTTCTGTGTTTCATGGTCAATGTGAAGGTCCAAGGGATACAAAAACCTGCACTGGTGCATCGGAAGCATATACTGGTCTCCCACGTGCCGCTCAAAGAACAAATTCTTAGAAGATACACTCTTCTTGTACTTCAGTCGGCATTGTGCATTATGTATTTAATCCCGATGCAATTTCTGTGTTTTATCGTCAATGTGAAGGTCCAAGGGATACAATAAACCTGCACTGGTGCATTGGAAGCTAATACTGGTCTCCTAGGAGCCGCTCAAAGCACAAACTCTTAGAAGATTCCCTCTTCTTGTACTTCAGTCGGCATTGTGCTTTTGTATTCAATCCCGATACAATTTCTGTGTTTCATGGTCAATGTGAAGGTCCAAGGGATACAGTAAACCTGCACTGGTGCATCGGAAGCTAATACTGGTCTCCCGTGAGCCGCTCAAAGCACAAACTCTTATAAGATTCACTCTTCTTGCACTTCAGTCGGCATTATGCCTTTTGTATTTAATCCCGATGCAATTTCTGTGTTTCATGGTCAATGTGAAGGTCTAAGGGATACAGTAAACCTGCACTGGTGCATCGGAATCTAATACTGGTCTCCCAGGAGCCGCTCAAAGCACAAACTCTTACAAGATTCACTCTTCTTGTACTTCAGTCGGCATTGTGCCTTTTGTATTTAATCCCGATGCAATTTCTGTGTTTCATGGTCAATGTGAAGGTCTAAGGTATACAGTAAACCTGCACTGGTGAATCGGAATCTAATACTGGTCTCCCAGGAGCCGCTCAAAGCACAAACTCTTACAAGATTCACTCTTCTTGTACTTCAGTCAGCATTGTGCATTTCGTATTTAATCCCGATGCAATTTCTGTGTTTCATGGTCAATGTGAAGGTCCAAGGGATACAATAAACCTGCACTGGTGCATCGGAAGCTAATACTGGTCTCCTAGGAGCCGCTCAAAGCACAATCTCTTAGAAGATTCACTCTTCTTGTACTTCAGTCGGCATTGTTACTTTTCTATTTAATCCCGATGCAATTTCTGTGTTTCATGGTCAATGTGAAGGTCCAAGGGATACCGTAAACCTGCACTGGTGCATCGGAAGCTAATACTGGTCTCCCAGGAGCGGCTCAATGCACAAACTCTTAGAAGATTCACTCTTCTTGTACTTCAGTCGGCATTGTGCGTTTTGTATTCAATCCCGATACAATTTCTGTGTTTCATGGTCAATGTGAAGATCCAAGGGATACAGTAAACCTGCACTGGTACATCGGAAGCTAATACTAATCTCCCAGGAGCCGCTCAAAGCACAAACTCTTAGAAGATTCACTCTTCTTGTACTTCAGTCCGCATTGTGCATTTTGTATTTAATCCCGATGCAATTTCTGTGTTTCATGGTCAATGTGAAGGTCCGAGGGATACAATAAACCTCCGCTGGTGCATCGGAAGCTAATACTGGTCTCCCAGGTGCCGCTCAAAGCACAAACCCTTAGAAGATTCACTCTTCTTGTACTTCAGTCGGCATTGTGCCTTTTGTATTTAATCCCGATGCAATTTCTGTGTTTCATGGTCAATGTGAAGGTCCAAGGGTTACAACTAACCTGCACTGGTGCATCGGAAGCAAATACTGGTCTCCCTGGAGCCGCTCAAAGCACAAACTCTTAGAAGATTCACTCTTCTTGTACTTAAGTCGAATTTGTGCCATTTGTATTCAATCCCGATTCAATTTCTGTGTTTCATGGTCAATGTGAAGGTCCAATGGATACAAAATCCTGCACTGGTGCATCGGAAGCTAATACTGGTCTTCCAGGAGCCGCTCAAAGCACAAACTCTTAGAGGATTCACTGTTCTTGTACTTCAGTCGGCAGTGTGACTTTTGTATTTAATCTTGATGCAATATCTGTGTTTCATGGTCAATGTGAAGGTCCAAGGGATACATTAACCTGCAATAGTGCATCGGAAGCTAATACAGGTCTCCCAGAAGCCGCTCAAAGCACAAACTCTTAGAAGATTCACCCTTCTTGTAGTTCAGTCGGCATTGTGCTTTTTGTATTTAATCCCGATGCAATTTCTGTGTTTCATGGTCAATGTGAAGGTCCAAGGGATACAATAAACCTGCACTGGTGCATCGAAAGCTAATACTGGTCACCCAGGAGCCGCTCAAAGCACAAACTCTTAGAAGATTCACTCTTCTTGTACTTAAGTGGAATTTGTGCCATTTGTATTCAATCCCGATACAATTTCTGTGTTTCATGGTCAATGTGAAGGTCCAAGGGATACAAAAACCTGCACTGGCGCATCGGAAGCTAATACTGGTCTTCCAGGAGCCGCTCAAAGCACAAACTCTTAGAAGATTCACCCTTCTTGTAGTTCAGTCGGCATTGTGCCTTTTGTATTTAATCTTGATGCAATTTCTGTGTTTCATGGTCAATGTGAAGGTCCAAGGGATACAATAAACCAGCACTGGTGCATCGGAAGCAAATACTGGTCTCCCACGTGCCGCTCAAAGCACAAATTCTTAGAAGATTCACTCTTCTTGTACTTCAGTCGGCATTGTGCATTATGTATTTAATCCCGATGCAATTTCTGTGTTTCATCGTCAATGTGAAGGTCCAAGGGATACAATAAACCTGCACTGGTGCATCGGAAGCTAATACTGGTCTCCTAGGAGCCGCTCAAAGCACAAACTCTTAGAAGATTCCCTCTTCTTGTACTTCAGTCGGCATTGTGCTTTTGTATTCAATCCCGATACAATTTCTGTGTTTCATGGTCAATGTGAAGGTCCAAGGGATACAGTAAACCTGCACTGGTGCATCTGAAGCTAATACTGGTCTCCCGTGAGCCGCTCAAAGCACAAACTCTTAGAAGATTCACTCTTCTTGCACTTCAGTCGGCATTGTGCCTTTTGTATTTAATCCCGATGCAATTTCTGTGTTTCATGGTCAATGTGAAGGTCCAAGGGATACAATAAACCTGCACTGGTGCATCGGAAGCTAATACTGGTCTCCCAGGAGCCGCTCAAAGCACAAACTCTTAGAAGTTTCACTCTTCTCGTACTTCAGTCGGCATTGTGTGTTTTGTATTCAATCCCGATACAATTTCTGTGTTTCATGGTCAATGTGAAGGTCCAAGGGATACAGTAAACCTGCACTGGTGCATCGGAAGCTAATACTGGTCTCCCAGGAGGCGCTAAAAGCACAAACTCTTAGAAGATTCACTCTTCTTGTACTTCAGTCGGCATTGTGCCTTTTGTATTTAATCCCGATGCAATCTCTGTGTTTCATGGTCAATGTGAAGGTCCAAGGGATACAATAAACCTGCACTGGTGCATCGGAAACTAATACTGGTCTCCCAGGAGCCGCTCAAAGCACAAACTGTTATAACATTCACTCTTCTTGCACTTCAGTCGGCATTGTGCCTTTTGTATTTAATCCCGATGCAATTTCTGTGTTCCATGGTCAATGTGAAGGAGCAGGGGATACAACAAACCTGCACTGGTGCATCGGAAGCTAATACTGGTTTCCCAGGAGCCGCTCAAAGCACAAACTCTTAGAAGATTCACTCTTCTTGTACTTCAGTCGGCATTGTGCCTTTTGTATTTAATCCCAATGCAATTTCTGCTTTTCATGGTCAATGTGAAGGTCTAAGGGATACAGTAAACCTGCACTGGTGCACGGAATCTAATACTGGTCTCCCAGCAGCGGCTCAATGCACAAACTCTTAGAAGATTCACTCTTCTTGTTCTTCAGTCGGCATTGTGCGTTTTGTATTCAATCCCGATACAATTTCTGTGTTTCATGGTCAATGTGAAGGTCCAAGGGATACAGTAAACCTGCACTGGTACATCGGAAGCTAATACTAATCTCCCAGGAGCCGCTCAAAGCACAAACTCTTAGAAGATTCACTCTTCTTGTACTTCAGTCCGCATTGTGCATTTTGTACTTCATCCCGCTGCAATTTCTGTGTTTCATGGTCAATGTGAAGGTCCGAGGGATACAATAAACCTCCGCTGGTGCATCGGAAGCTAATACTGGTCTCCCAGGTGCCGCTCAAAGCACAAACCCTTAGAAGATTCACTCTTCTTGTACTTCAGTCGGCATTGTGCCTTTTGTATTTAATCCCGATGCAATTTCTGTGTTTCATCGTCAATGTGAAGGTCCAAGGGTTACAACAAACCTGCACTGGTGCATCGGAAGCAAATACTGGTCTCCCTGGAGCCGCTCAAAGCACAAACTCATAGAAGATTCACTCTTCTTGTACTTAAGTCGAACTTGTGCCATTTGTATTCAATCCCGATACAATTTCTGTGTTTCATGGTCAATGTGAAGGTCCAAGGGATACAAAAACCTGCACTGGTGCATCGGAAGCTAATACTGGTCTTCCAGGAGCCGCTCAAAGCACAAACTCTTAGAGGATTCACTGTTCTTGTACTTCAGTCGGCAGTGTGACTTTTGTATTTAATCTTGATGCAATATCTGTGTTTCATGGTCAATGTGAAGGTCCAAGGGATACATTAACCTGCAATAGTGCATCGGAAGCTAATACAGGTCTCCCAGAAGCCGCTCAAAGCACAAACTCTTAGAAGATTCACCCTTCTTGTAGTTCAGTCGGCATTGTGCTTTTTGTATTTAATCCCGATGCAATTTCTGTGTTTCATGGTCAATGTGAAGGTCCAAGGGATACAATAAACCTGCACTGGTGCATCGGAAGCTAATACTGGGCTCCCAGGAGCCGCTCAAAGCACAAACTCTTAGAAGATTCACTCTTCTTGTACTTAAGTGGAATTTGTGCCATTTGTATTCAATCCCGATACAATTTCTATGTTTCATGGTCAATGTGAAGGTCCAAGGGATACAAAAACCTGCACTGGCGCATCGGAAGCTAATACTCGTCTTCCAGGAGCCGCTCAAAGCACAAACTCTTAGAAGATTCACCCTTCTTGTAGTTCAGTCGGCATTGTGCCTTTTGTATTTAATCCCGATGCAATTTCTGTGTTTCATGGTCAATGTGAAGGTCCAAGGGATACAATAAACCTGCACTGGTGCATCGGAAGCATATACTGGTCTCCCACGTGCCGCTCAAAGAACAAATTCTTAGAAGATACACTCTTCTTGTACTTCAGTCGGCATTGTGCATTATGTATTTAATCCCGATGCAATTTCTGTGTTTTATCGTCAATGTGAAGGTCCAAGGGATACAATAAACCTGCACTGGTGCATTGGAAGCTAATACTGGTCTCCTAGGAGCCGCTCAAAGCACAAACTCTTAGAAGATTCCCTCTTCTTGTACTTCAGTCGGCATTGTGCTTTTGTATTCAATCCCGATACAATTTCTGTGTTTCATGGTCAAAGTGAAGGTCCAAGGGATACAATAAACCTGCACTGGTGCATCGGAAGCTAATACTGGTCTCCCGTGAGCCGCTCAAAGCACAAACTCTTATAAGATTCACTCTTCTTGCACTTCAGTCGGCATTATGCCTTTTGTATTTAATCCCGATGCAATTTCTGTGTTTCATGGTCAATGTGAAGGTCTAAGGGATACAGTAAACCTGCACTGGTGCATCGGAATCTAATACTGGTCTCCCAGGAGCCGCTCAAAGCACAAACTCTTACAAGATTCACTCTTCTTGTACTTCAGTCGGCATTGTGCCTTTTGTATTTAATCCCGATGCAATTTCTGTGTTTCATGGTCAATGTGAAGGTCTAAGGGATACAGTAAACCTGCACTGGTGAATCGGAATCTAATACTGGTCTCCCAGGAGCCGCTCAAAGCACAAACTCTTACAAGATTCACTCTTCTTGTACTTCAGTCAGCATTGTGCATTTCGTATTTAATCCCGATGCTATTTCTGTGTTTCATGGTCAATGTGAAGGGTTAAGGGATACAATAAACCTGCACTGGTGCATCGGAAGCTAATACTGGTCTCCTAGGAGCCGCTCAAAGCACAATCTCTTAGAAGATTCACTCTTCTTGTACTTCAGTCGGCATTGTTACTTTTCTATTTAATCCCGATGCAATTTCTGTGTTTCATGGTCAATGTGAAGGTCCAAGGGATACCGTAAACCTGCACTGGTGCATCGGAAGCTAATACTGGTCTCCCAGGAGCGGCTCAATGCACAAACTCTTAGAAGATTCACTCTTCTTGTACTTCAGTCGGCATTGTGCGTTTTGTATTCAATCCCGATACAATTTCTGTGTTTCATGGTCAATGTGAAGATCCAAGGGATACAGTAAACCTGCACTGGTACATCGGAAGCTAATACTAATCTCCCAGGAGCCGCTCAAAGCACAAACTCTTAGAAGATTCACTCTTCTTGTACTTCAGTCCGCATTGTGCATTTTGTATTTAATCCCGATGCAATTTCTGTGTTTCATGGTCAATGTGAAGGTCCGAGGGATACAATAAACCTCCGCTGGTGCATCGGAAGCTAATACTGGTCTCCCAGGTGCCGCTCAAAGCACAAACCCTTAGAAGATTCACTCTTCTTGTACTTCAGTCGGCATTGTGCCTTTTGTATTTAATCCCGATGCAATTTCTGTGTTTCATGGTCAATGTGAAGGTCCAAGGGTTACAACTAACCTGCACTGGTGCATCGGAAGCAAATACTGGTCTCCCTGGAGCCGCTCAAAGCACAAACTCTTAGAAGATTCACTCTTCTTGTACTTAAGTCGAATTTGTGCCATTTGTATTCAATCCCGATACAATTTCTGTGTTTCATGGTCAATGTGAAGGTCCAATGGATACAAAATCCTGCACTGGTGCATCGGAAGCTAATACTGGTCTTCCAGGAGCCGCTCAAAGCACAAACTCTTAGAGGATTCACTGTTCTTGTACTTCAGTCGGCAGTGTGACTTTTGTATTTAATCTTGATGCAATATCTGTGTTTCATGGTCAATGTGAAGGTCCAAGGGATACATTAACCTGCAATAGGGCATCGGAAGCTAATACAGGTCTCCCAGAAGCCGCTCAAAGCACAAACTCTTAGAAGATTCACCCTTCTTGTAGTTCAGTCGGCATTGTGCCTTTTGTATTTAATCCCGATGCAATTTCTGTGTTTCATGGTCAATGTGAAGGTCCAAGGGATACAATAAACCTGCACTGGTGCATCGGAAGCATATACTGGTCTCCCACGTGCCGCTCAAAGCACAAACTCTTAGAAGATTCACTCTTCTTGTACTTAAGTGGAATTTGTGCCATTTGTATTCAATCCCTATACAATTTCTGTGTTTCATGGTCAATGTGAAGGTCCAAGGGATACAAAAACCTGCACTGGCGCATCGGAAGCTAATACTGGTCTTCCAGGAGCCGCTCAAAGCACAAACTCTTAGAAGATTCACCCTTCTTGTAGTTCAGTCGGCATTGTGCCTTTTGTATTTAATCCCGATGCAATTTCTGTGTTTCATGGTCAATGTGAAGGTCCAAGGGATACAATAAACCAGCACTGGTGCATCGGAAGCAAATACTGGTCTCCCACGTGCCGCTCAAAGCACAAATTCTTAGAAGATTCACTCTTCTTGTACTTCAGTCGGCATTGTGCATTATGTATTTAATCCCGATGCAATTTCTGTGTTTCATCGTCAATGTGAAGGTCCAAGGGATACAATAAACCTGCACTGGTGCATCGGAAGCTAATACTGGTCTCCTAGGAGCCGCTCAAAGCACAAACTCTTAGAAGATTCCCTCTTCTTGTACTTCAGTCGGCATTGTGCTTTTGTATTCAATCCCGATACAATTTCTGTGTTTCATGGTCAATGTGAAGGTCCAAGGGATACAGTAAACCTGCACTGGTGCATCTGAAGCTAATACTGGTCTCCCGTGAGCCGCTCAAAGCACAAACTCTTAGAAGATTCACTCTTCTTGCACTTCAGTCGGCATTGTGCCTTTTGTATTTAATCCCGATGCAATTTCTGTGTTTCATGGTCAATGTGAAGGTCCAAGGGATACAATAAACCTGCACTGGTGCATCGGAAGCTAATACTGGTCTCCCAGGAGCCGCTCAAAGCACAAACTCTTAGAAGTTTCACTCTTCTCGTACTTCAGTCGGCATTGTGTGTTTTGTATTCAATCCCGATACAATTTCTGTGTTTCATGGTCAATGTGAAGGTCCAAGGGATACAGTAAACCTGCACTGGTGCATCGGAAGCTAATACTGGTCTCCCAGGAGGCGCTAAAAGCACAAACTCTTAGAAGATTCACTCTTCTTGTACTTCAGTCGGCATTGTGCCTTTTGTATTTAATCCCGATGCAATTTCTGTCTTTCATGGTCAATGTGAAGGTCCAAGGGATACAATAAACCTGCACTGGTGCATCGTAACCTAATACTGGTCTCCCAGGAGCCGCTCAAAGCACAAACTCTTAGAAGATTCACTCTTCTTGTACTTCAGTCGGCATTGTGCCTTTTGTATTCAATCCCGATGCAATTTCTGTGTTTCATGGTCAATGTGAAGGTCCAAGGGATACAATAAACCTGCACTGGTGCATCGGAATCTAATACTGGTCTCCCAGGAGCCGCTAAAAAGCACAAACTCTTAGAAGATTCACTCTTCTTGTACTTAAGTCGGCATAGTGCCTTTTGTATTTAATCCCGATGCAATTTCTGTGATTCATGGTCAATGTGAAGGTCCAAGGGATACAATAAACCTGCACTGGTGCATCGGAAGCTAATACTGGTCTCCTAGGAGCCGCTCAAAGCACAAACTCTTAGAAGATTCCCTCTTCTTGTACTTCAGTCGGCATAGTGCCTTTTGTATTTAATCCCGATGCAATTTCTGTGTTTCATGTTCAATGTGAAGGTCCAAGGGATACAGTAAACCTGCACTGGTGCATCGGAAGCTAATACTGGTCTCCCAGGAGCCGCTCAAACACAAACTCTTCTTGTACTTCAGTCGGCATTGTGCCTTTTGTATTTAATCCCGATGCAATTTCTGTGTTTCATGGTCAATGTGAAGGTCCAAGGGATACAATAAACCTGCACTGGTGCATCGGGAGCTAATACTGGTCTCCCAGTAGCCGCTCAAAGCACAAACTCTTAGAAGATTCACTCTTCTTGTACTTAAGTCGAATTTGTGCCTTTTGGATTCAATCCCGATACACATTCTTTGTTTCATGGTCAATGTGAAGGTCCAAGGGATACAGTAAACCTGCACTGGTGCATCGGAAGCTAATACTGGTCTCCCAGGAGCCTCTCGAAGCACAAACTCTTAGAGGATTCACTGTTCTTGTACTTCAGTCGGCATTGTGCCTTTTGTATTTAATCCCGATGCAATTTCTGTGTTTCATAGTCAATGTGAAGGTCCAAGGGTTACAACAAACCTGCACTGGTGCATCGGAAGCAAATACTGGTCTCCCTGGAGCCGCTCAAAGCACAAACTCTTAGAAGATTCACTCTTCATGTACTTAAGTCGAATTTGTGCCATTTGTATTCAATCCCGATACAATTTCTTTGTTTCATGGTCAATGTGAAGGTCCAAGGGATACAAAAACCTGCACTGGTGCATCGGAAGCTAATACTGGTCTTCCAGGAGCCACTCAAAGCACAAGCTCTTAGAGGATTCACTGTTCTTGTACTTCAGTCGGCAGTGTGACTTTTGTATTTAATCTTGATGCAATTTCTGTGTTTCATGGTCAATGTGAAGGTCCAAGGGATACATTAACCTGCAATAGTGCATCGGAAGCTAATACTGGTCTCCCAGAAGCCGCTCAAAGCACAAACTCTTAGAAGATTCACCCTTCTTGTAGTTCAGTCGGCATTGTGCTTTTTGTATTTAATCCCGATGCAATTTCTGTGATTCATGGTCAATGTGAAGGTCCAAGGGATACAATAAACCTGCACTGGTGCATCGGAAGCTAATACTGGTCTCCCAGGAGCCGCTCAAAGCACAAACTCTTAGAAGATTCACTCTTCTTGTACTTCAGTCGGCATTGTGCGTTTTGTATTCAATCCCGATACAATTTCTGTGTTTCATGGTCAATGTGAAGGTCCAAGGGATACAGTAAACCTGCACTGGTCCATCGGAAGCTAATACTAATCTCCCAGGTGATGCTCAAAGCACAAACTCTTAGAAGATTCACTCTTCTTGTACTTAAGTGGAATTTGTGCCATTTGTATTCAATCCCGATACAATTTCTGTGTTTCATGGTCAATGTGAAGGTCCAATGGATACAAAATCCTGCACTGGTGCATCGGAAGCATATACTGGTCTCCCACGTGCCGCTCAAAGCACAAATTCTTAGAAGATTCACTCTTCTTCTACTTCAGTCGGCATTGTGCATTATGTATTTAATCCCGATGCAATTTCTGTGTTTTATCGTCAATGTGAAGGTCCAAGGGATACAATAAACCTGCACTGGTGCATCGGAAGCTAATACTGGTCTCCTAGGAGCCGCTCAAAGCACAAACTCTTAGAAGATTCCCTCTTCTTGTACTTCAGTCGGCATTGTGCTTTTGTATTCAATCCCGATACAATTTCTGTGTTTCATGGTCAATGTGAAGGTCCAAGGGATACAGTAAACCTGCACTGGTGCATCGGAAGCTAATACTGGTCTCCCGTGAGCCGCTCAAAGCACAAACTCTTATAAGATTCACTCTTCTTGCACTTCAGTCGGCATTGTGCCTTTTGTATTTAATCCCGATGCAATTTCTGTGTTTCATGGTCAATGTGAAGGTCTAAGGGATATAGTAAACCTGCACTGGTGCATCGGAATCTAATACTGGTCTCCCAGGAGCCGCTCAAAGCACAAACTCTTACAAGATTCACTCTTCTTGTACTTCAGTCGGCATTGTGCCTTTTGTATTTAATCCCGATGCAATTTCTGTGTTTCATGGTCAATGTGAAGGTCTAAGGGATACAGTAAACCTGCACTGGTGCATCGGAATCTAATACTGGTCTCCCAGGAGCCGCTCAAAGCACAAACTCTTACAAGATTCACTCTTCTTGTACTTCAGTCAGCATTGTGCATTTCGTATTTAATCCCGATGCAATTTCTGTGTTTCATGGTCAATGTGAAGGTCCAAGGGATACAATAAACCTGCACTGGTGCATCGGAAGCTAATACTGGTCTCCCAGGAGCCGCTCAAAGCACAATCTCTTAGAGGATTCACTCTTCTTGTACTTAAGTCGAATTTGTGCCATTTGTATTCAATCCCGATACAATTTCTGTGTTTCATGGTCAATGTGAAGGTCCAATGGATACAAAATCCTGCACTGGTGCATCGGAAGCTAATACTGGTCTTCCAGGAGCCGCTCAAAGCACAAACTCTTAGAGGATTCACTGTTCTTGTACTTCAGTCGGCAGTGTGACTTTTGTATTTAATCTTGATGCAATATCTGTGTTTCATGGTCAATGTGAAGGTCCAAGGGATACATTAACCTGCAATAGTGCATCGGAAGCTAATACAGGTCTCCCAGAAGCCGCTCAAAGCACAAACTCTTAGAAGATTCACCCTTCTTGTAGTTCAGTCGGCATTGTGCTTTTTGTATTTAATCCCGATGCAATTTCTGTGTTTCATGGTCAATGTGAAGGTCCAAGGGATACCGTAAACCTGCACTGGTGCATCGGAAGCTAATACTGGTCTCCCAGGAGCGGCTCAATGCACAAACTCTTAGAAGATTCACTCTTCTTGTACTTCAGTCGGCATTGTGCGTTTTGTATTCAATCCCGATACAATTTCTGTGTTTCATGGTCAATGTGAAGGTCCAAGGGATACAGTAAACCTGCACTGGTACATCGGAAGCTAATACTAATCTCCCAGGAGCCGCTCAAAGCACAAACCCTTAGAAGATTCACTCTTCTTGTACTTCAGTCCGCATTGTGCATTTTGTATTTAATCCCGATGCAATTTCTGTGTTTCATGGTCAATGTGAAGGTCCGAGGGATACAATAAACCTCCGCTGGTGCATCGGAAGCTAATACTGGTCTCCCAGGTGCCGCTCAAAGCACAAACCCTTAGAAGATTCACTCTTCTTGTACTTCAGTCGGCATTGTGCCTTTTGTATTTAATCCCGATGCAATTTCTGTGTTTCATGGTCAATGTGAAGGTCCAAGGGTTACAACAAACCTGCACTGGTGCATCGGAAGCAAATACTGGTCTCCCTGGTGCCGCTCAAAGCACAAACTCTTAGAAGATTCACTCTTCTTGTACTTAAGTCGAATTTGTGCCATTTGTATTCAATCCCGATACAATTTCTGTGTTTCATGGTCAATGTGAAGGTCCAATGGATACAAAATCCTGCACTGGTGCATCGGAAGCTAATACTGGTCTTCCAGGAGCCACTCAAAGCACAAGCTCTTAGAGGATTCACTGTTCTTGTACTTCAGTCGGCAGTGTGACTTTTGTATTTAATCTTGATGCAATTTCTGTGTTTCATGGTCAATGGTAAGGTCCAAGGGATACATTAACCTGCAATAGTGCATCGGAAGCTAATACTGGTCTCCCAGAAGCCGCTCAAAGCACAAACTCTTAGAAGATTCACCCTTCTTGTAGTTCAGTCGGCATTGTGCTTTTTGTATTTAATCCCGATGCAATTTCTGTGATTCATGGTCAATGTGAAGGTCCAAGGGATACAATAAACCTGCACTGGTGCATCGGAAGCTAATACTGGTCTCCCAGGAGCCGCTCAAAGCACAAACTCTTAGAAGATTCACTCTTCTTGTACTTCAGTCGGCATTGTGCATTTTGTATTCAATCCCGATACAATTTCTGTGTTTCATGGTCAATGTGAAGGTCCAAGGGATACAGTAAACCTGCACTGGTCCATCGGAAGCTAATACTAATCTCCCAGGTGATGCTCAAAGCACAAACTCTTAGAAGATTCACTCTTCTTGTACTTAAGTGGAATTTGTGCCATTTGTATTCAATCCCGATACAATTTCTGTGTTTCATGGTCAATGTGAAGGTCCAAGGGATACAAAAACCTGCACTGGCGCATCGGAAGCTAATACTCGTCTTCCAGGAGCCGCTCTAAGCACAAACTCTTAGAAGATTCATCCTTCTTGTAGTTCAGTCGGCATTGTGCCTTTTGTATTTAATCCCGATGCAATTTCTGTGTTTCATGGTCAATGTGAAGGTCCAAGGGATACAATAAACCTGCACTGGTGCATCGGAAGCATATACTGGTCTCCCACGTGCCGCTCAAAGCGCAAATTCTTAGAAGATTCACTCTTCTTCTACTTCAGTCGGCATTGTGCATTATGTATTTAATCCCGATGCAATTTCTGTGTTTTATCGTCAATGTGAAGGTCCAAGGGATACAATAAACCTGCACTGGTGCATCGGAAGCTAATACTGGTCTCCTAGGAGCCGCTCAAAGCACAAACTCTTAGAAGATTCCCTCTTCTTGTACTTCAGTCGGCATTGTGCTTTTGTATTCAATCCCGATACAATTTCTGTGTTTCATGGTCAATGTGAAGGTCCAAGGGATACAGTAAACCTGCACTGGTGCATCGGAAGCTAATACTGGTCTCCCGTGAGCCGCTCAAAGCACAAACTCTTATAAGATTCACTCTTCTTGCACTTCAGTCGGCATTGTGCCTTTTGTATTTAATCCCGATGCAATTTCTGTGTTTCATGGTCAATGTGAAGGTCTAAGGGATATAGTAAACCTGCACTGGTGCATCGGAATCTAATACTGGTCTCCCAGGAGCCGCTCAAAGCACAAACTCTTACAAGATTCACTCTTCTTGTACTTCAGTCGGCATTGTGCCTTTTGTATTTAATCCCGATGCAATTTCTGTGTTTCATGTTCAAAGTGAAGGTCTAAGGGATACAGTAAACCTGCACTGGTGCATCGGAATCTAATACTGGTCTCCCAGGAGCCGCTCAAAGCACAAACTCTTACAAGATTCACTCTTCTTGTACTTCAGTCAGCATTGTGCATTTCGTATTTAATCCCGATGCAATTTCTGTGTTTCATGGTTAATGTGAAGGTCCAAGGGATACAATAAACCTGCACTGGTGCATCGGAAGCTAATACTGGTCTCCGAGGAGCCGCTCAAAGCACAATCTCTTAGAGGATTCACTCTTCTTGTACTTAAGTCGAATTTGTGCCATTTGTATTCAATCCCGATACAATTTCTGTGTTTCATGGTCAATGTGAAGGTCCAATGGATACAAAATCCTGCACTGGTGCATCGGAAGCTAATACTGGTCTTCCAGGAGCCGCTCAAAGCACAAACTCTTAGAGGATTCACTGTTCTTGTACTTCAGTCGGCAGTGTGACTTTTGTATTTAATCTTGATGCAATATCTGTGTTTCATGGTCAATGTGAAGGTCCAAGGGATACATTAACCTGCAATAGTGCATCGGAAGCTAATACAGGTCTCCCAGAAGCCGCTCAAAGCACAAACTCTTAGAAGATTCACCCTTCTTGTAGTTCAGTCGGCATTGTGCTTTTTGTATTTAATCCCGATGCAATTTCTGTGTTTCATGGTCAATGTGAAGGTCCAAGGGATACCGTAAACCTGCACTGGTGCATCGGAAGCTAATACTGGTCTCCCAGGAGCGGCTCAATGCACAAACTCTTAGAAGATTCACTCTTCTTGTACTTCAGTCGGCATTGTGCGTTTTGTATTCAATCCCGATACAATTTCTGTGTTTCATGGTCAATGTGAAGGTCCAAGGGATACAGTAAACCTGCACTGGTACATCGGAAGCTAATACTAATCTCCCAGGAGCCGCTCAAAGCACAAACTCTTAGAAGATTCACTCTTCTTGTACTTCAGTCCGCATTGTGCATTTTGTATTTAATCCCGATGCAATTTCTGTGTTTCATGGTCAATGTGAAGGTCCGAGGGATACAATAAACCTCCGCTGGTGCATCGGAAGCTAATACTGGTCTCCCAGGTGCCGCTCAAAGCACAAACCCTTAGAAGATTCACTCTTCTTGTACTTCAGTCGGCATTGTGCCTTTTGTATTTAATCCCGATGCAATTTCTGTGTTTCATGGTCAATGTGAAGGTCCAAGGGTTACAACAAACCTGCACTGGTGCATCGGAAGCAAATACTGGTCTCCCTGGTGCCGCTCAAAGCACAAACTCTTAGAAGATTCACTCTTCTTGTACTTAAGTCGAATTTGTGCCATTTGTATTCAATCCCGATACAATTTCTGTGTTTCATGGTCAATGTGAAGGTCCAATGGATACAAAATCCTGCACTGGTGCATCGGAAGCTAATACTGGTCTTCCAGGAGCCGCTCAAAGCACAAACTCTTAGAGGATTCACTGTTCTTGTACTTCAGATGGCAGTGTGACTTTTGTATTTAATCTTGATGCAATATCTGTGTTTCATGGTCAATGTGAAGGTCCAAGGGATACATTAACCTGCAATAGTGCATCGGAAGCTAATACAGGTCTCCCAGAAGCCGCTCAAAGCACAAACTCTTAGAAGATTCACCCTTCTTGCAGTTCAGTCGGCATTGTGCTTTTTGTATTTAATCCCGATGCAATTTCTGTGTTTCATGGTCAATGTGAAGGTCCAAGGGATACAATAAACCTGCACTGGTGCATCGGAAGCTAATACTGGTCTCCCAGGTGATGCTCAAAGCACAAACTCTTAGAAGATTCACTCTTCTTGTACTTAAGTGGAATTTGTGCCATTTGTATTCAATCCCGATACAATTTCTGTGTTTCATGGTCAATGTGAAGGTCCAAGGGATACAAAAACCTGCACTGGCGCATCGGAAGCTAATACTGGTCTTCCAGGAGCCGCTCAAAGCACAAACTCTTAGAAGATTCACCCTTCTTGTAGTTCAGTCGGCATTGTGCCTTTTGTATTTAATCCCGATGCAATTTCTGTGTTTCATGGTCAATGTGAAGGTCCAAGGGATACAATAAACCTGCACTGGTGCATCGGAAGCAAATACTGGTCTCCCACGTGCCGCTCAAAGCACAAATTCTTAGAAGATTCACTCTTCTTGTACTTCAGTCGGCATTGTGCATTATGTATTTAATCCCGATGCAATTTCTGTGTTTCATCGTCAATGTGAAGGTCCAAGGGATACAATAAACCTGCACTGGTGCATCGGAAGCTAATACTGGTCTCCTAGGAGCCGCTCAAAGCACAAACTCTTAGAAGATTCCCTCTTCTTGTACTTCAGTCGGCATTGTGCTTTTTTATTCACTCCCGATACAATTTCTGTGTTTCATGGTCAATGTGAAGGTCCAAGGGATACAGTCAACCTGCACTGGTGCATCGGAAGCTAATACTGGTCTCCCGTGAGCCGCTCAAAGCACAAACTCTTAGAAGATTCACTCTTCTTGCACTTCAGTCGGCATTGTGCCTTTTGTATTTAATCCCGATGCAATTTCTGTGTTTCATGGTCAATGTGAAGGTCCAAGGGATACAATAAACCTGCACTGTTGCATCGGAAGCTAATACTGGTCTCCCAGGAGCCGCTCAAAGCACAAACTCTTAGAAGTTTCACTCTTCTCGTACTTCAGTCGGCATTGTGTGTTTTGTATTCAATCCCGATACAATTTCTGTGTTTCATGGTCAATGTGAAGGTCCAAGGGATACAGTAAACCTGCACTGGTGCATCGGAAGCTAATACTGGTCTCCCAGGAGGCGCTAAAAGCACAAACTCTTAGAAGATTCACTCTTCTTGTACTTCAGTCGGCATTGTGCCTTTTGTATTTAATCCCGATGCAATTTCTGTCTTTCATGGTCAATGTGAAGGTCCAAGGGATACAATAAACCTGCACTGGTGCATCGTAACCTAATACTGGTCTCCCAGGAGCCGCTCAAAGCACAAACTCTTAGAAGATTCACTCTTCTTGTACTTCAGTCGGCATTGTGCCTTTTGTATTTAATCCCGATGCAATTTCTGTGTTTCATGGTCAATGTGAAGGTCCAAGGGATACAATAAACCTGCACTGGTGCATCGGAATCTAATACTGGTCTCCCAGGAGCCGCTAAAAAGCACAAACTCTTAGAAGATTCACTCTTCTTGTACTTAAGTCGGCATAGTGCCTTTTGTATTTAATCCCGATGCAATTTCTGTGATTCATGGTCAATGTGAAGGTCCAAGGGATACAATAAACCTGCACTGGTGCATCGGAAGCTAATACTGGTATCCTAGGAGCCGCTCAAAGCACAAACTCTTAGAAGATTCCCTCTTCTTGTACTTCAGTCGGCATAGTGCCTTTTGTATTTAATCCCGATGCAATTTCTGTGTTTCATGTTCAATGTGAAGGTCCAAGGAATACAGTAAACCTGCACTGGTGCATCGGAAGCTAATACTGGTCTCCCAGGAGCCGCTCAAACACAAACTCTTCTTGTACTTCAGTCGGCATTGTGCCTTTTGTATTTAATCCCGATGCAATTTCTGTGTTCCATGGTCAATGTGAAGGTCCAAGGGATACAATAAACCTGCACTGGTGCATCGGAAGCTAATACTGGTCTCCCAGTAGCCGCTCAAAGCACAAACTCTTAGAAGATTCACTCTTCTTGTACTTAAGTCGAATTTGTGCCTTTTGGATTCAATCCCGATACACATTCTGTGTTTCATGGTCAATGTGAAGGTCCAAGGGATACAGTAAACCTGCACTGGTGCATCGGAAGCTAATACTGGTCTCCCAGGAGCCTCTCAAAGCACAAACTCTTAGAGGATTCACTGTTCTTGTACTTCAGTCGGCATTGTGCCTTTTGTATTTAATCCCGATGCAATTTCTGTGTTTCATGGTCAATGTGAAGGTCCAAGGGTTACAACAAACCTGCACTGGTGCATCGGAAGCAAATACTGGTCTCCCTGGAGCCGCTCAAAGCACAAACTCTTAGAAGATTCACTCTTCTTGTACTTAAGTCGAATTTGTGCCATTTGTATTCAATCCCGATACAATTTCTGTGTTTCATGGTCAATGTGAAGGTCCAAGGGATACAAAAACCTGCACTGGTGCATCGGAAGCTAATACTGGTCTTCCAGGAGCCGCTCAAAACACAAGCTCTTAGAGGATTCACTGTTCTTGTACTTCAGTCGGCAGTGTGACTTTTGTATTTAATCTTGATGCAATTTCTGTGTTTCATGGTCAATGTGAAGGTCCAAGGGATACATTAACCTGCAATAGTGCATCGGAAGCTAATACTGGTCTCCCAGAAGCCGCTCAAAGCACAAACTCTTAGAAGATTCACCCTTCTTGTAGTTCAGTCGGCATTGTGCTTTTTGTATTTAATCCCGATGCAATTTCTGTGTTTCATGGTCAATGTGAAGGTCCAAGGGATACAATAAACCTGCACTGGTGCATCGGAAGCTAATACTGGTCTCCCAGGAGCCGCTCAAAGCACAAACTCTTAGAAGATTCACTCTTCTTGTACTTCAGTCGGCATTGTGCGTTTTGTATTCAATCCCGATACAATTTCTGTGTTTCATGGTCAATGTGAAGGTCCAAGGGATACAGTAAACCTGCACTGGTCCATCGGAAGCTAATACTAATCTCCCAGGTGCCGCTCAAAGCACAAACTCTTAGAAGATTCACTCTTCTTGTACTTCAGTCGGCATTGTGCCTTTTGTATATAATCCCGATGCAATTTCTGTGTTTCATGGTCAATGTGAAGGTCCGAGGGATACAATAAACCTCCGCTGGTGCATCGGAAGCTACTACTGGTCTCCCAGGTGCCGCTCAAAGCACAAACCCTTAGAAGATTCACTCTTCTTGTACTTCAGTCGGCTTTGTGCCTTTTGTATTTAATCCCGATGCAATTTCTGTGTTTCATGGTCAATGTGAAGGTCCAAGGGTTACAACAAACCTGCACTGGTGCATCGGAAGCAAATACTGGTCTCCCAGGAGCCGCTCAAAGCACAAACTCTTAGAAGATTCACTCTTCTTGTACTTAAGTGGAATTTGTGCCATTTGTATTCAATCCCGATACAATTTCTGTGTTTCATGGTCAATGTGAAGGTCCAAGGGATACAAAAACCTGCACTGGCGCATCGGAAGCTAATACTGGTCTTCCAGGAGCCGCTCAAAGCACAAACTCTTAGAGGATTCACTGTTCTTGTACTTCAGTCGGCAGTGTGACTTTTGTATTTAATCTTGATGCAATTTCTGTGTTTCATGGTCAATGTGAAGGTCCAAGGGGTACATTAACCTGCAATAGTGCATCGGAAGCTAATACTGGTCTCCCAGGAGCCGCTCAAAGCACAAACTCTTAGAAGATTCACCCTTCTTGTAGTTCAGTCGGCATTGTGCCTTTTGTATTTAATCCCGATGCAATTTCTGTGTTTCATGGTCAATGTGAAGGTCCAAGGGATACAATAAACCTGCACTGGTGCATCGGAAGCAAATTTTGGTCTCCCACGTGCCGCTCAAAGCACAAATTCTTAGAAGATTCACTCTTCTTGTACTTCAGTCGGCTTTGTGCATTATGTATTTAATCCCGATGCAATTTCTGTGTTTCATGGTCAATGTGAAGGTCCAAGGGATACAATAAACCTGCACTGGTGCATCGGAAGCTAATACTGGTCTCCCAGGAGCCGCTCAAAGCACAAACTCTTAGAAGTTTCACTCTTCTCGTACTTCAGTCGGCATTGTGTGTTTTGTATTCAATCCCGATACAATTTCTGTGTTTCATGGTCAATGTGAAGGTCCAAGGGATACAGTAAACCTGCACTGGTGCATCGGAAGCTAATACTGGTCTCCCAGGAGGCGCTAAAAGCACAAACTCTTAGAAGATTCACTCTTCTTGTACTTCAGTCGGCATTGTGCCTTTTGTATTTAATCCCGATGCAATTTCTGTGTTTCATGGTCAATGTGAAGGTCCAAGGGATACAGTAAACCTGCACTGGTGCATCGGAATCTAATACTGGTCTCCCGTGAGCCGCTCAAAGCACAAACTCTTAGAAGATTCACTCTTCTTGCACTTCAGTCGGCATTGTGCCTTTTGTATTTAATCCCGATGCAATTTCTGTGTTTCATGGTCAATGTGAAGGTCCAAGGGATACATTAACTTGCAATAGTGCATCGGAAGCTAATACTGGTCTCCCAGGAGCCGCTCAAAGCACAAACTCTTAGAAGATTCACTGTTCTTGTACTTCAGTCGGCAGTGTGACTTTTGTATTTAATCTTGATGCAATTTCTGTGTTTCATGGTCAATGTGAAGGTCCAAGGGGTACATTAACCTGCAATAGTGCATCGGAAGCTAATACTGGTCTCCCAGGAGCCGCTCAAAGCACAAACTCTTAGAAGATTCACCCTTCTTGTAGTTCAGTCGGCATTGTGCCTTTTGTATTTAATCCCGATGCAATTTCTGTGTTTCATGGTCAATGTGAAGGTCCAAGGTATACAATAAACCTGCACTGGTGCATCGGAAGCAAATACTGGTCTCCCACGTGCCGCTCAAAGCACAAATTCTTAGAAGATTCACTCTTCTTGTACTTCAGTCGGCTTTGTGCATTATGTATTTAATCCCGATGCAATTTCTGTGTTTCATGGTCAATGTGAAGGTCCAAGGGATACAATAAACCTGCACTGGTGCATCGGAAGCTAATACTGGTCTCCCAGGAGCCGCTCAAAGCACAAACTCTTAGAAGTTTCACTCTTCTCGTACTTCAGTCGGCATTGTGTGTTTTGTATTCAATCCCGATACAATTTCTGTGTTTCATGGTCAATGTGAAGGTCCAAGGGATACAGTAAACCTGCACTGGTGCATCGGAAGCTAATACTGGTCTCCCAGGAGGCGCTAAAAGCACAAACTCTTAGAAGATTCACTCTTCTTGTACTTCAGTCGGCATTGTGCCTTTTGTATTTAATCCCGATGCAATTTCTGTGTTTCATGGTCAATGTGAAGGTCCAAGGGATACAATAAACCTGCACTGGTTTATCGGAATCTAATACTGGTCTCCCAGGAGCCGCTCAAAGCACAAACTCTTAGAAGATTCACTCTTCTTGTACTTAAGTCGGCATAGTGCCTTTTGTATTTAATCCCGATGCAATTTCTGTGATTCATGGTCAATGTGAAGGTCCAAGGGATACAATAAACCTGCACTGGTGCATCGGAAGCTAATACTGGTCTCCCAGGATCCGCTCAAACACTAACTCTTCTTGTACTTCAGTCGGCATTGTGCCTTTTGTATTTAATCCCGATGCAATTTCTGTGTTTCATGGTCAATGTGAAGGTCCAAGGGATACAATAAACCTGCACTGGTGCATCGGAAGCTAATACTGGTCTCCCAGGAGCCGCTCAAAGCACAAACTCTTAGAAGATTCACTCTTCTTGTACTTAAGTCGAATTTGTGCCTTTTGGATTCAATCCCGATACACATTCTGTGTTTCATGGTCAATGTGAAGGTCCAAGGGATACAGTAAACCTGCACTGGTGCATCGGAAGCTAATACTGGTCTCCCAGGAGCCTCTCAAAGCACAAACTCTTAGAGGATTCACTGTTCTTGTACTTCAGTCGGCATTGTGCCTTTTGTATTTAATCCCGATGCAATTTCTGTGTTTCATGGTCAATGTGAAGGTCCAAGGGATACAATAAACCTGCACAGGTGCATCGGAAGCTAATACTGGTCTCCTAGGAGCCGGTCAAAGCACAAACTCTTAGAAGATTCCCTCTTCTTGTACTTCAGTCGGCATTGTGCTTTTGTATTTAATCCCGATGCAATTTCTGTGTTTCATGTTCAATGTGAAGGTCCAAGGGATACAATAAACCTGCACTGGTGCATCGGAAGCTAAAACTGGTCTCCCAGGAGCCGCTCAAAGCACAAACTCTTAGAAGAGTCACTCTTCTTGTACATCAGTCAGCATTGTGCATTTTGTATTTAATCCCGATGCAATTTCTGTGTTTCATCGTCACTGTGAAGGTCCAAGGGATACAGTAAACCTGCACTGGTGCATCGAAATCTAATACTGGTCTCCCAGGAGCCGCTCAAAGCACAAACTCTTAGAAGTTTCACTCTTCTCGTACTTCAGTCGGCATTGTGTGTTTTGTATTCAATCCCGATACAATTTCTGTGTTTCATGGTCAATGTGAAGGTCCAAGGGATACAGTAAACCTGCACTGGTGCATCGGAAGCTAATCCTGGTCTCCCAGGAGGCACTAAAAGCACTAACTCTTAGAAGATTCACTCTTCTTGTACTTCAGTCGGCATTGTGCCTTTTGTATTTAATCCCGATTCAATTTCTGTCTTTCATGGTCAATGTGAAGGTCCAAGGGATACAATAAACCTGCACAGGTGCATCGTAACCTAATACTGGTCTCCCAGGAGCCGCTGAAAGCACAAACTCTTAGAAGATTCACTCTTCTTGTACTTCAGTCGGCTTTGTGCCTTTTGTATTCAATCCGGACACAATATCTGTGTTTCATGGTCAATGTGAAGGTCCAAGGTTTGCAGTAAACCTGCACTGGTGCATCGGAAGCTAATACTGGTCTCCTAGGAGCCGCTCAAAGCACAAACTCTTAGAAGATTCCCTCTTCTTGTACTTCAGTCGGCATAGTGCCTTTTGTATTTAATCCCGATGCAATTTCTGTGTTTCATGTTCTATGTGATGGTCCAATAGATACAGTAAACTTGCACTGGTGCATCGGAAGCTAATACTGGTCTCCCAGGAGCCGCTTAAACACAAACTCTTCTTGTACTACAGTCGGGATTGTGCCTTTTGTATTTAATCCCGATGCAATTTCAGTGTTACATGGTCAATGTGAAGGTCCAAGGGATACAGTAAACCTGCACTGGTGCATCCTAAGCTAATACTGGTCTCCCAGGAGCCGCTCAAAGCACAAACTCTTAGAAGATTCACTCTTCTTGTACTTAAGTCGGCATTGTGCCTTTTGTATTTAATCCCGATACAATTTTGTGTTTCATGGTCAATGTGAAGGTCCAAGGGATACCGTAAACCTGCACTGGTGCATCGGAAGCTAATACTTGTCTCAGAGAAGCCGCTCAAAGCACAAACTCTTACACGATTCACTCTTCTTGTACTTCAGTCGCCATTGTCCTTTTGTACTCAATCCCGATACAATTTCTGTGTTTCATGGTCAATGTGAAGGTCCAAGGGTACAGTAAACTTGCACTGGTGCATCAAAAGCTAATACTGGTCTCCCAGGAGCCGCTCAAAGCACAAACTCTAAGAAGATTCACTCTTCTTGTACTTCAGTAGGCATTGTGCCTTTTGTATTTAATCCCGATGCAATTTCTGTGTTTCATGGTCAATGTGAAGGTCCAAGGGATACAATAAACGTGCACTGGTGCATCGGAAACTAATACTGGTCTCCCAGGTGCCGCTCAAAGCACAAACTCTTAGAAGATTAACTCTTCTTGTACTTAAGTCGGCATTGTGCCTTTTGTATTTAATCCCGATGCAATTTCTGTGTTTCATGGTCAATGTGACGGTCCAAGGGATACAATAAACCTGCACTGGTGCATCGGAAGCTAATACTGGTCTCCCAGGAGACGCTCAAATCACAAACTCTTAGAAGATTCACTCTTCTTTTATTTCAGTCGGCATTGTGCCTTTTTTATTGAATCTCCCAGGAGCCTCTCAAAGCACAAACTCTTAGAAGATTCCCTCTTCTTGTACTTCAGTCGGCATAGTGCCTTTTGTATTTAATCCCGATGCAATTTCTGTGTTTCATGTTCAATGTGATGGTCCAAGGGATACAGTAAACCTGCACTGGTGCATCGGAAGCTAATACTGGTCTCCCAGGAGCCGCTCAAACACAAACTCTTCTTGTACTACAGTCGGGATTGTGCCTTTTGTATTTAATCCCGATGCAATTTCTGTGTTTCATGGTCATTGTGAAGGTCCAAGGGATACAATATACCTGAACTGGTGCATCGGAAGCTAATACTGGTCTCCCAGGAGCCGCTCAAAGCACAAACTCTTAGAAGATTCACTCTTCTTGTACTTAAGTCGGCATTGTGCCTTTTGTATTTAATCCCGATACAATTTTGTGTTTCATGGTCAATGTGAAGGTCCAAGGGATACCGTAAACCTGCACTGGTGCATCGGAAGCTAATACTGGTCTCCCAGAAGCCGCTCAAAGCACAAACTCTTACAAGATTCACTCTTCTTGTACTTCAGTCGCCATTGTTCTTTTGTATTCAATCCCGATACAATTTCTGTGTTTCATGGTCAATGTGAAGGTCCAATGGTACAGTAAACTTGCACTGGTGCATCGGAAGCTAATACTGGTCTCCCAGGAGCCGCTCAAAGCACAATCTCTTAGAAGATTCACTCTTCTTGTACTTCAGTCGGCATTGTGCCTTTTGTATTTAATCCCGATGCAATTTCTGTGTTTCATGGTCAATGTGAAGGTCCAAGGGATACAATAAACCTGCACTGGTGCATCGGAAGCTAATACTGGTCTCCCAGGTGCCGCTCAAAGCACAAACTCTTAGAAGATTCACTCTTCTTGTACTTAAGTCGGCATTGTGCCTTTTGTATTTAATCCCGATGCAATTTCTGTGTTTCATGGTCAATGTGAAGGTCCAAGGGATACAATAAACCTGCACTGGTGCATCGGAAGCTAATACTGGTCTCCCAGGAGCCGCTCAAAGCACAAACTCTTAGAAGATTCACTCTTCTTTTATTTCAGTCGGCATTGTGCCTTTTTTATTGAATCCCGATACAATTTCTGTGTTTCATGGCCAATGTGAAGGTCCAAGGGTTGCAGTAAACCTGCACTGGTGCATCGGAAGCTAATACTGGTCTCCCAGGAGCCGCTCAAAGCACAAACAATTAGAAGATTCACTCTTCTTGTACTTCAGTCGGCATTGTGCCTTTTGTATTTAATCCCGATGCAATTTCTGTGTTTCATGGTCAATGTGTAGGTCCAAGGGATACAATAAACCTGCACTGGTGCATCGGAAGCTAATACTGGTCTCCCAGGAGCCGCTCAAAGCACAAACTGTTATAAGATTCACTCTTCTTGCACATCAGTCGGCATTGTGCCTTTTGTATTTAATCCCGATGCAATTTCTGTGTTTCATGGTCAATGTGAATGTCCAAGGGATACAACAAACCTGCACTGGTGCATCGGAAGCTAATACTGGTCTCCCAGGAGCCGCTCAAAGCACAAACTCTTAGAAGATTCACTCTTCTTGTACTTCAATCGGCATTGTGCTTTTTGTATTTAATCCCGATGGAATTTCTGTGTTTCATGGTCAATGTGAAGGTCTAAGGGATACAGTAAACCTGCACTGGTGCATCGGAATCTAATACTGGTCTCCCAGGAGCCGCTCAAAGCACAAACTCTTAGAAGATTCACTCTTCTTGTACTTCAGTCGGCATTGTGCCTTTTGTATTTAGTCCGGATGCAATTTCTGTGTTTCATGGTCAATGTGAAGGTCCAAGGGATACAGTAAACCTGCACTGGTGCTTCGTAATCTAATACTGGTCTCCCAGGAGCAACTCAAAGCACAAACTCTTACAAGATTCACTCTTCTTGTACTTCAGTCGGCATTGTGCCTTTTGTATTTAGTCCCGATGCAAATTTCTGTGTTTCATGGTCAATGTGAAGGTCCAAGGGTTACAGTAAATTGCACTGGTGCATCCGAATCTAATACTGGTCTCCTAGGAGCCGCTCAAAGCACAAACTCTTAGAAGATTCACTCTTCTTGTACTTCAGTCGGCATTGTGCGTTTTGTATTCAATCCCGATACAATTTCTGGTTCATGGTCAATGTGAAGGTCCAAGGGATACAGTAAACTTGCACTGGTGCATCGGAAGCTAATAGTGGTCTCCCAGGAGCCGCTCAAAGCACAAACTCTTAGAAGATTCACTCTTCTTGTACTTCAGTCGGCATTGTGCGTTTTGTATTCAATCCCGATACAATTTCTGTTTCATGGTCAATGTGAAGGTCCAAGGGATACAGTAAACTTACACTGGTGCATCGGAAGCTAATACTGGTCTCCCAGGAGCCGCTCAAAGCACAAACTCTTAGAAGATTCACTCTTCTTTTACTTCAGTCGGCATTGTGCCTTTTGTATTTAATCCCGATGCAATTTCTGTGTTTCTTGGTCAATGTGAAGGTCCAAGGGATACAATAAACCTGCACTGGTGCATCGGAAGCTAATACTGGTCTCCCAGGAGCCGCTCAAAGCACAAACTCTTAGAAGATTCACTCTTCTTGTACTTAAGTCGAATTTGTGCCTTTTGTATTCAATCCCGATACACATTCTGTGTGTCATGGTCAATGTGAAGGTCGAAGGGATACAGTAAACCTGCACTGGTGCATCGGAAGCTAATACTGGTCTCCCAGGAGCCTCTCAAAGCACAAACTCTTAGAGGCTTCACTGTTCTTGTACTTCAGTCGGCATTGTGCCTTTTGTATTTAATCCCGATGCAATTTCTGTGTTTCATGGTCAATGTGAAGGTCCAAGGGATACAATAAACCTGCACTGGTGCATCGGAAGCTAATACTGGTCTCCTAGGAGCCGCTCAAAGCACAAACTCTTAGAAGATTCCCTCTTCTTGTACTTCAGTCGGCATTGTGCTTTTGTATTCAATCCCGATACAATTTCTGTGTTTCATGGTCAATGTGAAGGTCCAAGGAATACAGTAAACCTGCACTGGTGCATCGGAATCTAATACTGGTCTCCCGTGAGCCGCTCAAAGCACAAACTCTTAGAAGATTCACTCTTCTTGCACTTCAGTCGGCATTGTGCCTTTTGTATTTAATCCCGATGAAATTTCTGTGTTTCATGTTCAATGTGAAGGTCCAAGGTATACAATAAACCTGCACTGGTGCATCGGAAGCTAAAACTGGTCTCCCAGGAGCCGCTCAAAGCACAAACTCTTAGCAGATTCACTCTTCTTGTACATCAGTCGGCATTGTGCATTTTGTATTTAATCCCGATGCAATTTCTGTGTTTCATGGTCACTGTGAAGGTCGAAGGGATACAGTAAACCTGCACTGGTGCATCGGAATCTAATACTGGTCTCCCAGGAGCCGCTCAAAGCACAAACTCTTAGAAGATTCACTCTTCTTTTACTTCAGTCGGCATTGTGCCTTTTGTATTTAATCCCGATGCAATTTCTGTGTTTCATGGTCAATGTGAAGGTCCAAGGGATACAATAAACCTGCACTGGTGCATCGGAAGCTAATACTGGTCTCCCAGGTGCCGCTCAAAGCACAAACACTTAGGAGATTCACTCTTCTTGTACTTAAGTCGGCATTGTGCCTTTTGTATTTAATCCCGATGCAATTTCTGTGTTTCATGGTCAATGTGAATGTCCAAGGGATACAATAAACCTGCACTTGTGCATCGGAAGCTAATACTGGTCTCCCAGGAGCCGCTCAAAGCACAAACTCTTAGAAGATTCACTCTTCTTGTACTTCAGTCGGCATTGTGCCTTTTGTATTGAATCCCGATACAAAAACTGTGTTTCATTGCCAATGTGAAGGTCCAAGGGTTGCAGTAAACCTGCACTGGTGCATCGGAAGCTAATACTGGTCTCCCAGGAGCCGCTCAAAGCACAAACTCTTAGAAGATTCACTCTTCTCGTACTTCAGTCGGCATTGTGCGTTTTGTATTCAATCCCGATACAATTTCTGTTTCATGGTCAATGTGAAGGTCCAAGGGATACAGTAAACTTACACTGGTGCATCGGAAGCTAATACTGGTCTCCCAGGAGCCGCTCAAAGCACAAACTCTTAGAAGATTCACTCTTCTTGTACTTCAGTCGGCATTGTGCCTTTTGTATTTAATCCCGATGCAATTTCTGTGTTTCATGGTCAATGTGAAGGTCCAAGGGATACAATAAACCTGCACTGGTGCATCGGAAGCTAATACTGGTCTCCCAGGTGCCGCTCAAAGCACAAACACTTAGAAGATTCACTCTTCTTGTACTTAAGTCGGCATAGTGCCTTTTGTATTTAATCCCGATGCAATTTCTGTGATTCATGGTCAATGTGAAGGTCCAAGGGATACAATAAACCTGCACTGGTGCATCGGAAGCTAATACTGGTCTCCCAGGAGCCGCTCAAAGCACAAACTCTTAGAAGATTCACTCTTCTTGTACTTAAGTCGAATTTGTGCCTTTTGTATTCAATCCCGATACACATTCTGTGTTTCATGGTCAATGTGAAGGTCCAAGGGATACAGTAAACCTGCACTGGTGCATCGGAAGCTAATACTGGTCTTCCAGGAGCCGCTCAAACACAAACTCTTCTTCTACTTCAGTCGGCATTGTGCCTTTTGTATTTAATCCCGATGCAATTTCTGTGTTTCTTGGTCAATGTGAAGGTCCAAGGGATACAATAAACCTGCACTGGTGCATCGGAAGCTAATACTGGTCTCCCAGGAGCCGCTCAAAGCACAAACTCTTAGAAGATTCACTCTTCTTGTACTTAAGTCGAATTTGTGCCTTTTGTATTCAATCCCGATACACATTCTGTGTGTCATGGTCAATGTGAAGGTCCAAGGGATACAGTAAACCTGCACTGGTGCATCGGAAGCTAATACTGGTCTCCCAGGAGCCTCTCAAAGCACAAACTCTTAGAGGATTCACTGTTCTTGTACTTCAGTCGGCATTGTGCCTTTTGTATTTAATCCCGATGCAATTTCTGTGTTTCATGGTCAATGTGAAGGTCCAAGGGATACAATAAACCTGCACTGGTGCATCGGAAGCTAATACTGGTCTCCTAGGAGCCGCTCAAAGCACAAACTCTTAGAAGATTCCCTCTTCTTGTACTTCAGTCGGCATTGTGCTTTTGTATTCAATCCCGATACAATTTCTGTGTTTCATGGTCAATGTGAAGGTCCAAGGAATACAGTAAACCTGCACTGGTGCATCGGAATCTAATACTGGTCTCCCGTGAGCCGCTCAAAGCACAAACTCTTAGAAGATTCACTCTTCTTGCACTTCAGTCGGTATTGTGCCTTTTGTATTTAATCCCGATGAAATTTCTGTGTTTCATGTTCAATGTGAAGGTCCAAGGTATACAATAAACCTGCACTGGTGCATCGGAAGCTAAAACTGGTCTCCCAGGAGCCGCTCAAAGCACAAACTCTTAGCAGATTCACTCTTCTTGTACATCAGTCGGCATTGTGCATTTTGTATTTAATCCCGATGCAATTTCTGTGTTTCATGGTCACTGTGAAGGTCGAAGGGATACAGTAAACCTGCACTGGTGCATCGGAATCTAATACTGGTCTCCCAGGAGCCGCTCAAAGCACAAACTGTTAGAAGATTCACTCTTCTTGTACTTCAGTCGGCATTGTGCGTTTTGTATTTAATCCCGATGCAATTTCTGTGTTTCATGGTCAATGTGAAGGTCCAAGTGATACAATAAACCTGCACTGGTGCATCGGAAGCTAATACTCGTCTCCCAGGAGCCGCTCAAAGCACAAACTCTTAGAAGTTTCACTCTTCTCGTACTTCAGTCGGCATTGTGTGTTTTGTATTCAATCCCGATACAATTTCTGTGTTTCATATTCAATGTGAAGGTCCAAGGGATACAGTAAACCTGCACTGGTGCATCGGAAGCTAATACTGGTCTTCCAGGAGGCGCTAAAAGCACAAACTCCTAGAAGATTCCCTCTTCTTGTACTTCAGTCGGCATTGTGCCTTTTGTATTTAATCCCGATGCAATTTCTGTCTTTCATGGTCAATGTGAAGGTCCAAGGGATACAATAAACCTGCACTGGTGCATCGTAACCTAATACTGGTCTCCCAGGAGCCGCTCAAAGCACAAACTCTTAGAAGATTCACTCTTCTTGTACTTCAGTCGGCTTTGTGCCTTTTGTATTTAATCCCGACACAATTTCTGTGTTTCATGGTCAATGTGAAGGTCCAAGGTTTGCAGTAAACCTGCACTGGTGCATCGGAAGCTAATACTGGTCTCCCAGGAGCCGCTCAAAGCACAAACTCTTAGAAGATTCACTCTTCTTGTACTTAAGTCGGCATAGTGCCTTTTGTATTTAATCCCGATGCAATTTCTGTGATTCATGGTCAATGTGAAGGTCCAAGGGATACAATAAACCTGCACTGGTGCATCGGAAGCTAATACTGGTCTCCTAGGAGCCGCTCAAAGCACAAACTCTTAGAAGATTCCCTCTTCTTGTACTTCAGTCGGCCTAGTGCCTTTTGTATTTAATCCCGATGCAATTTCTGTGTTTCATGTTCAATGTGAAGGTCCAAGGGATACAGTAAACCTGCACTGGTGCATCGGAAGCTAATACTGGTCTCCCAGGAGCCGCTCAAACACAAACTCTTCTTGTACTTCAGTCGGCATTATGCCTTTTGTATTTAATCCCGATGCAATTTCTGTGTTTCATGGTCATTGTGAAGGTCCAAGGGATACAATAAACCTGAACTGGTGCATCGGAAGCTAATACTGGTCTCCCAGGAGCCGCTCAAAGCACAAACTCTTGGAAGATTCACTCTTCTTGTACGTAAGTCGGCATTGTGCCTTTTGTATTTAATCCCGATGCAATTTCTGTGTTTCATGGTCAATGTGAAGGTCCAAGGGATACAATAAACCTGCACGGGTGCATCGGAAGCTAATACTGGTCTCCCAGGTGCCGCTCAAAGCACAAACTCTTAGAAGATTCACTCTTCTTGTACTTAAGTCGGCATTGTGCCTCTTGTACTTAATCCCGATGCAATTTCTGTGTTTCATGGTCAATGTGAAGGTCCAAGGGATACAATAAACCTGCACTGGTGCATCGGAAGCTAATACTGGTCTCCCAGGAGCCGCTCAAAGCACAAACTCTTAGAAGATTCACTCTTCTTTTATTTCAGTCGGCATTGTGCCTTTTTTATTGAATCCCGATACAATTTCTGTGTTTCATGGCCAATGTGAAGGTCCAAGGGTTGCAGTAAACATGCACTGGTGCATCGGAAGCTAATACTGGTCTCCCAGGAGCCGCTCAAAGCACAAACAATTAGAAGATTCACTCTTCTTGTACTTCAGTCGGCATTGTGCCATTTGTATTCAATCCCGACACAATTTCTGTGTTTCATGGTCAATGTGAAGGTCCAAGGTTTGCAGTAAACCTGCACTGGTGCATCGGAAGCTAATACTGGTCTCCCAGGAGCCGCTCAAAGCACAAACTCTTAGAAGATTCACTCTTCTTGTACTTAAGTCGGCATAGTGCCTTTTGTATTTAATCCCGATGCAATTTCTGTGATTCATGGTCAATGTGAAGGTCCAAGGGATACAATAAACCTGCACTGGTGCATCGGAAGCTAATACTGGTCTCCTAGGAGCCGCTCAAAGCACAAACTCTTAGAAGATTCACTCTTCTTGTACTTCAGTCGGCATTGTGCCTTTTGTATTTAATCCCGATGCAATTTCTGTGTTTCATGGTCAATGTGAAGGTCCAAGGTATACAACAAACCTGCACTGGTGCATCGGAAGCTAATACTGGTCTCCCAGGAGCCGCTCAAAGCACAAACTGTTATAAGATTCACTCTTCTTGCACTTCAGTCGGCATTGTGCATTTTGTATTTAATCCCGATGCAATTCCTGTGTTTCATGGTCAATGTGAAGGTCTAAGGGATACAGTAAACCTGCACTGGTGCATCGGAATCTAATACTGGTCTCCCAGGAGCCGCTCAAAGCACAAACTCTTAGAAGATTCACTCTTCTTGTACTTCAGTCGGCATTGTGCCTTTTGTATTTAATCCCGATGCAATTTCTGTGTTTCATGGTCAATGTGAAGGTCCAAGGGATACAGTAAACTTACATTGGTGCATCGGAAGCTAATACTGGTCTCCCAGGAGCCGCTCAAAGCACAAACTCTTAGAAGATTCACTCTTCTTGTACTTCAGTCGGCATTGTGCATTTTGTATTTAATCCCGATACAATTTCTGTGATTCATGGTCAATGTGAAGGTCCAAGGGATACAGTAGACCTGCACTGGTGCATCGGAAGCTAATAGTGGTCTCCCAGGAGCCTCTCAAAGCACAAACTCTTACAAGATTCACTCTTCTTGTACTTCAGTCGCCATTGTGCTTTTGTATTCAATCCCGATACAATTTCTGTGTTTCATGGTCAATGTGAAGGTCCAAGGGATACAATAAACCTGCACTGGTGCATCGGAAGCTAATACTGGTCTCCCAGGAGCCGCTCAAAGCACAAACTCTTAGAAGATTCCCTCTTCTTGTACTTCAGTCGGCATTGCGACTTTTCTATTTAATCCCGATGCAATTTCTGTGTTTCATTGTCAATGTGAAGGTCCAAGGGATACAGTAAACCTGCACTGGTGCATCGGAAGCTAATACTGGTCTCCCAGGAGCCGCTCAAAGCACAAACTCTTAGCAGATTCACTCTTCTTGTACATCAGTCGGCATTGTGCATTTTGTATTTAATCCCGATGCAATATCTGTGTTTCATGGTCACTGTGAAGGTCCAAGGGATACAGTAAACCTGCACTGGTGCATCGGAATCTAATACTGGTCTCCCAGGAGCCGCTCAAAGCACAAACTGTTAGAAGATTCACTCTTCTTGTACTTCAGTCGGCATTGTGCCTTTTGTATTTAATCCCGATGCAATTTCTGTGTTTCATGGTCAATGTGAAGGACCAAGGGATACAATAAACCTGCACTGGTGCATCGGAAGCTAATACTCGTCTCCCAGGAGCCGCTCAAAGCACAAACTCTTAGAAGTTTCACTCTTCTCGTACTTCAGTCGGCATTGTGTGTTTTGTATTCAATCCCGATACAATTTCTGTGTTTCATGGTCAATGTGAAGGTCCAAGGGATACAGTAAACCTGCACTGGTGCATCGGAAGCTAATACTGGTCTTCCAGGAGGCGCTAAAAGCACAAACTCCTAGAAGAATCACTCTTCTTGTACTTCAGTCGGCATTGTGCCTTTTGTATTTAATCCCGATGCAATTTCTGTCTTTCATGGTCAATGTGAAGGTCCAAGGGATACAATAAACCTGCACTGGTGCATCGTAACCTAATACTGGTCTCCCAGGAGCCGTTCAAAGCACAAACTCTTAGAAGATTCACTCTTCTTGTACTTCAGTCGGCTTTGTGCCTTTTGTATTCAATCCCGACACAATTTCTGTGTTTCATGGTCAATGTGAAGGTCCAAGGTTTGCAGTAAACCTGCACTGGTGCATCGGAAGCTAATACTGGTCTCCCAGGAGCCGCTCAAAGCACAAACTCTTAGAAGATACACTCTTCTTGTACTTAAGTCGGCATAGTGCCTTTTGTATTTAATCCCGATGCAATTTCTGTGATTCATGGTCAATGTGAAGGTCCAAGGGATACAATAAACCTGCACTGGTGCATCGGAAGCTAATACTGGTCTCCTAGGAGCCGCTCAAAGCACAAACTCTTAGAAGATTCCCTCTTCTTGTACTTCCGTCGGCATAGTGCCTTTTGTATTTAATCCCGATGCAATTTCTGTGTTTCATGTTCAATGTGAAGGTCCAAGGGATACAGTAAACCTGCACTGGTGCATCGGAAGCTAATACTGGTCTCCCAGGAGCCGCTCAAACACAAACTCTTCTTGTACTTCAGTCGGCATTGTGCCTTTTGTATTTAATCCCGATGCAATTTCTGTGTTTGATGGTCATTGTGAAGGTCCAAGGGATACAATAAACCTGAACTGGTGCATCGGAAGCTAATTCTGGTCTCCCAGGAGCCGCTCAAAGCACAAACTCTTAGAAGATTCACTCTTCTTGTACGTAAGTCGGCATTGTACCTTTTGTATTTAATCCCGATACAATTTCTGTGTTTCATGGTCAATGTGAAGGTCCAAGAGATACCGAAAACCTGCACTGATGCATCGGAAGCTAATACTGGTCTCCCAGGAGCCGCTCAAAGCACAAACTCTTAGAAGATTCACTCTTCTTGTACTTCAGTCGCCATTGTGCTTTTGTATTCAATCCCGATAAAATTTCTGTGATTCATAGTCAATGTGAAGGTCCAAGGGATACAGTAAACTTGCACTGGTTCATCGGAAGCTAATACTGGTCTCCCAGGAGCCGCTCAAAGCACAAACTGTTATAAGATTCACTCTTCTTGTACTTCAGTCGGCATTGTGCCTTTTGTATTTAATCCCGATGCAATTTCTGCGTTTCATGGTCAATGTGAAGGTCCAAGGGATACAATAAACCTGCACAGGGGGCATCGGAAGCTAATACTGGTCTCCCAGGTGCCGCTTAAAGCACAAACTCTTAGAAGATTCACTCTTCTTGTACTTAAGTCGGCATTGTGTCTCTTGTATTTAATCCCGATGCAATTTCTGTGTTTCATGGTCAATGTGAAGGTCCAAGGGATACAATAAACCTGCACTGGTGCATCGGAAGCTAATACTGGTCTCCCAGGAGCCGCTCAAAGCACAAAGTCTAAGAAGATTCACTCTTCTTTTATTTCAGTCGGCATTGTGCCTTTTTTATTGAATCCCGATACAATTTCTGTGTTTCATGGCCAATGTGAAGGTCCAAGGGTTGCAGTAAACATGCACTGGTGCATCGGAAGCTAATACTGGTCTCCCAGGAGCCGCTCAAAGCACAAACAATTAGAAGATTCACTCTTCTTGTACTTCAGTCGGCATTGTGCCATTTGTATTTAATCCCGATGCAATTTCTGTGTTTCATGGTCAATGTGAAGGTCCAAGGGATACAAAAAACCTGCACTGGTGCATCGGAAGCTAATACTGGTCTCCCAGGAGCCGCTCAAAGCACAAACTGTTATAAGATTCACTCTTCTTGCACATCAGTCGGCATTGTGCCTTTTGTATTTAATCTCGATGCAATTTCTGTGTTTCATGGTCAATGTGAAGGTCCAAGGGATACAACAAACCTGCACTGGTGCATCGGAAGCTAATACTGGTCTCCCAGGAGCCGCTCAAAGCACAAACTGTTATAAGATTCACTCTTCTTGCACTTCAGTCGGCATTGTGCATTTTGTATTTAATCCCGATGCAATTCCTGTGTTTCATGGTCAATGTGAAGGTCTAAGGGATACAGTAAAACTGCACTGGTGCATCGGAATCTAATACTGGTCTCCCAGGAGCCGCTCAAAGCACAAACTCTTAGAAGATTCACTCTTCTTGTACTTCAGTCGGCATTGTGCCTTTTGTATTTAGTCCCGATGCAATTTCTGTGTTTCATGGTCAAGGTGAAGGTCCAAGGGTTACAGTAAACTGCACTGGTGCATCCGAATCTAATACTGGTCTCCTAGGAGCCGCTCAAAGCACAAACTCTTAGAAGATTCACTCTTCTTGTACTTCAGTCGGCATTGTGCGTTTTGTATTCAATCCCGATACAATTTCTGTTTCATGGTCAATGTGAAGCTCCAAGGGATACAGTAAACTTGCACTGGTGCATCGGAAGCTAATACTGGTCTCCCAGGAGCCGCTCAAAGCACAAACTCTTAGAAGATTCACTCTTCTTGTACTTCAGTCGGCATTGTGCGTTTTGTATTCAATCCCGATACAATTTCTGTTTCATGGTCAATGTGAAGGTCCAAGGGATACAGTAAACTTACATTGGTGCATCGGAAGCTAATACTGGTCTCCCAGGAGCCGCTCAAAGCACAAACTCTTAGAAGATTCACTCTTCTTGTACTTCAGTCGGCATTGTGCCTTTTGTATTTAATCCCGATGCAATTTCTGTGTTTCATGGTCAATGTGAAGGTCCAAGGGATACAATAAACCTGCACTGGTGCATCGGAAGCTAATACTGGTCTCCCAGGTGCCGCTCAAAGCACAAGCACTTAGAAGATTCACTCTTCTTGTACTTAAGTCGGCATTGTGCCTTTTGTATTTAATCCCGATGCAATTTCTGTGTTTCATGGTCAATGTGAATATCCAAGGGATACAATAAACCTGCACTGGTGCATCGGAAGCTAATACTGGTCTCCCAGGAGCCGCTCAAAGCAGAAACTCTTAGAAGATTCACTCTTCTTGTACTTCAGTCGGCATTGTGCCTTTTGTATTTAATCCCGATGCAAAATCTGTGTTTCATGGCCAATGTGAAGGTCCAAGGGTTGCAGTAAACCTGCACTGGTGCATCGGAAACTAATACTGGTCTCCCAGGAGCCGCTCAAAGCACAAACTCTTAGAAGATTCACTCTTCTTGTACTTAAGTCGGCATTGTGCCTTTTGTATTTAATCCCGATGCAATTTCTGTGTTTCATGGTCAATGTGAAGGTCCAAGGGATACAATAAACCTGCACTGGTGCATCGGAAGCTAATACTGGTCTCCCAGGAGCCGCTCAAAGCACAAACTCTTAGAAGATTCACTCTTCTTGTATTTCAGTCGGCATTGTGCCTTTTGTATTGAATCCCGATACAATTTCTGTGTTACATGGCCAATGTGAAGGTCCAAGGGTTGCAGTATACCTGCACTGGCGCATTGGAAGCTAATACTGGTCTCCCAGGAGCCGCTCAAAGCACAAACTCTTAGAAGATTCACTCTTCTTGTACTTTAGTCGGCATTGTGCCTTTTGTATTTAATCCCGATGCAATTTCTGTGTTTCATGGTCAATGTGAAGGTCCAAGGGATACAACAAACCTGCACTGGTGCATCGGAAGCTAATACTGGTCTCCCAGGAGCCGCTCAAAGCACAAACTCTTAGAAGATTCACTCTTCTTGTACTTAAGTCGAATTTGTGCCTTTTGTGTTCAATCCCGATACACATTCTGTGTTTCATGGTCAATGTGAAGGTCCAAGGGATACAGTAAACCTGCACTGGTGCATCGGAAGCTAATACTGGTCTCCCAGGAGGCGCTAAAAGCACAAACTCTTAGAAGATTCACTCTTCTTGTACTTCAGTCGGCATTGTGTCTTTTGTATTTAATCCCGATGCAATTTCTGTCTTTCATGGTCAATGTGAAGGTCCAAGGGATACAATAAACCTGCACTGGTGCATCGTAAAATAATACTGGTCTCCCAGGAGCCGCTCAAAGCACAAACTCTTAGAAGATTCACTCTTCTTGTACTTCAGTCGGCATTGTGCCTTTTGTATTTAATCCCGATGCAATTTCTGTGTTTCATGGTCAATGTGAAGTTCCAAGGGATACAATAAACCTGCACTGGTGCATCGGAAGCTAATACTGGTCTCCCAGGAGCCGCTCAAAGCACAAACTCTTAGAAGATTCACTCTTCTTGTACTTCAGTCGGCATTGTGCCTTTTGTATTTAATCCCGATGCAATTTCTGTGTTTCATGGTCAATGTGAAGGTCCAAGGGATACAATAAACCTGCACTGGTGCATCGGAATCTAATACTGGTCTCCCAGGAGCCGCTCAAAGCACAAACTCTTAGAAGATTCACTCTTCTTGTACTTAAGTCGGCATAGTACCTTTTGTATTTAATCCCGATGCAATTTCTGTGATTCATGGTCAATGTGAAGGTCCAAGGGATACAATAAACCAGCACTGGTGCATCGGAAGCTAATACTGGTCTCCTAGGAGCCGCTAAAAGCACAAACTCTTAAAAGATTCCCTCTTCTTGTACTTCAGTCGGCATAGTGCCTTTTGTATTTAATCCCGATGCAATTTCTGTGTTTCATGTTCAATGTGAAGGTCCAAGGGATACAGTAAACCTGCACTGGTGCATCGGAAGCTAATACTGGTCTCCCAGGAGCCGCTCAAACACAAACTCTTCTTGTACTTCAGTCGGCATTGTGCCTTTTGTATTTAATCCCGATGCAATTTCTGTGTTTCTTGGTCAATGTGAAGGTCCAAGGGATACAATAAACCTACACTGGTGCATCGGAAGCTAATACTGGTCTCCCAGGAGCCGCTCAAAGCACAAACTCTTAGAAGATTCACTCTTCTTGTACTTAAGTCGAATTTGTGCCTTTTGTATTCAATCCCGATACACATTCTGTGTTTCATGGTCAATGTGAAGGTCCAAGGGATACAGTAAACCTGCACTGGTGCATCGGAAGCTAATACTGGTCTCCCAGGAGCCTCTCAAAGCACAAACTCTTAGAGGATTCACTGTTCTTGTACTTCAGTCGGCATTGTGCCTTTTGTATTTAATCCCGATGCAATTTCTGTGTTTCATGGTCAATGTGAAGGTCCAAGGGATACAATAAACCTGCACTGGTGCATCGGAAGCTAATACTGGTCTCCTAGGAGCCGCTCAAAGCACAAAGTCTTAGAAGATTCCCTCTTCTTGTACTTCAGTTGGCATTGTGCTTTTGTATTCAATCCCGATACAATTTCTGTGTTTCATGGTCAATGTGAAGGTCCAAGGGATACAGTAAACCTGCACTGGTGCATCGGAATCCAATACTGGTCTCCCAGGAGCCGCTCAAAGCACAAACTCTTAGAAGATTCACTCTTCTTGTACTTCAGTCGGCATTGTGCCTTCTGTATTTAATCCCGATGCAATTTCTGTGTTTCATGGTCAATGTGAAGGTCCAAGGGATACAATAAACCTGCACTGGTGTATCGGAAGCTAATACTGGTCTCCCAGGAGCCGCTCAAAGCACAAACTCTTAGAAGATTCACTCTTCTTTTATTTCAGTCGGCATTGTGCCTTTTTTATTGAATCCCGATACAATTTCTGTGTTTCATGGCCAATGTGAAGGTCCAAGGGTTGCAGTAAACCTGCACTGGTGCATCGGAAGCTAATACTGGTCTCCCAGGAGCCGCTCAAAGCACAAACGCTTAGAAGTTTCACTCTTCTCGTACTTCAGTCGGCATTGTGTGTTTTGTATTCAATCCCGATACAATTTCTGTGTATCATGGTCAATGTGAAGGTCCAAGGGATACAGTAAACATGCACTGGTGCATCGGAAGCTAATACTGGTCTTCCAGGAGGCGCTAAAAGCACAAACTCCTAGAAGATTCACTCTTCTTGTACTTCAGTCGGCATTGTGCCTTTTGTATTTAATCCCGATGCAATTTCTGTCTTTCATGGTCAATGTGAAGGTCCAAGGGATACAATAAACCTGCACTGGTGCATCGGAAGCTAATGCTGGTCTCCCAGGTGCCGCTCAAAGCACAAACTCTTAGAAGATTCACTCTTCTTGTACTTAAGTCGGCATTGTGCCTCTTGTATTTAATCCCGATGCAATTTCTGTGTTTCATGGTCATTGTGAATGTCCAAGGGATACAATAAACCTGAACTGGTGCATCGGAAGCTAATACTGGTCTCCCAGGAGCCGCTCAAAGCACAAACTCTTAGAAGATTCACTCTTCTTGTACGTAAGTCCGCATTGTGCCTTTTGTATTTAATCCCGATACAATTTCTGTGTTTCATGGTCATTGGGAAAGTCCAAGAGATACCGTAAACCTGCACTGGTGCATCAGAAGCTAGTGCTGGTCTCCCAGGTGCCGCTCAAAGCACAAACTCTTAGAAGATTCACTCTTCTTGTACTTCAGTCGCCATTGTGCTTTTGTATTCAATCCCGATACAATTTCTGTGTTTCATGGTCAATGTGAAGGTCCAAGGGATACAATAAACCTGCACTGGTGCATCGGAAGCTAATACTGGTCTCGCAGGAGCCGCTCAAAGCACAAACTCTTAGAAGATTCACTCTTCTTTTATTTCAGTCGGCATTGTGCCTTTTTTATTGAATCCCGATACAATTTCTGTGTTTCATGGACAATGTGAAGGTCCAAGGGTTGCAGTAAACTGCACTGGTGCATCCGAATCTAATACTGGTCTCCTAGGAGCCGCTCAAAGCACAAACTCTTAGAAGATTCACTCTTCTTGTACTTCAGTCGGCATTGTGCGTTTTGTATTCAATCCCGATACAATTTCTGTGTTTCATGGTCAATGTGAAGGTCCAAGGGATACAATAAACCTGCACTGGTGCATCGGAAGCTAATGCTGGTCTCCCAGGTGCCGCTCAAAGCACAAACTCTTAGAAGATTCACTCTTCTTGTACTTAAGTCGGCATTGTGCCTTTTGTATTTAATCCCGATGCAATTTGTGTGTTTCGTGGTCAATGTGAAGGTCCAAGGGATACAATAAACCTGCACTGGTGCATCGGAAGCTAATACTGGTCTCCCAGGAGCCGCTCAAAGCACAAACTCTTAGAAGATTCACTCTTCTTGTACTTCAGTCAGCATTGTGCCTTTTGTATTGAATCCCGATACAAAATCTGTGTTTCATGGCCAATGTGAAGGTCCAAGGGTTGCAGTAAACCTGCACTGGTGCATCGGAAGCTAATACTGGTCTCCCAGGAGCCGCTCAAAGCACAAACTCTTGGAAGATTCACTCTTCTTGTACTTCAGTCGGCATTGTGCCTTTTGTATTTAATCCCGATGTAATTTCTGTGTTTCATGGTCAATGTGAAGGTCCAAGGGATACAATAAACCTGCACTGGTGCATAGCAATCTAATACTGGTCTCCCAGGAGCCGCTCAAAGCACAAACTCTTAGAAGATTCACTCTTCTTGTACTTCAGTCGGCATTGTGCCTTTTGTATTTAGTCCCGATGCAATTTCTGTGTTTCATGGTCAACGTGAAGGTCCATGGGTTACAGTAAACTGCACTGGTGCATCCGAATCTAATACTGGTCTCCTAGGAGCCGCTCAAAGCACAAACTCTTAGAAGATTCACTCTTCTTGTACTTCAGTCGGAATTGTGCGTTTTGTATTCAATCCCGATACAATTTCTGTTTCATGGTCAATGTGAAGGTCCAAGGGATACAGTAAACTTGCACTGGTGCATCGGAAGCTAATACTGGTCTCCCAGGAGCCGCTCAAAGCACAAACTCTTAGAAGATTCACTCTTCTTGTACTTCAGTCGGCATTGTGCGTTTTGTATTCAATCCCGATACAATTTCTGTTTCATGGTCAATGTGAAGGTCCAAGGGATACAGTAAACTTACATTGGTGCATCGGAAGCTAACACTGGTCTCCCAGGAGCCGCTCAAAGCACAAACTCTTAGAAGATTCACTCTTCTTGTACTTCAGTCGGCATTGTGCCTTTTGTATTTAATCCCGATGCAATTTCTGTGTTTCATGGTCAATGTGAAGGTCCAAGGGAAACAATAAACCTGCACTGGTGCATCTTAAGCTAATACTGGTCTCCCAGGTGCCGCTCAAAGCACAAGCACTTAGAAGATTATCTCTTCTTGTACTTAAGTCGGCATTGTGTTTTTGTATTTAATCCCGATGCAATTTCTGTGTTCATGGTCAAAGTGAATGTCCAAGGGATACAATAAACCTGCACTGGTGCATCGGAAGCTAATACTGCTCTCCCAGGAGCCACTCAAAGCACAAACTCTAAGAAGATTCACTCTTCTTGTACTTCAGTCGGCATTGTGCCTTTTGTATTGAATCCCGATACAAAATCTGTGTTTCATGGCCAATGTGAAGGTCCAAGGGTTGCAGTAAACCTGCACTGGTGCATCGGAAGCTAATACTGGTCTCCCAGGAGCCGCTCAAAGCACAAACTCTTAGAAGATTCACTCTTCTTGTACTTCAGTCGGCATTGTGCCTTTTGTATTTAATCCCGATGCAATTTCTGTGTTTCATGGTCAATGTGAAGGTCTAAGGGATACAGTAAACTTGCACTGGTGCATCGGAATCTAATACTGGTCTCCCAGGAGCCGATCAAAGCACAAACTCTTAGAAGATTCACTCTTCTTGTACTTAAGTCGGCATTGTGCCTTTTGTATTTAATCCCGATGCAATTTCTGTGTTTCATGGTCAATGTGAAGGTCCAAGGGATACAATAAACCTGCACTGGTGCATCGGAAGCTAATACTGGTCTCCCAGGAGCCGCTCAAAGCACAAACTCTTAGAAGATTCACTCTTCTTGTATTTCAGTCGGCATTGTGATTTTTGTATTGAATCCCGATACAATTTCTGTGTTACATGGCCAATGTGAAGGTCCAAGGGTTGCAGTATACCTGCACTGGTGCATTGGAAGCTAATACTGGTCTCCCAGGAGCCGCTCAAAGCACAAACTCTTAGAAGATTCACTCTTCTTGTACTTTAGTCGGCATTGTGCCTTTTGTATTTAATCCCGATGCAATTTCTGTGTTTCATGGTCAATGTGAAGGTCCAAGGGATACAATAAACCTGCACTGGTGCATCGGAAGCTAATACTGGTCTCCCAGGAGCCGCTCAAAGCACAAACTCTTAGAAGATTCACTCTTCTTTTATTTCAGTCGGCATTGTGCCTTTTTTAATGAATCCCGATACAATTTCTGTGTGTCATGGCGAATGTGAAGGTCCAAGGGATACAATAAACCTGCACTGGTGCATCGGAAGCTAATACTGGTCTCCCAGGTGCCGCTCAAAGCACAAACTCTTAGAAGATTCACTCTTCTTGTACTTAAGTCGGCATTGTGCCTCTTGTATTTAATCCCGATGCAATTTCTGTGTTTCATGGTCAATGTGAAGGTCCAAGGGATACAATAAACCTGCACTGGTGCATCGGAAGCTAATACTGGTCTCCCAGGAGCCGCTCAAAGCAAAAACTCTTAGAAGATTCACTTTTCTTTTATTTCAGTCGGCATTGTGCCTTTTTTATTGAATCCCGATACAATTTCTGTGTTTCATGGCCAATGTGAAGGTCCAAGGGTTGCAGTAAACCTGCACTGGTGCATCGGAAGCTAATACTGGTCTCCCAGGAGCCGCTCAAAGCACAAACAATTAGAAGATTCACTCTTCTTGTACTTCAGTCGGCATTGTGCCATTTGTATTTAATCCCGATGCAATTTCTGTGTTTCATGGTCAATGTGAAGGTCCAAGGGATACAATAAACCTGCACTGGTGCATCGGAAGCTAATACTGGTCTCCCAGGAGCCGCTCAAAGCACAAACTGTTATAAGATTCAATCTTCTTGCACATCAGTCGGCATTGTGCCTTTTGTATTTAATCCCGATGCAATTTCTGTGTTTCATGGTCAATGTAAAGGTCCAAGGGATACAACAAACTTGCACTGGTGCATCGGAAGCTAATACTGGTCTCCCAGGAGCCGCTCAAAGCACAAACTGTTATAAGATTCACTCTTCTTGTACTTCAGTCGGCATTGTGCCTTTTGTATTTAATCCCGATGCAATTTCTGTGTTTCATGGTCAATGTGAAGGTCTAAGGGATACAGTAACCCTGCACTGGTGCATCGGAATCTAATACTGGTCTCCCAGGAGCCGCTCAAAGCACAAACTCTTAGAAGATTCACTCTTCTTGTACTTCAGTCGGCATTGTGCCTTTTGTATTTAGTCCCGATGCAATTTCTGTGTTTCATGGTCAATGTGAAGGTCCCAGGGTTACAGTAAACTGCACTGGTGCATCCGAATCTAATACTGGTCTCCTAGGAGCCGCTCAAAGCACAAACTCTTAGAAGATTCACTCTTCTTGTACTTCAGTCGGCATTGTGCGTTTTGTATTCAATCCCGATACAATTTCTGTTTCATGGTCAATGTCAAGGTCCAAGGGATACAGTAAACTTGCACTGGTGCAATTGAAGCTAATACTGGTCTCCCAGGAGCCGCTCAAAGCACAAACTCTTAGAAGATTCACTCTTCTTGTACTTCAGTCGGCATTGTGCGTTCTGTATTCAATGCCGATACAATTTCTGTTTCATGGTCAATGTGAAGGTCCAAGGGATACAGTAAACTTACATTGGTTCATCGGAAGCTAATACTGGTCTCCCAGGAGCCGCTCAAAGCACAAACTCTTAGAAGATTCACTCTTCTTGTACTTCAGTCGGCATTGTGCCTTTTGTATTTAATCCCGATGCAATTTCTGTGTTTCATGGTCAATGTGAAGGTCCAAGGGATACAATAAACCTGCACTGGTGCATCGGAAGCTAATACTGGTCTCCCAGGTGCCGCTCAAAGCACAAGCACTTAGAAGATTCACTCTTCTTGTACTTAAGTCGGCATTGTGCCTTTTGTATTTAATCCCGATGCAATTTCTGTGTTTCATGGTCAATGTGAATGTCCAAGGGATACAATATACCTGCACTGGTGCATCGGAAGCTAATACTGGTCTCCCAGGAGCCGCTCAAAGCACAAACTCTTAGAAGATTCACTCTTCTTGTACTTTAGTCGGCATTGTGCCTTTTGTATTTAATCCCGATGCAATTTCTGTGTTTCATCGTCAATGTGAAGGTCCAAGGGATACAATAAACCTGCACTGGTGCATCGGAAGCTAATACTGGTCTCCCAGGAGCCGCTCAAAGCACAAACTCTTAGAAGATTCACTTTTCTTTTATTTCAGTCGGCATTGTGCCTTTTTTATTGAATCCCGATACAATTTCTGTGTGTCATGGCGAATGTGAAGGTCCAAGGGATACAATAAACCTGCACTGGTGCATCGGAAGCTAATACTGGTCTCCCAGGTGCCGCTCAAAGCACAAACTCTTAGAAGATTCACTCTTCTTGTACTTAAGTCGGCATTGTGCCTCTTGTATTTAATCCCGATGCAATTTCTGTGTTTCATGGTCAATGTGAAGGTCCAAGGGATACAATAAACCTGCACTGGTGCATCGGAAGCTAATACTGGTCTCCCAGGAGCCGCTCAAAGCAAAAACTCTTAGAAGATTCACTTTTCTTTTATTTCAGTCGGCATTGTGCCTTTTTTATTGAATCCCGATACAATTTCTGTGTTTCATGGCCAATGTGAAGGTCCAAGGGTTGCAGTAAACCTGCACTGGTGCATCGGAAGCTAATACTGGTCTCCCAGGAGTCGCTCAAAGCACAAACAATTAGAAGATTCACTCTTCTTGTACTTCAGTCGGCATTGTGCCATTTGTATTTAATCCCGATGCAATTTCTGTGTTTCATGGTCAATGTGAAGGTCCAAGGGATACAATAAACCTGCACTGGTGCATCGGAAGCTAATACTGGTCTCCCAGGAGCCGCTCAAAGCACAAACTGTTATAAGATTCACTCTTCTTGCACATCAGTCGGCATTGTGCCATTTGTATTTAATCCCGATGCAATTTCTGTGTTTCATGGTCAATGTAAAGGTCCAAGGGATACAACAAACCTGCACTGGTGCATCGGAAGCTAATACTCGTCTCCCAGGAGCCGCTCAAAGCACAAACTCTTAGAAGATTCACTCTTCTTGCACTTCAGTCGGCATTGTGCCTTTTGTATTTAACCCGATGCAATTTCTGTGTTTCATGGTCAATGTGAAGGTGTAAGGGATACAGTAAACATGCACTGGTGCATCGGAATCTAATACTGGTCTCCCAGGAGCCGCTCAAAGCACAAACTCTTAGAAGATTCACTCTTCTTGTACTTCAGTCGGCATTGTGCCTTTTGTATTTAGTCCCGATGCAATTTCTGTGTTTCATGGTCAATGTGAAGGTCCAAGGGTTACAGTAAACTGCACTGGTGCATCCGAATCTAATACTGGTCTCCTAGGAGCCGCTCAAAGCACAAACTCTTAGAAGATTCACTCTTCTTGTACTTCAGTCGGCATTGTGCGTTTTGTATTCAATCCCGATACAATTTCTGTTTCATGGTCAATGTGAAGGTCCAAGGGATACAGTAAACTTGCACTGGTGCATCGGAAGCTAATACTGGTCTCCCAGGAGCCGCTCAAAGCACAAACTCTTAGAAGATTCACTCTTCTTGTACTTCAGTCGGCATTGTGCGTTCTGTATTCAATGCCGATACAATTTCTGTTTCATGGTCAATGTGAAGGTCCAAGGGATACAGTAAACTTACATTGGTGCATCGGAAGCTAATACTGGTCTCCCAGGAGCCGCTCAAAGCACAAACTCTTAGAAGATTCACTCTTCTTGTACTTCAGTCGGCATTGTGCCTTTTGTATTTAATCCCGATGCAATTTCTGTGTTTCATGGTCAATGTGAAGGTCCAAGGGATACAATAAACCTGCACTGGTGCATCGGAAGCTAATACTGGTCTCCCAGGTGCCGCTCAAAGCACAAGCACTTAGAAGATTCACTCTTCTTGTACTTAAGTCGGCATTGTGCCTTTTGTATTTAATCCCGATGCAATTTCTGTGTTTCATGGTCAATGTGAATGTCCAAGGGATACAATATACCTGCACTGGTGCATCGGAAGCTAATACTGGTCTCCCAGGAGCCGCTCAAAGCACAAACTCTTAGAAGATTCACTCTTCTTGTACTTCAGTCGGCATTGTGCCTTTTGTATTTATTCCCGATGCAATTTCTGTGTTTCATGGTCAATGTGAAGGTCTAAGGGATACAGTAAACTTGCACTGGTGCATCGGAATCTAATACTGGTCTCCCAGGAGCCGCTCAAAGCACAAACTCTTAGAAGATTCACTCTTCTTGTACTTAAGTCGGCATTGTGCCTTTTGTATTTAATCCCGATGCATTTTCTGTGTTTCATGGTCAATGTGAAGGTCCAAGGGATACAATAAACCTGCACTGGTGCATCGGAAGCTAATACTGGTCTCCCAGGAGCCGCTCAAAGCACAAACTCTTAGAAGATTCACTTTTCTTTTATTTCAGTCGGCATTGTGCCTTTTTTATTGAATCCCGATACAATTTCTGTGTTTCATGGCCAATGTGAAGGTCCAAGGGTTGCAGTAAACCTGCACTGGTGCATCGGAAGCTAATACTGGTCTCCCAGGAGTCGCTCAAAGCACAAACAATTAGAAGATTCACTCTTCTTGTACTTCAGTCGGCATTGTGCCATTTGTATTTAATCCCGATGCAATTTCTGTGTTTCATGGTCAATGTGAAGGTCCAAGGGATACAATAAACCTGCACTGGTGCATCGGAAGCTAATACTGGTCTCCCAGGAGCCGCTCAAAGCACAAACTGTTATAAGATTCACTCTTCTTGCACATCAGTCGGCATTGTGCCTTTTGTATTTAATCCCGATGCAATTTCTGTGTTTCATGGTCAATGTAAAGGTCCAAGGGATACAACAAACCTGCACTGGTGCATCGGAAGCTAATACTGGTCTCCCAGGAGCCGCTCAAAGCACAAACTCTTAGAAGATTCACTCTTCTTGCACTTCAGTCGGCATTGTGCCTTTTGTATTTAATCCCGATGCAATTTCTGTGTTTCATGGTCAATGTGAAGGTCTAAGGGATACAGTAAACATGCACTGGTGCATCGGAATCTAATACTGGTATCCCAGGAGCCGCTCAAAGCACAAACTCTTAGAAGATTCACTCTTCTTGTACTTCAGTCGGCATTGTGCCTTTTGTATTTAGTCCCGATGCAATTTCTGTGTTTCATGGTCAATGTGAAGGTCCAAGGGTTACAGTAAACTGCACTGGTGCATCCGAATCTAATACTGGTCTCCTAGGAGCCGCTCAAAGCACAAACTCTTAGAAGATTCACTCTTCTTGTACTTCAGTCGGCATTGTGCGTTTTGTATTCAATCCCGATACAATTTCTGTTTCATGGTCAATGTGAAGGTCCAAGGGATACAGTAAACTTGCACTGGTGCATCGGAAGCTAATACTGGTCTCCCAGGAGCCGCTCAAAGCACAAACTCTTAGAAGATTCACTCTTCTTGTACTTCAGTCGGCATTGTGCGTTCTGTATTCAATGCCGATACAATTTCTGTTTCATGGTCAATGTGAAGGTCCAAGGGATACAGTAAACTTACATTGGTGCATCGGAAGCTAATACTGGTCTCCCAGGAGCCGCTCAAAGCACAAACTCTTAGAAGATTCACTCTTCTTGTACTTCAGTCGGCATTGTGCCTTTTGTATTTAATCCCGATGCAATTTCTGTGTTTCATGGTCAATGTGAAGGTCCAAGGGATACAATAAACCTGCACTGGTGCATCGGAAGCTAATACTGGTCTCCCAGGTGCCGCTCAAAGCACAAGCACTTAGAAGATTCACTCTTCTTGTACTTAAGTCGGCATTGTGCCTTTTGTATTTAATCCCGATGCAATTTCTGTGTTTCATGGTCAATGTGAATGTCCAAGGGATACAATATACCTGCACTGGTGCATCGGAAGCTAATACTGGTCTCCCAGGAGCCGCTCAAAGCACAAACTCTTAGAAGATTCACTCTTCTTGTACTTCAGTCGGCATTGTGCCTTTTGTATTTATTCCCGATGCAATTTCTGTGTTTCATGGTCAATGTGAAGGTTTGAGGGATACAGTAAACTTGCACTGGTGCATCGGAATCTAATACTGGTCTCCCAGGAGCCGCTCAAAGCACAAACTCTTAGAAGATTCACTCTTCTTGTACTTAAGTCGGCATTGTGCCTTTTGTATTTAATCCCGATGCATTTTCTGTGTTTCATGGTCAATGTGAAGGTCCAAGGGATACAATAAACCTGCACTGGTGCATCGGAAGCTAATACTGGTCTCCCAGGAGCCGCTCAAAGCACAAACTCTTAGAAGATTCACTCTTCTTGTATTTCAGTCGGCATTGTGCCTTTTCTATTGAATCCCGATACAATTTCTGTGTTTCATGGTCAATGTGAAGGTCCAAGGGATACAACAAACCTGCACTGGTGCATCGGAAGCTAATACTGTCTCCCAGGAGCCGCTCAAAGCACAAATTCTTAGAAGATTCACTCTTCTTGAACTTCAGTCGGCATTGTGCCTTTTGTATTTAATCCCGATGCAATTTCTGTGTTTCATGGTCAATGTGAAGGTCTAAGGGATACAGTAACCCTGCACTGGTGCATCGGAATCTAATACTGGTCTCCCAGGAGCCGCTCAAAGCACAAACTCTTAGAAGATTCACTCTTGTTGTACTTCAGTCGGCATTGTACCTTTTGTATTTAATCCCGATGCAATTTCTGTGTTTCATGGTCAATGAGAAGGTGCAAGGGATACAGTAAACTGCACTGGTGCATCCGAATCTAATACTGGTCTCCCAGGAGCCGTTCAAAGCACAAACTATTAGAAGATTCACTCTTCTTGTACTTCAGTTGGCATTGTGCCTTTTGTATCTAATCCTGATGCAATTTCTGTGTTTCATGGTCAATGTGAAGGTCCAAGGGATAGAATAAACCTGCACTGGAGCATCGGAAGCTAATACTGGTCTCCCAGGAGCCGCTCAAAGCACAAACTGTTATAAGATTTACTCTTCTTTCACTTCAGTCGGCATTGTGCCTTTTGTATTTAATCCCGATGCTATTTCTGTGTTTCATGGTCAATGTGAAGGTCCAAGGGATACAACAAACCTGCACCGGTGCATCGGAAGCTAATACTGGTCTCCCAGGAGCCGCTCAAAGCACAAACTCTTAGAAGATTCACTCTTCTTGTACTTCAGTCGGCATTGTGCCTTTTGTATTTAATCCCGATGCAATTTCTGTGTTTCATGGTCAATGTGAAGGTCCAAGGGATACAACAAACCTGCACTGGTGCATCGGAAGCTAATACTGTCTCCCAGGAGCCGCTCAAAGCACAAACTGTTATAAGAGTCACTCTTCTTGAACTTCAGTCGGCATTGTGCCTTTTGTATTTAATCCCGATGCAATTTCTGTGTTTCATGGTCAATGTGAAGGTCTAAGGGATACAGTAACCCTGCACTGGTGCATCGGAATCTAATACTGGTCTCCCAGGAGCCGCTCAAAGCACAAACTCTTAGAAGATTCACTCTTGTTGTACTTCAGTTGGCATTGTGCCTTTTGTATTTAATCCCGATGCAATTTCTATGTTTCATGGTCAATGTGAAGGTCCAAGGGATACAAGAAACCTGCTCTGGTGCATCGGAAGATAATACTGGTCTCCCAGGAGCCGCTCAAAACACAAACTCTTAGATGATTCACTCTTCTTGTACTTCAGTCGGCAATGTGCTTTTGTATTCAATCCCGATTCAATTTCTGTGTTTCATGGTCAATGTGAAGGTCCAAGGGATACACTAAACCTGCACTGGTGTATCGGAATCTAATACTGGTCTCCCTTGAGCCGCTCAAAGCATAAACTCTTAGAAGATTCACTCTTCTTGTACTTCAGTCGGCATTGTGCCTTTTGTATTAAATCCCGATGCAATTTCTGTGTTTCATGGTCAATGTGAAGGTCTAAGGGATACAGTAAACCTGCACAGGTGCATCGGAATCTAATACTGGTCTCCCAGGAGCCGCTCAAAGCACAAACTCTTAGAAGATTCACTCTTCTTGCACTTCAGTCGGCATTGTGCCTTTTGTATTTAATCCCGATGCAATTTCTGTGTTTCATGGTCAATGTGAAGGTCCAAGGGATACAGTAAACATGCACTGGTGCATCGGAATCTAATACTGGTATCCCAGGAGCCGCTCAAAGCACAAACTCTTAGAAGATTCACTCTTCTTGTACTTCAGTCGGCATTGTGCCTTTTGTATTTAGTCCCGATGCAATTTCTGTGTTTCATGGTCAATGTGAAGGTCCAAGGGTTACAGTAAACTGCACTGGTGCATCCGAATCTAATACTGGTCTCCTAGGAGCCGCTCAAAGCACAAACTCTTAGAAGATTCACTCTTCTTGTACTTCAGTCGGCATTGTGCGTTTTGTATTCAATCCCGATACAATTTCTGTTTCATGGTCAATGTGAAGGTCCAAGGGATACAGTAAACTTGCACTGGTGCATCGGAAGCTAATACTGGTCTCCCAGGAGCCGCTCAAAGCACAAACTCTTAGAAGATTCACTCTTCTTGTACTTCAGTCGGCATTGTGCGTTCTGTATTCAATGCCGATACAATTTCTGTTTCATGGTCAATGTGAAGGTCCAAGGGATACAGTAAACTTACATTGGTGCATCGGAAGCTAATACTGGTCTCCCAGGAGCCGCTCAAAGCACAAACTCTTAGAAGATTCACTCTTCTTGTACTTCAGTCGGCATTGTGCCTTTTGTATTTAATCCCGATGCAATTTCTGTGTTTCATGGTCAATGTGAAGGTCCAAGGGATACAATAAACCTGCACTGGTGCATCGGAAGCTAATACTGGTCTCCCAGGTGCCGCTCAAAGCACAAGCACTTAGAAGATTCACTCTTCTTGTACTTAAGTCGGCATTGTGCCTTTTGTATTTAATCCCGATGCAATTTCTGTGTTTCATGGTCAATGTGAATGTCCAAGGGATACAATATACCTGCACTGGTGCATCGGAAGCTAATACTGGTCTCCCAGGAGCCGCTCAAAGCACAAACTCTTAGAAGATTCACTCTTCTTGTACTTCAGTCGGCATTGTGCCTTTTGTATTTATTCCCGATGCAATTTCTGTGTTTCATGGTCAATGTGAAGGTTTGAGGGATACAGTAAACTTGCACTGGTGCATCGGAATCTAATACTGGTCTCCCAGGAGCCGCTCAAAGCACAAACTCTTAGAAGATTCACTCTTCTTGTACTTAAGTCGGCATTGTGCCTTTTGTATTTAATCCCGATGCATTTTCTGTGTTTCATGGTCAATGTGAAGGTCCAAGGGATACAATAAACCTGCACTGGTGCATCGGAAGCTAATACTGGTCTCCCAGGAGCCGCTCAAAGCACAAACTCTTAGAAGATTCACTCTTCTTGTATTTCAGTCGGCATTGTGCCTTTTCTATTGAATCCCGATACAATTTCTGTGTTTCATGGTCAATGTGAAGGTCCAAGGGATACAACAAACCTGCACTGGTGCATCGGAAGCTAATACTGTCTCCCAGGAGCCGCTCAAAGCACAAATTCTTAGAAGATTCACTCTTCTTGAACTTCAGTCGGCATTGTGCCTTTTGTATTTAATCCCGATGCAATTTCTGTGTTTCATGGTCAATGTGAAGGTCTAAGGGATACAGTAACCCTGCACTGGTGCATCGGAATCTAATACTGGTCTCCCAGGAGCCGCTCAAAGCACAAACTCTTAGAAGATTCACTCTTGTTGTACTTCAGTCGGCATTGTACCTTTTGTATTTAATCCCGATGCAATTTCTGTGTTTCATGGTCAATGAGAAGGTGCAAGGGATACAGTAAACTGCACTGGTGCATCCGAATCTAATACTGGTCTCCCAGGAGCCGTTCAAAGCACAAACTATTAGAAGATTCACTCTTCTTGTACTTCAGTTGGCATTGTGCCTTTTGTATCTAATCCTGATGCAATTTCTGTGTTTCATGGTCAATGTGAAGGTCCAAGGGATAGAATAAACCTGCACTGGAGCATCGGAAGCTAATACTGGTCTCCCAGGAGCCGCTCAAAGCACAAACTGTTATAAGATTTACTCTTCTTTCACTTCAGTCGGCATTGTGCCTTTTGTATTTAATCCCGATGCTATTTCTGTGTTTCATGGTCAATGTGAAGGTCCAAGGGATACAACAAACCTGCACCGGTGCATCGGAAGCTAATACTGGTCTCCCAGGAGCCGCTCAAAGCACAAACTCTTAGAAGATTCACTCTTCTTGTACTTCAGTCGGCATTGTGCCTTTTGTATTTAATCCCGATGCAATTTCTGTGTTTCATGGTCAATGTGAAGGTCCAAGGGATACAACAAACCTGCACTGGTGCATCGGAAGCTAATACTGTCTCCCAGGAGCCGCTCAAAGCACAAACTGTTATAAGAGTCACTCTTCTTGAACTTCAGTCGGCATTGTGCCTTTTGTATTTAATCCCGATGCAATTTCTGTGTTTCATGGTCAATGTGAAGGTCTAAGGGATACAGTAACCCTGCACTGGTGCATCGGAATCTAATACTGGTCTCCCAGGAGCCGCTCAAAGCACAAACTCTTAGAAGATTCACTCTTGTTGTACTTCAGTTGGCATTGTGCCTTTTGTATTTAATCCCGATGCAATTTCTATGTTTCATGGTCAATGTGAAGGTCCAAGGGATACAAGAAACCTGCTCTGGTGCATCGGAAGATAATACTGGTCTCCCAGGAGCCGCTCAAAACACAAACTCTTAGATGATTCACTCTTCTTGTACTTCAGTCGGCAATGTGCTTTTGTATTCAATCCCGATTCAATTTCTGTGTTTCATGGTCAATGTGAAGGTCCAAGGGATACACTAAACCTGCACTGGTGTATCGGAATCTAATACTGGTCTCCCTTGAGCCGCTCAAAGCATAAACTCTTAGAAGATTCACTCTTCTTGTACTTCAGTCGGCATTGTGCCTTTTGTATTAAATCCCGATGCAATTTCTGTGTTTCATGGTCAATGTGAAGGTCTAAGGGATACAGTAAACCTGCACAGGTGCATCGGAATCTAATACTGGTCTCCCAGGAGCCGCTCAAAGCACAAACTCTTAGAAGATTCACTCTTCTTGTACTTCAGTCGGCATTGTGCCTTTTCTTTTTAGTCCCGATGCAATTTCTCTGTTTCATGGTCAATGTGAAGGTCCAAGGGATACAGTAAACTGCACTGGTGCATCCGAATCTAATACTGGTCTCCTAGGAGCCGCTCAAAGCACAAACTCTTAGAAGATTCACTCTTCTTGTACTTCAGTCGGCATTGTGCGTTTTGTATTCAATCCCGATGCAATTTCTGTTTCATGGTCAATGTGAAGGTCCAAGGGATACTGTAAACTTGCACTGGTGCATCGGAAGCTAATACTGGTTTCCCAGGAGCCGCTCAAAGCACAAACTCTTAGAAGATTCACTCTTCTTGTACTTCAGTCGGCATTGTGCCTTTTGTATTTAATCCCGATGCAATTTCTGTGTTTCATGGTCAATGTGAAGGTCCAAGGGGGTACAATAAACCTGCACTGGTGCATCGGAAGCTAATACTGGTCTCCCAGGTGCCGCTCAAAGCACAAACACTTAGAAGATTCACTCTTCTTGTACTTCAGTCGGCATTGTGCCTTTTGTATTTAATCCCGATTCAATTTCTGTGTTTCATGGTCAATGTGAAGGTCCAAGGGATACAGTAAACCTGCACTGGTGTATCGGAATCCATTACTGGTCTCCCTGGAGCCGCTCAAAGCACAAACTCTTAGAAGATTCACTCTTCTTGTACTTCAGTCGGCATTGTGCCTTTTGTATGTAATACCGATGCAATTTCTGTGTTTCATGGTCAATGTGAAGGTCCAAGGGATAGAATATACCTGCACTGGTGCATCGGAAGCTAATACTGGTCTCCCAGGAGCCGCTCAAAGCACAAACTCTTAGAAGATTCACTCTTCTTGTACTTCACTCGGCATTGTGCCTTTTGTATTTAATCCCGATGCAATTTCTGTGTTTCATGGTCAATGTGAAGGTCTAAGGGATACAGTAAACCTGCTCAGGTGCATCGGAATCTAATACTGGTCTCCCAGGAGCCGCTCAAAGCACAAATTCTTAGAAGATTCACTCTTGTTGTACTTCAGTCGGCATTGTGCCTTTTGTATTTAATCCCGATGCAATTTCTGTGTTTCATGGTCAATGTGAAGGTCCAAGGGATACAGTAAACCTGCACTGGTTCATCGGAATCTAATACTGGTCTCCCAGGAGCCGCACAATGCACAAACTCTTAGAAGATTCACTCTTCTTGTACTTCAGTCGGCATTGTGCCTTTTGTATTGAATCCCGATACAAAATCTGTGTTTCATGGCCAATGTGAAGGTCCAAGGTCTGCAGTAAACCTGCACTGGTGCATCGGAAGCTAATACTGGTCTCCCAGGAGCCGCTCAAAGCACAAACTCTTAGAAGATTCACTCTTCTTGTACTTCAGTCGGCATTGTGCCTTTTGTATTTAATCCCGATGCAATTTATGTGTTTCATGGTCAATGTGAAGGTCTAAGGGATACAGTAAACCTGCACTGGTGCATCGGAATCTAATACTGGTCTCCCAGGAGCCGCTCAAAGCACAAACTCTTAGAAGATTCACTCTTCTTGTACTTAAGTCGGCATTGTGCCTTTTGTATTTAATCCCGATGCAATTTCTGTGTTTCATGGTCAATGTGAAGGTCTAAGGGATACAGTAACCCTGCACTGGTGCATCGGAATCTAATACTGGTCTCCCAGGAGCCGCTCAAAGCACAAACTCTTAGAAGATTCACTCTTGTTGTACTTCAGTCGGCATTGTGCCTTTTGTATTTAATCCCGATGCAATTTCTGTGTTTCATGGTCAATGTGAAGGTGCAAGGGATACAGTAAACTGCACTGGTGCATCCGAATCTAATACTGGTCTCCCAGGACCCGTTCAAAGCACAAACTATTAGAAGATTCACTCTTCTTGTACTTCAGTCGGCATTGTGCCTTTTGTATCTAATCCTGATGCAATTTCTGTGTTTCATGGTCAATGCGAAGGTCCAAGGGATAGAATAAACCTGCACTGGTGCATCGGAAGCTAATACTGGTCTCCCAGGAGCCGCTCAAAGCACAAACTGTTATAAGATTTACTCTTCTTTCACTTCAGTCGGCATTGTGCCTTTTGTATTTAATCCCGAAGCAATTTCTGTGTTTAATGGTCAATGTGAAGTTCCAAGGGATACAACAAACCTGCACTGGTGCATCGGAAGCTAATACTGTCTCCCAGGAGCCGCTCACAGCACAAACTGTTATAAGATTCACTCTTCTTGAACTTCAGTCGGCATTGTACCTTTTGTATTTAATCCCGATGCAATGTCTGTGTTTCATGGTCAATGTGAAGGTCTAAGGGATACAGTAACCCTGCACTGGTGCATCGGAATCGAATACTGGTCTCCCAGGAGCCGCTCAAAGCACAAACTCTTAGAAGATTCACTCTTCTTGTACTTCAGTCGGCATTGTGCCTTTTGTATTTAATCCCGATGCAATTTCTGTGTTTCATGGTCAATGTGAAAGTGCAAGGGATACAGTAAACTGCACTGGTGCATCCGAATCTAATACTGGTCTCCCAGGAGCCGTTCAAAGCACAAACTACTAGAAGATTCACTCTTCTTGTACTTCAGTCGGCATTGTGCCTTTTGTATCTAATCCTGATTCAATTTCTGTGTTTCATGGTCAATGTGAAGGTCTAAGGGATACAGTAAACCTGCACTGGTGCATCGGAAGCTAATACTGGTCTCCCAGGAGCCGCTCACAGCACAATCTCTTAGAAGATTCTCTCTTCTTGTACTTCAGTTGGCATTGTGCCTTTTGTATTTAATCCCGATGCAATTTCTATGTTTCATGGTCAATGTGAAGGTCCAAGGGATACAAGAAACCTGCACTGGTGCATCGGAAGCTAATACTGGTCTCCCAGGTGCCGCTCACAGCACAATCTCTTAGAAGATTCTCTCTTCTTGTACTTCAGTTGGCATTGTGCCTTTTGTATTTAATCCCGATGCAATTTCTATGTTTCATGGTCAATGTGAAGGTCCAAGGGATACAAGAAACCTGCACTGGTGCATCGGAAGATAATACTGGTCTCCCAGGAGCCGCTCAAAGCACAAACTCTTAGAAGATTCACTCTTCTTGTACTTCAGTCGGCAATGTGCTTTTGTATTCAGTCCCGATTCAATTTCTGTGTTTCATGGTCAATGTGAAGGTCAAAGGGATATAGTAAACTTGCTCTGGTGTATCGGAATCTAATACTGGTCTCCCTTGAGCCGCTCAAAGCACAAACTCTTATAAGATTCACTCTTCTTGTACTTCAGTCGGCATTGTGCCTTTTGTATTTAATCCCGATGCAATTTCTGTGTTTCATGGTCAATGTGAAGGTCTAAGGGATACAGTAAACCTGCACAGGTGCATCGGAATCTAATACTGGTCTCCCAGGAGCCGCTCAAAGCACAAACTCTTAGTAGATTCACTCTTGTTGTACTTCAGTCGGCATTGTGCCTTTTGTATTCAATCCCGATACAATTTCTGTTTCATGGTCAATGTGAAGGTCCAAGGGATACAGTAAACTTGCACTGGTGCATCGGAAGCTAATACTGGTTTCCCAGGAGCCGCTCAAAGCACAAACTCTTAGAAGATTCACTCTTCTTGTACTTCAGTCAGCATTGTGCCTTTTGTATTTAATCCCGATGCAATTTCTGTGTTTCATGGTCAATGTGAAGGTCCAAGGGGGTACAATAAACCTGCACTGGTGCATCGGAAGCTAATACTGGTCTCCCAGGTGCCGCTCAAAGCACAAACACTTAGAAGATTCACTCTTCTTGTACTTAAGTCGGCATTGTGCCTTTTGTATTTAATCCCGATGTAATTTCTGTGTTTCATGGTCAATGTGAATGTCCAAGGGATACAATAAACCTGCACTGGTGCATCGGAATCTAATACTGGTCTCCCAGGAGCCGCTCAAAGCACAAACTCTTAGAAGATTCACTCTTCTTGTACTTCAGTCGGCATTGTGCCTTTTGTATTTAATCCCGATTCAATTAGTGTGTTTCATGGTCAATGTGAAGGTCCAAGGGATACAGTAAACCTGCACTGGTGTATCGGAATCTAATACTGGTCTCCCTGGAGCCGCTCAAAGCACAAACTCTTAGAAGATTCACTCTTCTTGTACTTCAGTCGGCATTGTGCCTTTTGTATCTAATACCGATGCAATTTCTGTGTTTCATGGTCAATGTGAAGGTCCAAGGGATAGAATATACCTGCACTGGTGCATCGGAAGCTAATACTGGTCTCCCAGGAGCCGCTCAAAGCACAAACTCTTAGAAGATTCACTCTTCTTGTACTTAAGTCGGCATTGTGCCTTTTGTATTTAATCCCGATGCAATTTCTGTGTTTCATGGTCAATGTGAAGGTCTAAGGGGTATAGTAAACCTGCACAGGTGCATCGGAATCTAATACTGGTCTCCCAGGAGCCGCTCAAAGCACAAACTCTTAGAAGATTCACTCTTGTTGTACTTCAGTCGGCATTGTGCCTTTTGTATTTAATCCCGATGCAATTTCTGTGTTTCATGGTCAATGTGAAGGTCCAAGGGATACAGTAAACCTGCATGGGTGCATCGGAATCTAATACTGGTCTCCCAGGAGCCGCACATTGCACAAACTCTTAGAAGATTCACTCTTCTTGTACTTCAGTCGGCATTGTGCACTTTGTATTGAATCCCGATACAAAATCTGTGTTTCATGGCCAATGTGAAGGTCCAAGGTTTGCAGTAAACCTGCACTGGTGCATCGGAAGCTAATACTGGTCTCCCAGGAGCCGCTCAAAGCACAAACTCTTAGAAGATTCACTCTTCGTGTACTTCAGTCGGCATTGTGCCTTTTGTATTTAATCCCGATGCAATTTCTGTTTTTTATGGTCAATGTGAAGGTCTAAGGGATACAGTAAACCTGCACTGGTGCATCGGAATCTAATACTCGTCTCCCAGGAGCCGATCAAAGCACAAACTCTTAGAAGATTCACTCTTCTTGTACTTAAGTCGGCATTGTGCCTTTTGTATTTAATCCCGATGCAATTTCTGTGTTTCATGGTCAATGTGAAGGTCCAAGGGATACAATAAACCTGCACTGGTGCATCGGAAGCTAATACTGGTCTCCCAGGAGCCGCTCAAAGCACAAACTCAAGAAGATTCACTCTTCTTGCACTTCAGTCGGCATTGTGCCTTTTGTATTTAATCCCGATGCAATTTCTGTGTTTCATGGTCAATGTGAAGGTCCAAGGGATACAACAAACCTGCACTGGTGCATCGGAAGCTAATACTGGTCTCCCAGGAGCCGCTCAAAGCACAAACTCTTAGAAGATTCCCTCTTCTTGTACTTCAGTCGGCATTGTGCATTTTGTATTTAATCCCGATGCAATTTCTGTGTTTCATGGTCAATGTGAAGGTCCATGGGATACAAAAAACCTGCACTGGTGCATCGGAAGCTAATACTGGTCTCCCAGGAGCCGCTCAAAGCACAAACTCTTAGAAGATTCACTCTTCTTGTACTTAAGTCGGCATTGTGCCTTTTGTATTTAATCCCGATGCAATTTCTGTGTTTCATGGTCAATGTGAAGGTCCAAGGGATACAATAAACCTGCACTGGTGCATCGGAAGCTAATATTGGTCTCCCAGGAGCCGCTCAAAGCACAAACTCTTAGAAGATTCACTCTTCTTGCACTTCAGTCGGCATTGTGCCTTCTGTATTTAATCCCGATGCAATTTCTGTATTTCATGGTCAATGTGAAAGTGCAAGGGATGCAGTAAGCTGCACTGGTGCATCCGAATCTAATACTGGTCTCCCAGGAGCCGCTCAAAGCACAAACTGTTATAACATTCACTCTTCTTGCACTTCAGTCGGCATTGTGCCTTTTGTATTTAATCCCGATGCAATTTCTGTGTTTCATGGTCAATGTGAAGGTCCAAGGGATACAGTAAACCTGCACTGGTGCATCGGAATCTAATACTGGTCTCCCAGGAGCCGCTCAAAGCACAAACTCTTAGAAGATTCACTCTTCTTGCACTTCAGTCGGCATTGTGCCTTTTGTATTTAATCCCGATGCAATTTCTGTGTTTCATGGTCAATGTGAAGGTCCAAGGGATACAGTAAACCTGCACTGGTGCATCGGAATCTAGTACTGGTCTCCCAGGAGCCGCTCAAAGCACAAACTCTTAGAAGATTCTCTCTTCTAGTACATCAGTCGGAATTTTGCCTTCTGTATTTAATCCCGATGCAATTTCTGTGTTTCATATTCAATGTGAAGGTCCAAGGGATACTGTAAACCTGCACTGGTGCATCGGAAGCTAATACTGGTTTCCCAGGAGCCGCTCACAGCACAATCTCTTAGAAGATTCACTCTTCTTGTACTTCAGTTGGCATTGTGCCTTTTGCATTTAATCCCGATGCAATTTCTATGTTTCATGGTCAATGTGAAGGTCCAAAAGATACAATAAACCTGCACTGGTGCATCGGAAGCTAATACTGGTCTCCCAGGAGCCGCTCAAAGCACAAACTCTTAGAAGATTCACTCTTCTTGTACTTCAGTCGGCAATGTGCTTTTGTATTCAATCCCGATACAATTTCTGTGTTTCATGGTCAATGTGAAGGTCCAAGGGATACACTAAACCTGAACTGGTGTATCGGAATCTAATACTGGTCTCCCAGGAGCCGCTCAAAGCACAAACTCTTAGAAGATTCACTCTTCTTGTACTTCAGTCGGCATTGTGGCTTTTGTATTTAATCCCGATGCAATTTCTGTGTTTCATGGTCAATGTGAAGGTCCAAGGGATACAGTAAACCTGCATGGGTGCATCGGAATCTAATACTGGTCTCCCAGGAGCCGCACAATGCACAAACTCTTAGAAGATTCACTCTTCTTGTACTTCAGTCGGCATTGTGCACTTTGTATTGAATCCCGATACAAAATCTGTGTTTCATGGCCAATGTGAAGGTCCAAGGTTTGCAGTAAACCTGCACTGGTGCATCGGAAGCTAATACTGGTCTCCCAGGAGCCGCTCAAAGCACAAACTCTTAGAAGATTCACTCTTCTTGTACTTCAGTCGGCATTGTGCCTTTTGTATTTAATCCCGATGCAATTTCTGTGTTTTTGGTCAATGTGAAGGTCTAAGGGATACAGTAAACCTGCACTGGTGCATCGGAATCTAATACTGGTCTCCCAGGAGCCGCTCAAAGCACAAACTCTTAGAAGATTCACTCTTCTTGTACTTAAGTCGGCATTGTGCCTTTTGTATTTAATCCCGATTCAATTTCTGTGTTTCATGGTCAATGTGAAGGTCCAAGGGATACAGTAAACCTGCACTGGTGCATCGGAAGCTAATACTGGTCTCCCAGGAGCCGCTCAAAGCACAAACTCTTAGAAGATTCACTCTTCTTGCACTTCAGTCGGCATTGTGCCTTTTGTATTTAATCCCGATGCAATTTCTGTGTTTCATGGTCAATGTGAAGGTCCAAGGGATACAACAAACCTGCACTGGTGCATCGGAAGCTAATACTGGTCTCCCAGGAGCCGCTCAAAGCACAAACTCTTAGAAGATTCACTCTTCTTGTACTTCAGTCGGCATTGTGCCTTTTGTATTTAATCCCGATGCAATTTCTGTGTTTCATGGTCAATGTGAAGGTCTAAGGGATACAGTAAACCTGCACTGGTGCATCGGAATCTAATACTGGTCTCCCAGGAGCCGCTCAAAGCACAATATCTTAGAAGATACACTCTTCTTGTACTTCAGTCGGCATTGTGCCTTTTGTATTTAATCCCGATGCAATTTCTGTATTTCATGGTCAAAGTGAAGGTGCAAGGGATGCAGTAAGCTGCACTGGTGCATCCGAATCTAATACTGGTCTCCCAGGAGCCGCTCAAAGCACAAACTCTTAGAAGATTCACTCTTGTTGTACTTCAGTCGGCTTTGTGCCTTTTGTATCTAATCCCGATGTAATTTCTGTGTTTCATGGTCAATGTGAAGGTCCAAGGGATACAATAAACCTGCACTGGTGCATCGGAGGCTAATACTGGTCTAGCAGGAGCCGCTCAAAGCACAAACTCTTAGAAGATTCACTCTTCTTGTACTTCAGTCGGCATTGTGCCTTTTGTATTTAATCCCGATGCAATTTCTGTGTTTCATGGTCAATGTGAAGGTCTAAGGGATACAGTAAACCTGCACTGGTGCATCGGAATCTAATACTGGTCTCCCAGGAGCCGCTCAAAGCACAAACTCGTAGAAGATTCACTCATCTTGCACTTCAGTCGGCATTGTGCCTTTTGTATTTAATCCCGATGCAATTTCTGTGTTTCATGGGCAATGTGAAGGTCCAAGGGATACAGTAAACCTGCACTGGTGCATCGGAATCTAATACTGGTCTCCCAGGAGCCGCTCAAAGCACAAACTCTTAGAAGATTCACTCTTCTAGTACATCAGTCGGAATTTTGCATTCTGTATTTAATCCCGATGCAATTTCTGTGTTTCATATTCAATGTGAAGGTCCAAGGGATACTGTAAACCTGCACTGGTGCATCGGAAGCTAATACTGGTTTCCCAGGAGCCGCTCACAGCACAATCTCTTAGAAGATTCACTCTTCTTGTACTTCAGTTGGCATTGTGCCTTTTGCATTTAATCCCGATGCAATTTCTATGTTTCATGGTCAATGTGAAGGTCCAAAGGATACAATAAACCTGCACTGGTGCATCGGAAGCTAATACTGGTCTCCCAGGAGCCGCTCAAAGCACAAACTCTTAGAAGATTCACTCTTCTTGTACTTCAGTCGGCAATGTGCTTTTGTATTCAATCCCGATACAATTTCTGTGTTTCATGGTCAATGTGAAGGTCCAAGGGATACACTAAACCTGCACTGGTGTATCGGAATCTAATACTGGTCTCCCAGGAGCCGCTCAAAGCACAAACTCTTAGAAGATTCACTCTTCTTGTACTTCAGTCGGCATTGTGCCTTTTGTATTTAATCCCGATGCAATTTCTGTGTTTCATGGTCAATGTGAAGGTCCAAGGGATACAGTAAACTGCACTGGTGCATCCGAATCTAATACTGGTCTCCCAGGAGCCGCTCAAAGCACAAACTCTTAGAAGATTCACTCTTCTTGTACTTTAGTCGGCATTTTGCCTTTTGTATTTAATCCCGATGATATTTCTTTATTTCATGGTCATTGTGAAGGTCCAAGGGATACAATAAACCTGCACTGGTGCATCGGAAGCTAATACTGGTCTCCCAGGAGCCGCTCAAAGCACAAACTCTTAGAAGATTCACTCTTCTTGTACTTCAGTCGGCCTTGTGCTTTTGTATTTAATCCCGATACAATTTCTGTGTTTCATGGTGAATGTGAAGGTCCAAGGGATACAGTAAACCTGCACTGGTGCATCGGAAGCTAATACTGGTCTCCCAGGAGCCGCTCAAAGCACAAACTCTTACAAGATTCACTCTTCTTGTACTTCAGTCGCCATTGTGCTTTTGTAATCAATCCTGATACAATTTCTATGTTTCATGGTCAATGTGAAGGTCCAAGGGATACAGTAAACCTGCACTGGTGCATCGGAATCTAATACTGGTCTCCCAGGAGCCGCTCAAAGCACAATCTGTTAGAAGATTCACTCTTCTTGCACTTCAGTCGGCATTGTGCCTTTTGTATTCAATCCCGATGCAATTTCTGTATTTCATGGTCAATGTGAAGGTGCAAGGGATGCAGTAAGCTGCACTGGTGCATCCGAATCTAATACTGGTCTCCCAGGAGCCGCTCAAAGCACAAACTCTTAGAAGATTCACTCTTCTTGTACTTCAGTCGGCATTGTGCCTTTTGTATCTAATCCCGATGTAATTTCTGTGTTTCATGGTCAATGTGAAGGTCCAAGGGATACAATAAACCTGCACTGGTGCATCGGAAGCTAATACTGGTCTCCCAGGAGCCGCTCAAAGCACAAACTCTTAGAAGATTCACTCTTCTTGTACTTCAGTCGGCATTGTGCCTTTTGTATTTAATCCCGATGCAATTTCTGTGTTTCATGGTCAATGTGAAGGTCTAAGGGATACAGTAAACCTGCACTGGTGCATCGGAATCTAATACTGGTCTCCCAGGAGCCGCTCAAAGCACAAACTCTTCGAAGATTCACTCTTCTTGCACTTCAGTCGGCATTGTGCCTTTTGTATTTAATCCCGATGCAATTTCTGTGTTTCATGGTCAATGTGAAGGTCCAAGGGATACAGTAAACCTGCACTGGTGCATCGGAATCTAATACTGGTCTCCCAGGAGCCGCTCAAAGCACAAACTCTTAGAAGATTCTCTCTTCTAGTACATCAGTCGGAATTTTGCCTTCTGTATCTAATCCTGATTCAATTTCTGTGTTTCATGGTCAATGTGAAGGTCTAAGGGATACAGTAAACCTGCACTGGTGCATCGGAAGCTAATACTGGTCTCCCAGGAGCCGCTCACAGCACAATCTCTTAGAAGATTCTCTCTTCTTGTACTTCAGTTGGCATTGTGCCTTTTGTATTTAATCCCGATGCAATTTCTATGTTTCATGGTCAATGTGAAGGTCCAAGGGATACAAGAAACCTGCACTGGTGCATCGGAAGCTAATACTGGTCTCCCAGGTGCCGCTCACAGCACAATCTCTTAGAAGATTCTCTCTTCTTGTACTTCAGTTGGCATTGTGCCTTTTGTATTTAATCCCGATGCAATTTCTATGTTTCATGGTCAATGTGAAGGTCCAAGGGATACAAGAAACCTGCACTGGTGCATCGGAAGATAATACTGGTCTCCCAGGAGCCGCTCAAAGCACAAACTCTTAGAAGATTCACTCTTCTTGTACTTCAGTCGGCAATGTGCTTTTGTATTCAGTCCCGATTCAATTTCTGTGTTTCATGGTCAATGTGAAGGTCAAAGGGATATAGTAAACTTGCTCTGGTGTATCGGAATCTAATACTGGTCTCCCTTGAGCCGCTCAAAGCACAAACTCTTATAAGATTCACTCTTCTTGTACTTCAGTCGGCATTGTGCCTTTTGTATTTAATCCCGATGCAATTTCTGTGTTTCATGGTCAATGTGAAGGTCTAAGGGATACAGTAAACCTGCACAGGTGCATCGGAATCTAATACTGGTCTCCCAGGAGCCGCTCAAAGCACAAACTCTTAGTAGATTCACTCTTGTTGTACTTCAGTCGGCATTGTGCCTTTTGTATTCAATCCCGATACAATTTCTGTTTCATGGTCAATGTGAAGGTCCAAGGGATACAGTAAACTTGCACTGGTGCATCGGAAGCTAATACTGGTTTCCCAGGAGCCGCTCAAAGCACAAACTCTTAGAAGATTCACTCTTCTTGTACTTCAGTCAGCATTGTGCCTTTTGTATTTAATCCCGATGCAATTTCTGTGTTTCATGGTCAATGTGAAGGTCCAAGGGGGTACAATAAACCTGCACTGGTGCATCGGAAGCTAATACTGGTCTCCCAGGTGCCGCTCAAAGCACAAACACTTAGAAGATTCACTCTTCTTGTACTTAAGTCGGCATTGTGCCTTTTGTATTTAATCCCGATGCAATTTCTGTGTTTCATGGTCAATGTGAATGTCCAAGGGATACAATAAACCTGCACTGGTGCATCGGAATCTAATACTGGTCTCCCAGGAGCCGCTCAAAGCACAAACTCTTAGAAGATTCACTCTTCTTGTACTTCAGTCGGCATTGTGCCTTTTGTATTTAATCCCGATTCAATTTGTGTGTTTCATGGTCAATGTGAAGGTCCAAGGGATACAGTAAACCTGCACTGGTGTATCGGAATCTAATACTGGTCTCCCTGGAGCCGCTCAAAGCACAAACTCTTAGAAGATTCACTCTTCTTGTACTTCAGTCGGCATTGTGCCTTTTGTATCTAATACCGATGCAATTTCTGTGTTTCATGGTCAATGTGAAGGTCCAAGGGATAGAATATACCTGCACTGGTGCATCGGAAGCTAATACTGGTCTCCCAGGAGCCGCTCAAAGCACAAACTCTTAGAAGATTCACTCTTCTTGTACTTAAGTCGGCATTGTGCCTTTTGTATTTAATCCCGATGCAATTTCTGTGTTTCATGGTCAATGTGAAGGTCTAAGGGGTATAGTAAACCTGCACAGGTGCATCGGAATCTAATACTGGTCTCCCAGGAGCCGCTCAAAGCACAAACTCTTAGAAGATTCACTCTTGTTGTACTTCAGTCGGCATTGTGCCTTTTGTATTTAATCCCGATGCAATTTCTGTGTTTCATGGTCAATGTGAAGGTCCAAGGGATACAGTAAACCTGCATGGGTGCATCGGAATCTAATACTGGTCTCCCAGGAGCCGCACATTGCACAAACTCTTAGAAGATTCACTCTTCTTGTACTTCAGTCGGCATTGTGCACTTTGTATTGAATCCCGATACAAAATCTGTGTTTCATGGCCAATGTGAAGGTCCAAGGTTTGCAGTAAACCTGCACTGGTGCATCGGAAGCTAATACTGGTCTCCCAGGAGCCGCTCAAAGCACAAACTCTTAGAAGATTCACTCTTCGTGTACTTCAGTCGGCATTGTGCCTTTTGTATTTAATCCCGATGCAATTTCTGTTTTTTATGGTCAATGTGAAGGTCTAAGGGATACAGTAAACCTGCACTGGTGCATCGGAATCTAATACTCGTCTCCCAGGAGCCGATCAAAGCACAAACTCTTAGAAGATTCACTCTTCTTGTACTTAAGTCGGCATTGTGCCTTTTGTATTTAATCCCGATGCAATTTCTGTGTTTCATGGTCAATGTGAAGGTCCAAGGGATACAATAAACCTGCACTGGTGCATCGGAAGCTAATACTGGTCTCCCAGGAGCCGCTCAAAGCACAAACTCAAGAAGATTCACTCTTCTTGCACTTCAGTCGGCATTGTGCCTTTTGTATTTAATCCCGATGCAATTTCTGTGTTTCATGGTCAATGTGAAGGTCCAAGGGATACAACAAACCTGCACTGGTGCATCGGAAGCTAATACTGGTCTCCCAGGAGCCGCTCAAAGCACAAACTCTTAGAAGATTCCCTCTTCTTGTACTTCAGTCGGCATTGTGCCTTTTGTATTTAATCCCGATGCAATTTCTGTGTTTCATGGTCAATGTGAAGGTCCATGGGATACAAAAAACCTGCACTGGTGCATCGGAAGCTAATACTGGTCTCCCAGGAGCCGCTCAAAGCACAAACTCTTAGAAGATTCACTCTTCTTGTACTTAAGTCGGCATTGTGCCTTTTGTATTTAATCCCGATGCAATTTCTGTGTTTCATGGTCAATGTGAAGGTCCAAGGGATACAATAAACCTGCACTGGTGCATCGGAAGCTAATATTGGTCTCCCAGGAGCCGCTCAAAGCACAAACTCTTAGAAGATTCACTCTTCTTGCACTTCAGTCGGCATTGTGCCTTCTGTATTTAATCCCGATGCAATTTCTGTATTTCATGGTCAATGTGAAGGTGCAAGGGATGCAGTAAGCTGCACTGGTGCATCCGAATCTAATACTGGTCTCCCAGGAGCCGCTCAAAGCACAAACTGTTATAACATTCACTCTTCTTGCACTTCAGTCGGCATTGTGCCTTTTGTATTTAATCCCGATGCAATTTCTGTGTTTCATGGTCAATGTGAAGGTCCAAGGGATACAGTAAACCTGCACTGGTGCATCGGAATCTAATACTGGTCTCCCAGGAGCCGCTCAAAGCACAAACTCTTAGAAGATTCACTCTTCTTGCACTTCAGTCGGCATTGTGCCTTTTGTATTTAATCCCGATGCAATTTCTGTGTTTCATGGTCAATGTGAAGGTCCAAGGGATACAGTAAACCTGCACTGGTGCATCGGAATCTAGTACTGGTCTCCCAGGAGCCGCTCAAAGCACAAACTCTTAGAAGATTCTCTCTTCTAGTACATCAGTCGGAATTTTGCCTTCTGTATTTAATCCCGATGCAATTTCTGTGTTTCATATTCAATGTGAAGGTCCAAGGGATACTGTAAACCTGCACTGGTGCATCGGAAGCTAATACTGGTTTCCCAGGAGCCGCTCACAGCACAATCTCTTAGAAGATTCACTCTTCTTGTACTTCAGTTGGCATTGTGCCTTTTGCATTTAATCCCGATGCAATTTCTATGTTTCATGGTCAATGTGAAGGTCCAAAAGATACAATAAACCTGCACTGGTGCATCGGAAGCTAATACTGGTCTCCCAGGAGCCGCTCAAAGCACAAACTCTTAGAAGATTCACTCTTCTTGTACTTCAGTCGGCAATGTGCTTTTGTATTCAATCCCGATACAATTTCTGTGTTTCATGGTCAATGTGAAGGTCCAAGGGATACACTAAACCTGAACTGGTGTATCGGAATCTAATACTGGTCTCCCAGGAGCCGCTCAAAGCACAAACTCTTAGAAGATTCACTCTTCTTGTACTTCAGTCGGCATTGTGGCTTTTGTATTTAATCCCGATGCAATTTCTGTGTTTCATGGTCAATGTGAAGGTCCAAGGGATACAGTAAACCTGCATGGGTGCATCGGAATCTAATACTGGTCTCCCAGGAGCCGCACAATGCACAAACTCTTAGAAGATTCACTCTTCTTGTACTTCAGTCGGCATTGTGCACTTTGTATTGAATCCCGATACAAAATCTGTGTTTCATGGCCAATGTGAAGGTCCAAGGTTTGCAGTAAACCTGCACTGGTGCATCGGAAGCTAATACTGGTCTCCCAGGAGCCGCTCAAAGCACAAACTCTTAGAAGATTCACTCTTCTTGTACTTCAGTCGGCATTGTGCCTTTTGTATTTAATCCCGATGCAATTTCTGTGTTTTTGGTCAATGTGAAGGTCTAAGGGATACAGTAAACCTGCACTGGTGCATCGGAATCTAATACTGGTCTCCCAGGAGCCGCTCAAAGCACAAACTCTTAGAAGATTCACTCTTCTTGTACTTAAGTCGGCATTGTGCCTTTTGTATTTAATCCCGATTCAATTTCTGTGTTTCATGGTCAATGTGAAGGTCCAAGGGATACAGTAAACCTGCACTGGTGCATCGGAAGCTAATACTGGTCTCCCAGGAGCCGCTCAAAGCACAAACTCTTAGAAGATTCACTCTTCTTGCACTTCAGTCGGCATTGTGCCTTTTGTATTTAATCCCGATGCAATTTCTGTGTTTCATGGTCAATGTGAAGGTCCAAGGGATACAACAAACCTGCACTGGTGCATCGGAAGCTAATACTGGTCTCCCAGGAGCCGCTCAAAGCACAAACTCTTAGAAGATTCACTCTTCTTGTACTTCAGTCGGCATTGTGCCTTTTGTATTTAATCCCGATGCAATTTCTGTGTTTCATGGTCAATGTGAAGGTCTAAGGGATACAGTAAACCTGCACTGGTGCATCGGAATCTAATACTGGTCTCCCAGGAGCCGCTCAAAGCACAATATCTTAGAAGATACACTCTTCTTGTACTTCAGTCGGCATTGTGCCTTTTGTATTTAATCCCGATGCAATTTCTGTATTTCATGGTCAATGTGAAGGTGCAAGGGATGCAGTAAGCTGCACTGGTGCATCCGAATCTAATACTGGTCTCCCAGGAGCCGCTCAAAGCACAAACTCTTAGAAGATTCACTCTTGTTGTACTTCAGTCGGCTTTGTGCCTTTTGTATCTAATCCCGATGTAATTTCTGTGTTTCATGGTCAATGTGAAGGTCCAAGGGATACAATAAACCTGCACTGGTGCATCGGAGGCTAATACTGGTCTAGCAGGAGCCGCTCAAAGCACAAACTCTTAGAAGATTCACTCTTCTTGTACTTCAGTCGGCATTGTGCCTTTTGTATTTAATCCCGATGCAATTTCTGTGTTTCATGGTCAATGTGAAGGTCTAAGGGATACAGTAAACCTGCACTGGTGCATCGGAATCTAATACTGGTCTCCCAGGAGCCGCTCAAAGCACAAACTCGTAGAAGATTCACTCATCTTGCACTTCAGTCGGCATTGTGCCTTTTGTATTTAATCCCGATGCAATTTCTGTGTTTCATGGGCAATGTGAAGGTCCAAGGGATACAGTAAACCTGCACTGGTGCATCGGAATCTAATACTGGTCTCCCAGGAGCCGCTCAAAGCACAAACTCTTAGAAGATTCACTCTTCTAGTACATCAGTCGGAATTTTGCATTCTGTATTTAATCCCGATGCAATTTCTGTGTTTCATATTCAATGTGAAGGTCCAAGGGATACTGTAAACCTGCACTGGTGCATCGGAAGCTAATACTGGTTTCCCAGGAGCCGCTCACAGCACAATCTCTTAGAAGATTCACTCTTCTTGTACTTCAGTTGGCATTGTGCCTTTTGCATTTAATCCCGATGCAATTTCTATGTTTCATGGTCAATGTGAAGGTCCAAAGGATACAATAAACCTGCACTGGTGCATCGGAAGCTAATACTGGTCTCCCAGGAGCCGCTCAAAGCACAAACTCTTAGAAGATTCACTCTTCTTGTACTTCAGTCGGCAATGTGCTTTTGTATTCAATCCCGATACAATTTCTGTGTTTCATGGTCAATGTGAAGGTCCAAGGGATACACTAAACCTGCACTGGTGTATCGGAATCTAATACTGGTCTCCCAGGAGCCGCTCAAAGCACAAACTCTTAGAAGATTCACTCTTCTTGTACTTCAGTCGGCATTGTGCCTTTTGTATTTAATCCCGATGCAATTTCTGTGTTTCATGGTCAATGTGAAGGTCCAAGGGATACAGTAAACTGCACTGGTGCATCCGAATCTAATACTGGTCTCCCAGGAGCCGCTCAAAGCACAAACTCTTAGAAGATTCACTCTTCTTGTACTTTAGTCGGCATTTTGCCTTTTGTATTTAATCCCGATGAAATTTCTTTATTTCATGGTCATTGTGAAGGTCCAAGGGATACAATAAACCTGCACTGGTGCATCGGAAGCTAATACTGGTCTCCCAGGAGCCGCTCAAAGCACAAACTCTTAGAAGATTCTCTCTTCTTGTACTTCAGTCGGCCTTGTGCTTTTGTATTTAATCCCGATACAATTTCTGTGTTTCATGGTGAATGTGAAGGTCCAAGGGATACAGTAAACCTGCACTGGTGCATCGGAAGCTAATACTGGTCTCCCAGGAGCCGCTCAAAGCACAAACTCTTACAAGATTCACTCTTCTTGTACTTCAGTCGCCATTGTGCTTTTGTAATCAATCCTGATACAATTTCTATGTTTCATGGTCAATGTGAAGGTCCAAGGGATACAGTAAACCTGCACTGGTGCATCGGAATCTAATACTGGTCTCCCAGGAGCCGCTCAAAGCACAATCTGTTAGAAGATTCACTCTTCTTGCACTTCAGTCGGCATTGTGCCTTTTGTATTCAATCCCGATGCAATTTCTGTATTTCATGGTCAATGTGAAGGTGCAAGGGATGCAGTAAGCTGCACTGGTGCATCCGAATCTAATACTGGTCTCCCAGGAGCCGCTCAAAGCACAAACTCTTAGAAGATTCACTCTTCTTGTACTTCAGTCGGCATTGTGCCTTTTGTATCTAATCCCGATGTAATTTCTGTGTTTCATGGTCAATGTGAAGGTCCAAGGGATACAATAAACCTGCACTGGTGCATCGGAAGCTAATACTGGTCTCCCAGGAGCCGCTCAAAGCACAAACTCTTAGAAGATTCACTCTTCTTGTACTTCAGTCGGTATTGTGCCTTTTGTATTTAATCCCGATGCAATTTCTGTGTTTCATGGTCAATGTGAAGGTCTAAGGGATACAGTAAACCTGCACTGGTGCATCGGAATCTAATACTGGTCTCCCAGGAGCCGCTCAAAGCACAAACTCTTCGAAGATTCACTCTTCTTGCACTTCAGTCGGCATTGTGCCTTTTGTATTTAATCCCGATGCAATTTCTGTGTTTCATGGTCAATGTGAAGGTCCAAGGGATACAGTAAACCTGCACTGGTGCATCGGAATCTAATACTGGTCTCCCAGGAGCCGCTCAAAGCACAAACTCTTAGAAGATTCTCTCTTCTAGTACATCAGTCGGAATTTTGCCTTCTGTATTTAATCCCGATGCAATTTCTGTGTTTCATATTCAATGTGAAGGTCCAAGGGATACTGTAAACCTGCACTGGTGCATCGGAAGCTAATACTGGTTTCCCAGGAGCCGCTCACAGCACAATCTCTTAGAAGATTCACTCTTCTTGTACTTCAGTTGGCATTGTGCCTTTTGCATTTAATCCCGATGCAATTTCTATGTTTCATGGTCAATGTGAAGGTCCAAAGGATACAATAAACCTGCACTGGTGCATCGGAAGCTAATACTGGTCTCCCAGGAGCCGCTCAAAACACAAACTCTTAGAAGATTCACTCTTCTTGTACTTCAGTCGGCAATGTGCTTTTGTATTCAATCCCGATACAATTTCTGTGTTTCATGGTCAATGTGAAGGTCCAAGGGATACACTAAACCTGCACTGGTGTATCGGAATCTAATACTGGTCTCCCAGGAGCCACTCAAAGCACAAACTCTTAGAAGATTCACTCTTCTTGTACTTCAGTCGGCATTGTGGCTTTTGTATTTAATCCCGATGCAATTTCTGTGTTTCATGGTCAATGTGAAGGTCCAAGGGATACAGTAAACCTGCATGGGTGCATCGGAATCTAATACTGGTCTCCCAGGAGCCGCACAATGCACAAACTCTTAGAAGATTCACTCTTCTTGTACTTCAGTCGGCATTGTGCACTTTGTATTGAATCCCGATACAAAATCTGTGTTTCATGGCCAATGTGAAGGTCCAAGGTTTGCAGTAAACCTGCACTGGTGCATCGGAAGCTAATACTGGTCTCCCAGGAGCCGCTCAAAGCACAAACTCTTAGAAGATTCACTCTTCTTGTACTTCAGTCGGCATTGTGCCTTTTGTATTTAATCCCGACGCAATTTCTGTGTTTCATGGTCAATGTGAAGGTCTAAGGGATACAGTAAACCTGCACTGGTGCATCGAAATCTAATACTGGTCTCCCAGGAGCCGCTCAAAGCACAAACCCTTAGAAGATTCACTCTTCTTGTACTTAAGTCGGCATTGTGTCGTTTGTATTTAATCCCGATGCAATTTCTGTGTTTCATGGTCAATGTGAAGGTCCAAGGGATACAATAAACCTGCACTGGTGCATCGGAAGCTAATACTGGTCTCCCAGGAGCCGCTCAAAGCACAAACTCTTAGAAGATTCACTCTTCTTGCACTTCAGTCGGCATTGTGCTTTTTGTATTTAATCCCGATGCAATTTCTGTGTTTCATGGTCAACGTGAAGGTCCAAGGGATACAACAAACCAGCACTGGTGCATCGGAAGCTAATACTGGTCTCCCAGGAGCCGCTCAAAGCACAAACTCTTAGAAGATTCACTCTTCTTGACTTCAGTCGGCATTGTGCCTTTTGTATTTAATCCCGATGCAATTTCTGTGTTTCATGGTCAATGTGAAGATCTAAGGGATACAGTAAACCTGCACTGGTGCATCGGAATCTATTACTGGTCTCCCAGGAGCCGCTCAGAGCACAATATCTTAGAAGATTCACTCTTCTTGTACTTCAGTCGGCATTGTGCCTTTTGTATTTAATCCCGATGCAATTTCTGTATTTCATGGTCAATGTAAAGGTGCAAGGGATGGAGTAAGCTGCACTGGTGCATCCGAATCTAATACTGGTCTCCCAGGAGCCGCTCAAAGCACAAAATCTTAGAAGATTCACTCTTCTTGTACTTCAGTCGGCATTGTGCCTTTTGTATCTAATACCGATGCAATTACTGTGTTTCATGGTCAATGTGAAGGACCAAGGGATAGAATATACCTGCACTGGTGCATCGGAAGCTAATACTGGTCTCCGAGGAGCCGCTCAAAGCACAAACTCTTAGAAGATTCACTCTTCTTGTACTTCAGTCGGCATTGTGCCTTTTGTATTTAATCCCGATGCAATTTCTGTGTTTTTGGTCAATGTGAAGGGCTAAGGGATACAGTAAACATGCACTGGTGCATCGGAATCTAATACTGGTCTCCCAGGAGCCGCTCAAAGCACAAACTCTTAGAAGATTCACTCTTCTTGTACTTAAGTCGGCATTGTGCCTTTTGTATTTAATCCCGATGCAATTTCTGTGTTTCATGGTCAATGTAAAGGTCCAAGGGATACAGTAAACCTGCACTGGTGCATCGGAAGCTAATACTGGTCTCCCAGGAGCCGCTCAAAGCACAAACTCTTAGAAGATTCACTCTTCTTGCACTTCAGTCGGCATTGTGCCTTTTGTATTTAATCCCGATGCAATTTCTGTGTTTCATGGTCAATGTGAAGGTCCAAGGGATACAACAAACCTGCACTGGTGCATCGGAAGCTAATACTGGTCTCCCAGGAGCCGCTCAAAGCACAAACTCTTAGAAGATTCACTCTTCTTGTACTTCAGTCGGCATTGTGCATCTTGTATTTAATCCCGATGCAATTTCTGTGTTTCATGGTCAATGTGAAGGTCTAAGGTATACAGTAAACCTGCACCGGTGCATCGGAATCTAATACTGGTCTCCCAGGAGCCGCTCAAAGCACAAACTCTTAGAAGATTCACTCTTCTTGTACTTCAGTCGGCATTGTGCCTTTTGTATTTAATCCCGATGCAATTTCTGTATTTCATGGTCAATGTGAAGGTGCAAGGGATGCAGTAAGCTGCACTGGTGCATCCGAATCTAATACTGGTCTCCCAGGAGCCGCTCAAAGCACAAACTCTTAGAAGATTCACTCTTGTTGTACTTCAGTCGGCTTTGTGCCTTTTGTATCTAATCCCGATGTAATTTCTGTGTTTCATGGTCAATGTGAAGGTCCAAGGGATACAATAAACCTGCACTGGTGCATCGGAGGCTAATACTGGTCTCCCAGGAGCCGCTCAAAGCACAAACTCTTAGAAGATTCACTCTTCTTGTACTTCAGTCGGCATTGTGCCTTTTGTATTTAATCCCGATGCAATTTCTGTGTTTCATGGTCAATGTGAAGGTCTAAGGGATACAGTAAACCTGCACTGGTGCATCGGAATCTAATACTGGTCTCCCAGGAGCCGCTCAAAGCACAAACTCTTAGAAGATTCACTCATCTTGCACTTCAGTCGGCATTGTGCCTTTTGTATTTAATCCCGATGCAATTTCTGTGTTTCATGGTCAATGTGAAGGTCCAAGGGATACAGTAAACCTGCACTGGTGCATCGGAATCTAATACTGGTCTCCCAGGAGCCGCTCAAAGCACAAACTCTTAGAAGATTCACTCTTGTAGTACATCAGTCGGAATTTTGCATTCTGTATTTAATCCCGATGCAATTTCTGTGTTTCATATTCAATGTGAAGGTCCAAGGGATACTGTAAACCTGCACTGGTGCATCGGAAGCTAATACTGGTTTCCCAGGAGACGCTCACAGCACAATCTCTTAGAAGATTCACTCTTCTTGTACTTGAGTTGGCATTGTGCCTTTTGCATTTAATCCCGATGCAATTTCTATGTTTCATGGTCAATGTGAAGGTCCAAAGGATACAATAAACCTGCACTGGTGCATCGGAAGCTAATACTGGTCTCCCAGGAGCCGCTCAAAGCACAAACTCTTAGAAGATTCACTCTTCTTGTACTTCAGTCGGCAATGTGCTTTTGTATTCAATCCCGATACAATTTCTGTGTTTCATGGTCAATGTGAAGGTCCAAGGGATACACTAAACCTGCACTGGTGTATCGGAATCTAATACTGGTCTCCCAGGAGCCGCTCAAAGCACAAACTCTTAGAAGATTCACTCTTCTTGTACTTCAGTCGGCATTGTGGCTTTTGTATTTAATCCCGATGCAATTTCTGTGTTTCATGGTCAATGTGAAGGTCAAAGGGATACAGTAAACCTTCACTGGTGCATCGGAAGCTAATAATCGTCTCCCAGGAGCCGCTGAAAGCACAAACTCTTAGAAGATTCACTCTTCTTGTACTTCAGTCAGCATTGTGCTTTTGTATTTAATCCCGATGCAATTTCTGTGTTTCATGGTCAATGTGGAGGTCCAAGGGATACAGTAAACGTGCACTGGTGCATCGGAATCTAATACTGGTCTCCCAGGAGCCGCTCAAAGCACAAACTCTTAGAAGATTCACTCTTCTTGTACTTCAGTCGGCATTGTGCCTTTTGTATTTAATCCCGATGCAATTTCTGTGTTTCATGGTCAATGTGAAGGTCCAAGGGATACAGTAAACTGCACTGGTGCATCCGAATCTAATACTGGTCTCCCAGGAGCCGCTCAAAGCACAAACTCTTAGAAGATTCACTCTTCTTGTACTTTAGTCGGCATTTTGCCTTTTGTATTTAATCCCGATGAAATTACTTTATTTCATGGTCATTGTGAAGGTCCAAGGGATACAATAAACCTGCACTGGTGCATCGGAAGCTAATACTGGTCTCCCAGGAGCCGCTCAAAGCACAAACTCTTAGAAGATTCACTCTTCTTGTACTTCAGTCGGCCTTGTGCTTTTGTATTTAATCCCGATACAATTTCTGTGTTTCATGGTGAATGTGAAGGTCCAAGGGATCCAGTAAACCTGCACTGGTGCATCGGAATCTAATACTGGTCTCCCAGGAGCCGCTCAAAGCACAATCTGTTAGAAGATTCACTCTTCTTGTACTTCAGTCGGCATTGTGATTTTTCTATTTAATCCCGATGCAATTTCTGTGATTCATGGTCAATGTGAAGGTCCAAGGGATACAGTAAACCTGCAATGGTGCATCGGAAGCTAATACTGGTCTCCCAGGAGCGGCTCAAAGCACAAACTCTTAGAAGATTCACTCTTCTTGTAATTCAGTCGTCATTGTGCGTTTTGTATTCAATCCCGATACAATTTCTGTGTTTCATGGCCAATGTGAAGGTCCAAGGTTTGCAGTAAACCTGCACTGGTGCATCGGAAGCTAATACTGGTCTCCCAGGAGCCGCTCAAAGCACAAACTCTTAGAAGATTCACTCTTCTTGTACTTCAGTCGGCATTATGCATTTTGTTTTTAATCCCGTTGCAATTTCCGTGTTTCATGGTCAATGTGGAGGTCCGAAGGATACAATAAACCTCCACTGGTGCATCGGAAGCTAATACTGGTCTCCCAGGAGCCGCTCAAAGCACAAACTCTTAGAAGATTCACTCTTCTTGTACTTCAGTCGGCATTGTGCATTATGTATTTCATCCCGATGCAATTTCTGTGTTTCATGGTTAATGTGAAGGTCCAAGGGATACAACAAACTTGCACTGGTGCATCGGAAGCTAATACTGGTCTCCCAGGAGCCGCTCAAAGCACAAACTCTTAGAAGATTCACTCTTCTTGTACTTAAGTCGAATTTGTGCCATTTGTATTCAATCTCGATACAATTTCTGTGTTTCATGGTCAATGTGAAGGTCCAAGGGATACAAAAACCTGCACTGGTGCATCGGAAGCTAATACTGGTCTTCCAGGAGCCGCTCAAAGCACAAACTCTTAGAGGATTCACTGTTCTTGTACTTCAGTCGGCAGTGTGCCTTTTGTATTTAATCCCGATGCAAGTTCTGTGTTTCATGGTCAATGTGAAGGTCCAAGAGAGACAATAAACCTGCAATGGTGCATCGGAAGCTAATACTGGTCTCCCAGGAGCCGCTCAGAGCACAAACTCTTAGAAGATTCACCCTTCTTGTAGTTCAGTCGGCATTGTGCCTTTTGTATTTAATCCCGATGCAATTTCTGTGTTTCATGGTCAATGTGAAGGTACAAGGGATACAATAAACCTGCACTGGTGCATCGGAAGCTAATACTGGTCTCCCAGGAGCCGCTCAAAGCACTAACTCTTAGAAGATTCACTCTTCTTGTAGTTAAGTCGAATTTGTGACTTTTGTATTCAATCCCGATACACATTCTGTGTTTCATGGTCAATGTGAAGGTCCAAGGGATACAGTAAACCTGCACTGGTGCATCGGAAGCTAATACTGGTCTCCCAGGAGCCGCTCAAAGCACAAACTCTTAGAGGATTCACTGTTCTTGTACTTCAGTCGGCATTGTGCCTTTTGTATTTAATCGCGATGCAATTTCTGTGTTTCATGGTCAATGTGAAGGTCCAGGGGATACGATAAACCTGCACTGGTGCATCGGAAGCTAATACTGGTCTCCTAGGAGCCGCTCAAAGTACAAACTCTTAGAAGATTCCCTCTTCTTGTACTTCAGTCGGCATTGTGCTTTTGTATTCAATCCCGATACAATTTCTGTGTTTCATGGTCAATGTGAAGGTCCAAGGGATACAGTAAACCTGCACTGGTGCACCGGAAGCTATTACTGGTCTCCCAGGAGGCGCTAAAAGCACAAACTTTTAGAAGTTTCACTCTTCTTGTACTTCAGTCGGCATTGTGCCTTTTGTATTTAATCCCGATATAATTTCTGTGTTTCATGGTCAATGTGAAGGTCCAAGGGATACAATAAACCTGCACTGGTGCATCGTAACCTAATACTGGTCTCCCAGGAGCCGCTCAAAGCACAAACTCTTAGAAGATTCACTCTTCTTGTACTTCAGTCGGCTTTGTGCCTTTTGTATTCAATCCCGATACAATTTCCGTGTTTCATGGTCAATGTGAAGGTCCAAGGTTTGCAGTAAACCTGCACTGGTGCATCGGAAGCTAAACTGGTCTCCCAGGAGCCGCTCAAAGCACAAACTCTTAGAAGATTCACTCTTCTTGTACTTCAGTCGGCATTGTGACTTTTGTATTTAATCCCGATGTAATTTCTGTGTTTCATGGTCAATGTGAAGGTCCAAGGGATACAATAAACCTGCACTGGTGCATCGGAAGCTAATACTGGTCTCCCAGGAGCCGCTCAGAGCACAAACTCTTAGCAGATTCACTCTTCTTGTAGATCAGTTGGCATTGTGCCTTTTTTATTTAATCCCGATACAATTTCTGTGTTTCATGGTCAATGTGAAGGTCCAAGGGATACAGCAAACCTGCACTGGTGCATCAGAATCTAATACTGGTCTCCCAGGAGCCGCTCAAAGGACAACCTCTTAGATGATTCACTCTTCTTGTACTTTAGTTGGCATTGTGCCTTTTGTATTTAATCCCGATGCAATTTCTGTGTTTCATGGTCATTGTGAAGGTCCAAGGGATACAGTAAACCTGCACTGGTGCATCGGAATCTAATACTGGTCTCCCAGGAGCCGCTCAAAGCACAAACTCTTAGAAGATTCACTCTTCTTGTACTTCAGTCGGCATTGTGCCTTTTGTATTTAATCCCGATGCAATTTCTGTGTTTCATGGTCAATGTGAAGGTCCAAGGGATACAATAAACCTGCACTGGTGCATGGGAAGCTATTGCTGGTCTCCCAGGAGGCGTTAAAAGCACAAACTCTTAGAAGATTCACTCTTCTTGTTCTTCAGTCGGCATTGTGCCTTTTGTATTTAATCCCGATGCAATTTCTGTGTTTCATGGTCAATGTGAAGGTCCAAGGGATACAATAAACCTGCACTGGTGCATCGTAACCTAATACTGGTCTCCCAGGAGCCACTCAAAGCACAAACTCTTAGAAGATTCACTCTTCCTGTACTTCAGTCGGCATTGTGGCTTTTGTATTTAATCCCGATACAATTTCTTTGTTTCATGGTCAATGTGAAGGTCAAAGGGATACAGTAAACCTTCACTGGTGCAGCGGAAGCTAATACTGGTCTCCCAGGAGCCGATCAATGCACAAACTCTTGGAAGATTCACTCTTCTTGTACTTCAGTCGGCATTGTGCCTTTTGTATTTAATCACGATGCAATTTCTGTGTTTCATGGTCAATGTGGAGGTCCAAGGGATACAGTAAACCTGCACTGGTGCATCGGAATCTAATACTGGTCTCCCAGGAGCCGCTCAAAGAACAAACTCTTAGAAGATTCACTCTTCTTGTACTTCAGTCGGCATTGTGCCTTTTGTATATAATCCCGATGCAATTTCTGTGTTTCATGGTCAATGTGTAGGTCCAAGGGATACAGTAAACTGCACTGGTGCATCCGAATCTAATACTGGTCTCCCAGGAGCCGCTCAAAGCACAAACTCTTAGAAGATTCACTCTTCTTGTACTTTAGTCGGCATTTTGCCTTTTGTATTTATCCCGATGAAATTTCTTTATTTCATGGTCATTGTGAAGGTCCAAGGGATACAATAAACCTGCACTGGTGCATCGGAAGCTAATACTGGTCTCCCAGGAGCCGCTCAAAGCACAAACTCTTAGAAGATTCACTCTTCTTGTACTTCAGTCGGCCTTGTGCTTTTGTATTTAATCCCGATACAATTTCTGTGTTTCATGGTGAATGTGAAGGTCCAAGGGATACAGTAAACTTGCACTGGTGCATCGGAAGCTAATACTGGTCTCCCAGGAGCCGCTCAAAGCACAAACTCTTACAAGATTCACTCTTCTTGTACTTCAGTCGCCATTGTGCTTTTGTAATCAATCCCGATACAATTTCTGTGTTTCATGGTCAATGTGAAGGTCCAAGGGATACAGTAAACCTGCACTGGTGCATCGGAATCTAATACTGGTCTCCCAGGAGCCGCTCAAAGCACAATCTGTTAGAAGATTCACTCTTCTTGTACTTCAGTCGGCATTGTGATTTTTCTATTTAATCCCGATGCAATTTCTGTGTTTCATGGTCAATGTGAAGGTCCAAGGGATACAGTAAACCTGCAATGGTGCATCGGAAGCTAATACTGGTCTCCCAGGAGCGGCTCAAAGCACAAACTCTTAGAAGATTCACTCTTCTTGTAATTCAGTCGTCATTGTGCGTTTTGTATTCAATCCCGATACAATTTCTGTGTTTCATGGTCAATGTGAAGGTCCAAGGGATACAGTAAACCTGCACTGGTGCATCGGAAGCTAATACTGGTCTCCCAGGAGCCGCTCAAAGCACAAACTCTTAGAAGATTCACTCTTCTTGTACTTCAGTCGGCATTATGCATTTTGTATTTAATCCCGTTGCAATTTCCGTGTTTCATGGTCAATGTGGAGGTCCGAGGGATACAATAAACCTCCACTGGTGCATCGGAAGCTAATACTGGTCTCCCAGGAGCCGCTAAAAGCACAAACTCTTAGAAGATTCACTCTTCTTGTACTTCAGTCGGCATTGTGCATTATGTATTTCATCCCGATGCAATTTCTGTGTTTCATGGTTAATGTGAAGGTCCAAGGGATACAACAAACTTGCACTGGTGCATCGGAAGCTAATACTGGTCTCCCAGGAGCCGCTCAAAGCACAAACTCTTAGAAGATTCACTCTTCTTGTACTTAAGTCGAATTTGTTCCATTTGTATTCAATCTCGATACAATTTCTGTGTTTCATGGTCAATGTGAAGGTCCAAGGGATACAAAAACCTGCACTGGTGCATCGGAAGCTAATACTGGTCTTCCAGGAGCCGCTCAAAGCACAAACTCTTAGAGGATTCACTGTTCTTGTACTTCAGTCGGCAGTGTGCCTTTTGTATTTAATCCCGATGCAAGTTCTGTGTTTCATGGTCAATGTGAAGGTCCAAGAGATACAATAAACCTGCAATGGTGCATCGGAAGCTAATACTGGTCTCCCAGGAGCCGCTCAGAGCACAAACTCTTAGAAGATTCACCCTTCTTGTAGTTCAGTCGGCATTGTGCCTTTTGTATTTAATCCCGATGCAATTTCTGTGTTTCATGGTCAATGTGAAGGTGCAAGGGATACAATAAACCTGCACTGGTGCATCGGAAGCTAATACTGGTCTCCCAGGAGCCGCTCAAAGCACTAACTCTTAGAAGATTCACTCTTCTTGTAGTTAAGTCGAATTTGTGACTTTTGTATTCAATCCCGATACACATTCTGTGTTTCATGGTCAATGTGAAGGTCCAAGGGATACAGTAAACCTGCACTGGTGCATCGGAATCTAATACTGGTCTCCCAGGAGCCGCTCAAAGCACAATCTGTTAGAAGATTCACTCTTCTTGTACTTCAGTCGGCATTGTGATTTTTCTATTTAATCCCGATGCAATTTCTGTGATTCATGGTCAATGTGAAGGTCCAAGGGATACAGTAAACCTGCACTGGTGCATCGGAATCTAATACTGGTCTCCCAGGAGCCGCTCAAAGCACAAACTCTTAGAAGATTCACTCTTCTTGTACTTCAGTCGGCTTTGTGCCTTTTGTACTCAATCCCGATACAATTTCCGTGTTTCATGGTCAATGTGAAGGTCCAAGGTTTGCAGTAAACCTGCACTGGTGCATCGGAAGCTAAACTGGTCTCCCAGGAGCCGCTCAAAGCACAAACTCTTAGAAGATTCACTCTTCTTGTACTTCAGTCGGCATTGTGACTTTTGTATTTAATCCCGATGTAATTTCTGTGTTTCATGGTCAATGTGAAGGTCCAAGGGATACAATAAACCTGCACTGGTGCATCGGAAGCTAATACTGGTCTCCCAGGAGCCGCTCAGAGCACAAACTCTTAGCAGATTCACTCTTCTTGTAGATCAGTTGGCATTGTGCCTTTTTTATTTAATCCCGATACAATTTCTGTGTTTCATGGTCAATGTGAAGGTCCAAGGGATACAGCAAACCTGCACTGGTGCATCGGAATCTAATACTGGTCTCCCAGGAGCCGCTCAAAGGACAACCTCTTAGATAATTCACTCTTCTTGTACTTTAGTTGGCATTGTGCCTTTTGTATTTAATCCCGATGCAATTTCTGTGTTTCATGGTCATTGTGAAGGTCCAAGGGATACAGTAAACCTGCACTGGTGCATCGGAATCTAATACTGGTCTCCCAGGAGCCGCTCAAAGCACAAACTCTTAGAAGATTCACTCTTCTTGTACTTCAGTCGGCATTGTGCCTTTTGTATTTAATCCCGATGCAATTTCTGTGTTTCATGGTCAATGTGAAGGTCCAAGGGATACAATAAACCTGCACTGGTGCATGGGAAGCTATTGCTGGTCTCCCAGGAGGCGTTAAAAGCACAAACTCTTAGAAGATTCACTCTTCTTGTACTTCAGTCGGCCTTGTGCTTTTGTATTTAATCCCGATACAATTTCTGTGTTTCATGGTGAATGTGAAGGTCCAAGGGATACAGTAAACCTGCACTGGTGCATCGGAAGCTAATACTGGTCTCCCAGGAGCCGCTCAAAGCACAAACTCTTACAAGATTCACTCTTCTTGTACTTCAGTCGCCATTGTGCTTTTGTAATCAATCCCGATACAATTTCTGTGTTTCATGGTCAATGTGAAGGTCCAAGGGATACAGTAAACCTGCACTGGTGCATCGGAATCTAATACTGGTCTCCCAGGAGCCGCTCAAAGCACAATCTGTTAGAAGATTCACTCTTCTTGTACTTCAGTCGGCATTGTGATTTTTCTATTTAATCCCGATGCAATTTCTGTGATTCATGGTCAATGTGAAGGTCCAAGGGATACAGTAAACCTGCAATGGTGCATCGGAAGCTAATACTGGTCTCCCAGGAGCGGCTCAAAGCACAAACTCTTAGAAGATTCACTCTTCTTGTAATTCAGTCGTCATTGTGCGTTTTGTATTCAATCCCGATACAATTTCTGTGTTTCATGGTCAATGTGAAGGTCCAAGGGATACAGTAAACCTGCACTGGTGCATCGGAAGCTAATACTGGTCTCCCAGGAGCCGCTCAAAGCACAAACTCTTAGGAGATTCACTCTTCTTGTACTTCAGTCGGCATTATGCATTTTGTATTTAATCCCGTTGCAATTTCCGTGTTTCATGGTCAATGTGGAGGTCCGAGGGATACAATAAACCTCCACTGGTGCATCGGAAGCTAATACTGGTCTCCCAGGAGCCGCTCAAAGCACAAACTCTTAGAAGATTCACTCTTCTTGTACTTCAGTCGGCATTGTGCATTATGTATTTCATCCCGATGCAATTTCTGTGTTTCATGGTTAATGTGAAGGTCCAAGGGATACAACAAACTTGCACTGGTGCATCGGAAGCTAATACTGGTCTCCCAGGAGCCGCTCAAAGCACAAACTCTTCGAAGATTCACTCTTCTTGTACTTAAGTCGAATTTGTGCCATTTGTATTCAATCTCGATACAATTTCTGTGTTTCATGGTCAATGTGAAGGTCCAAGGGATACAAAAACCTGCACTGGTGCATCGGAAGCTAATACTGGTCTTCCAGGAGCCGCTCAAAGCACAAACTCTTAGAGGATTCACTGTTCTTGTACTTCAGTCGGCAGTGTGCCTTTTGTATTTAATCCCGATGCAAGTTCTGTGTTTCATGGTCGATGTGAAGGTCCAAGAGATACAATAAACCTGCAATGGTGCATCGGAAGCTAATACTGGTCTCCCAGGAGCCGCTCAGAGCACAAACTCTTAGAAGATTCACCCTTCTTGTAGTTCAGTCGGCATTGTGCCTTTTGTATTTAGTCCCGATGCAATTTCTGTGTTTCATGGTCAATGTGAAGGTACAAGGGATACAATAAACCTGCACTGGTGCATCGGAAGCTAATACTGGTCTCCCAGGAGCCGCTCAAAGCACTAACTCTTAGAAGATTCACTCTTCTTGTAGTTAAGTCGAATTTGTGACTTTGTATTCAATCCCGATACACATTCTGTGTTTCATGGTCAATGTGAAGGTCCAAGGGATACAGTAAACTTGCACTGGTGCATCGGAATCTAATACTGGTCTCCCAGGAGCCGCTCAAAGCAAAATCTGTTAGAAGATTCACTCTTCTTGTACTTCAGTCGGCATTGTGATTTTTCTATTTAATCCCGATGCAATTTCTGTGATTCATGGTCAATGTGAAGGTCCAAGGGATACAGTAAACCTGCAATGGTGCATCGGAAGCTAATACTGGTCTCCCAGGAGCGGCTCAAAGCACAAACTCTTAGAAGATTCACTCTTCTTGTAATTCAGTCGTCATTGTGCGTTTTGTATTCAATCCCGATACAATTTCTGTGTTTCATGGTCAATGTGAAGGTCCAAGGGATACAGTAAACCTGCACTGGTGCATCGGAAGCTAATACTGGTCTCCCAGGAGCCGCTCAAAGCACAAACTCTAAGAAGATTCACTCTTCTTGTACTTCAGTCGGCATTATGCATTTTGTATTTAATCCCGTTGCAATTTCCGTGTTTCATGGTCAATGTGGAGGTCCGAGGGATACAATAAACCTCCACTGGTGCATCGGAAGCTAATACTGGTCTCCCAGGAGCCGCTCAAATCACAAACTCTTAGAAGATTCACTCTTCTTGTACTTCAGTCGGCATTGTGCATTATGTATTTCATCCCGATGCAATTTCTGTGTTTCATGGTTAATGTGAAGGTCCAAGGGATACAACAAACTTGCACTGGTGCATCGGAAGCTAATACTGGTCTCCCAGGAGCCGCTCAAAGCACAAACTCTTAGAAGATTCACTCTTCTTGTACTTAAGTCGAATTTGTGCCATTTGTATTCAATCTCGATACAATTTCTGTGTTTCATGGTCAATGTGAAGGTCCAAGGGATACAGTAAACCTGCACTGGTGCATCGGAAGCTAATACTGGTCTTCCAGGAGCCGCTCAAAGCACAAACTCTTAGAGGATTCACTGTTCTTGTACTTCAGTCGGCAGTGTGCCTTTTGTATTTAATCCCGATGCAAGTTCTGTGTTTCATGGTCAATGTGAAGGTGCAAGAGATACATTAAACCTGCAATGGTGCATCGGAAGCTAATACTGGTCTCCCAGGAGCCGCTCAGAGCACAAACTCTTAGAAGATTCACCCTTCTTGTAGTTCAGTCGGCATTGTGCCTTTTGTATTTAATCCCGATGCAATTTCTGTGTTTCATGGTCAATGTGAAGGTACAAGGGATACAATAGACCTGCACTGGTGCATCGGAAGCTAATACTGGTCTCCCAGGAGCCGCTCAAAGCACTAACTCTTAGAAGATTCACTCTTCTTGTAGTTAAGTCGAATTTGTGACTTTTGTATTCAATCCCGATACACATTCTGTGTTTCATGGTCAATGTGAAGGTCCAAGGGATACAGTAAACCTGCACTGGTGCATCGGAAGCTAATACTGGTCTCCCAGGAGCCGCTCAAAGCACAAACTCTTAGAGGATTCACTGTTCTTGTACTTCAGTCGGCATTGTGCCTTTTGTATTTAATCGCGATGCAATTTCTGTGTTTCATGGTCAATGTGAAGGTCCAAGGGATACGATAAACCTGCACTGGTGCATCGGAAGCTAATACTGGTCTCCTAGGAGCCGCTCAAAGTACAAACTCTTAGAAGATTCCCTCTTCTTGTACTTCAGTCGGCATTGTGCTTTTGTATTCAATCCCGATACAATTTCTGTGTTTCATGGTCAATGTGAAGGTGCAAGGGATACAGTAAACCTGCACTGGTGCACCGGAAGCTATTACTGGTCTCCCAGGAGGCGCTAAAAGCACAAACTCTTAGAAGTTTCACTCTTCTTGTACTTCAGTCGGCACTGTGCCTTTTGTATTTAATCCCGATATAATTTCTGTGTTTCATGGTCAATGTGAAGGTCCAAGGGATACAATAAACCTGCACTGGTGCATCGTAACCTAATACTGGTCTCCCAGGAGCCGCTCAAAGCACAAACTCTTAGAAGATTCTCTGTTCTTGTACTTCAGTCGGCTTTGTGCCTTTTGTATTCAATCCCGATACAATTTCCGTGTTTCATGGTCAATGTGCAGGTCCAAGGTTTGCAGTAAACCTGCACTGGTGCATCGGAAGCTAAACTGGTCTCCCAGGAGCCGCTCAAAGCACAAACTCTTAGAAGATTCACTCTTCTTGTACTTCAGTCGGCATTGTGACTTTTGTATTTAATCCCGATGTAATTTCTGTGTTTCGTGGTCAATGTGAAGGTCCAAGGGATACAATAAACCTGCACTGGTGCATGGGAAGCTATTGCTGGTCTCCCAGGAGGCGTTAAAAGCACAAACTCTTAGAAGATTCACTCTTCTTGTTCTTCAGTCGGCATTGTGACTTTTGTATTTAATCCCGATGTAATTTCTGTGTTTCATGGTCAATGTGAAGGTCCAAGGGATACAATAAACCTGCACTGGTGCATAGGAATCTAATACTGGTCTCCCAGGAGCCGCTCAAAGAACAAACTCTTAGAAGATTCACTCTTCTTGTTCTTCAGTCGGCATTGTGCCTTTTGTATTTAATCCCGATGCAATTTCTGTGTTTCATGGTCAATGTGAAGGTCCAAGGGATACAGTAAACCTGCACTGGTGCATCGGAATCTAATACTGGTCTCCCAGGAGCCGCTCAAAGAACAAACTCTTAGAAGATTCACTCTTCTTGTACTTCAGTCGGCATTGTGCCTTTTGTATATAATCCCGATGCAATTTCTGTGTTTCATGGTCAATGTGTAGGTCCAAGGGATACAGTAAACTGCACTGGTGCATCCGAATCTAATACTGGTCTCCCAGGAGCAGCTCAAAGCACAAACTCTTAGAAGATTCACTCTTCTTGTACTTCAGTCTGCATTTTGCCTTTTGTATTTAATCCCGATGAAATTTCTGTGTTTCACGGTCATTGTGAAGGTCCAAGGGATATAATAAACCTGCACTGGTGCATCGGAAGCAAATACTGGTCTCCCAGGAGCCGCTCAAAGCACAAATTCTCAGAAGATTCACTCTTCTTGAACTTCAGTCGGCATTGTGCCTTTTGTATTTAATCCCGATACAATTTCTGTGTTTCATGGTGAATATGAAGGTCCAAGGGATACAGTAAACCTGCACTGGTGCATCGGAAGCTAATACTGGTCTCCAAAGAGCCGCTCAAAGCACAAACTCTTACAAGATTCACTCTTCTTGTACTTCAGTCGCCATTGTGCTTTTGTATTCAATCCCGATACAATTTCTGTGTTTCATGGTCAATGTGAAGGTCCAAGGGATACAGTAAACCTGCACTGGTGCATCGGAATCTAATACTGGTCTCCCAGGAGCCGCTCAAAGCACAATCTCTTAGAAGATTCACTCTTCTTGCACTTCAGTCGGCATTGTGACTTTTCTATTTAATCCCGATGCAATTTCTGTGTTTCATGGTCAATGTGAAGGTCCAAGGGATACAGTAAACCTGCACTGGTGCATCGGAAGCTAATACTGGTCTCCCAGGAGCGGCTCAAAGCACAAACTCTTAGAAGATTCACTCTTCGTGTACTTCGGTCGGCATTGTGCGTTTTGTATTCAATCCCGATACAATTTCTGTGTTTCATGGTCAATGTGAAGGTCCAAGGGATACAGTAAACCTGCACTGGTGCATCGGAAGCTAATACTGGTCTCCCAGGAGCCGCTCAAAGCACAAACTCTTAGAAGATTCACTCTTCTTGTACTTCAGTCGGCATTGTGCCTTTTGTATTTAATCCCGATATAATTTCTGTGTTTCATGGTCAATGTGAAGGTCCAAGGGATACAATAAACCTGCACTGGTGCATCGCAAGCTAATACTGGTCTCCCAGGAGCCGCTCAGAGCACAAACTCTTAGCAGATTCACTCTTCTTGTAGATCAGTTGGCATTGTGCCTTTTTTATTTAATCCCGATACAATTTCTGTGTTTCATGGTCAATGTGAAGGTCCAAGGGATACAGCAAACCTGCACTGGTGCATCGGAATCTAATACTGGTCTCCCAGGAGCCGCTCAAAGGACAACCTCTTAGATGATTCACTCTTCTTGTACTTTAGTTGGCATTGTGCCTTTTGTATTTAATCCCGATGCAATTTCTGTGTTTCATGGTCATTGTGAAGGTCCAAGGGATACAGTAAACCTGCACTGGTGCATCGGAATCTAATACTGGTCTCCCAGGAGCCGCTCAAAGCACAAACTCTTAGAAAATTCACTCTTCTTGTACTTCAGTCGGCATTGTGCCTTTTGTATTTAATCCCGATGCAATTTCTGTGTTTCATGGTCAATGTGAAGGTCCAAGGGATACAATAAACCTGCACTGGTGCATGGGAAGCTATTGCTGGTCTCCCAGGAGGCGTTAAAAGCACAAACTCTTAGAAGATTCACTTTTCTTGTTCTTCAGTCGGCATTGTGCCTTTTGTATTTAATCCCGATGCAATTTCTGTGTTTCATGGTCAATGTGGAGGTCCAAGGGATACAGTAAACCTGCACTGGTGCAACGGAATCTAATACTGGTCTCCCAGGAGCCGCTCAAAGAACAAACTCTTAGAAGATTCACTCTTCTTGTACTTCAGTCGGCATTGTGCCTTTTGTATATAATCCCGATGCAATTTCTGTGTTTCATGGTCAATGTGTAGGTCCAAGGGATACAGTAAAATGCACTGGTGCATCCGAATCTAATACTGGTCTCCCAGGAGCCGCTCAAAGCACAAACTCTTAGAAGATTCACTCTTCTTGTACTTTAGTCGGCATTTTGCCTTTTGTATTTAATCCCGATGAAATTTCTTTATTTCATGGTCATTGTGAAGGTCCAAGGGATACAATAAACCTGCACTGGTGCATCGGAAACTAATACTGGTCTCCCAGGAGCCGCTCAAAGCACAAACTCTTAGAAGATTCACTCTTCTTGTACTTCAGTCGGCCTTGTGCTCTTGTATTTAATCCCGATACAATTTCTGTGTTTCATGGTGAATGTGAAGGTCCAAGGGATACAGTAAACCTGCACTGGTGCATCGGAAGCTAATACTGGTCTCCCAGGAGCCGCTCAAAGCACAAACTCTTACAAGATTCACTCTTCTTGTACTTCAGTCGCCATTGTGCTTTTGTAATCAATCCCGATACAATTTCTGTGTTTCATGGTCAATGTGAAGGTCCAATGGATACAGTAAACCTGCACTGGTGCATCGGAATCTAATACTGGTCTCCCAGGAGCCGCTCAAAGCACAATCTGTTAGAAGATTCACCCTTCTTGTACTTCAGTCGGCATTGTGATTTTTCTATTTAATCCCGATGCAATTTCTGTGATTCATGGTCAATGTGAAGGTCCAAGGGATACAGTAAACCTGCAATGGTGCATCGGAAGCTAATACTGGTCTCCCAGGAGCGGCTCAAAGCACAAACTCTTAGAAGATTCACTCTTCTTGTAATTCAGTCGTCATTGTGCGTTTTGTATTCAATCCCGATACAATTTCTGTGTTTCATGGTCAATGTGAAGGTCCAAGGGATACAGTAAACCTGCACTGGTGCATCGGAAGCTAATACTGGTCTCCCAGGAGCCGCTCAAAGCACAAACTCTTAGAAGATTCACTCTTCTTGTACTTCAGTCGGCATTATGCATTTTGTATTTAATCCGTTGCAATTTCCGTGTTTCATGGTCAATGTGGAGGTCCGAGGGATACAATAAACCTCCACTGGTGCATCGGAAGCTAATACTGGTCTCCCAGGAGCCGCTCAAAGCACAAACTCTTAGAAGATTCACTCTTCTTGTACTTCAGTCGGCATTGTGCATTATGTATTTCATCCCGATGCAATTTCTGTGTTTCATGGTTAATGTGAAGGTCCAAGGGATACAACAAACTTGCACTGGTGCATCGGAAGCTAATACTGGTCTCCCAGGAGCCGTTCAAAGCACAAACTCTTAGAAGATTCACTCTTCTTGTACTTAAGTCGAATTTGTGCCATTTGTATTCAATCTCGATACAATTTCTGTGTTTCATGGTCAATGTGAAGGTCCAAGGGATACAAAAACCTGCACTGGTGCATCGGAAGCTAATACTGGTCTTCCAGGAGCCGCTCAAAGCACAAACTCTTAGAGGATTCACTGTTCTTGTACTTCAGTCGGCAGTGTGCCTTTTGTATTTAATCCCGATGCAAGTTCTGTGTTTCATGGTCAATGTGAAGATCCAAGAGATACAATAAACCTGCAATGGTGCAACGGAAGCTAATACTGGTCTCCCAGGAGCCGCTCAGAGCACAAACTCTTAGAAGATTCACCCTTCTTGTAGTTCAGTCGGCATTGTGCCTTTTGTATTTAATCCCGATGCAATTTCTGTGTTTCATGGTCAATGTGAAGGTACAAGGGATACAATAAACCTGCACTGGTGCATCGGAAGCTAATACTGGTCTCCCAGGAGCCGCTCAAAGCACTAACTCTTAGAAGATTCACTCTTCTTGTAGTTAAGTCGAATTTGTGACTTTTCTATTCAATCCCGATACACATTCTGTGTTTCATGGTCAATGTGAAGGTCCAAGGGATACAGTAAACCTGCACTGGTGCATCGGTAGCTAATACTGGTCTCCCAGGAGCCGCTCAAAGCACAAACTCTTAGAGGATTCACTGTTCTTGTACTTCAGTCGGCATTGTGCCTTTTGTATTTAATCGCGATGCAATTTCTGTGTTTCATGGTCAATGTGAAGGTCCAAGGGATACGATAAACCTGCACTGGTGCATCGGAAGCTAATACTGGTCTCCTAGGAGCCGCTCAAAGTACAAACTCTTAGAAGATTCCCTCTTCTTGTACTTCAGTCGGCATTGTGCTTTTGTATTCAATCCCGATACAATTTCTGTGTTTCATGGTCAATGTGAAGGTCCAAGGGATACAGTAAACCTGCACTGGTGCACCGGAAGCTATTACTGGTCTCCCAGGAGGCGCTAAAAGCACAAACTCTTAGAAGTTTCACTCTTCTTGTACTTCAGTCGGCATTGTGCCTTTTGTATTTAATCCCGATATAATTTCTGTGTTTCATGGTCAATGTGAAAGTCCAAGGGATACAATAAACCTGCACTGGTGCATCGTAACCTAATACTGGTCTCGCAGGAGCCGCTCAAAGCACAAACTCTTAGAAGATTCACTCTTCTTGTACTTCAGTCGGCTTTGTGCCTTTTGTATTCAATCCCGATACAATTTCCGTGTTTCATGGTCAATGTGAAGGTCCAAGGTTTGCAGTAAACCTGCACTGGTGCATCGGAAGCTAAACTGGTCTCCCAGGAGCCGCTCAAAGCACAAACTCTTAGAAGATTCACTCTTCTTGTACTTCAGTCGGCATTGTGACTTTTGTATTTAATCCCGATGTAATTTCTGTGTTTCATGGTCAATGTGAAGGTCCAAGGGATACAATAAACCTGCACTGGTGCATCGGAAGCTAATACTGGTCTCCCAGGAGCCGCTCAGAGCACAAACTCTTAGCGGATTCACTCTTCTTGTAGATCAGTTGGCATTGTCCCTTTTTTATTTAATCCCGATACAATTTCTGTGTTTCATGGTCAATGTGAAGGTCCAAGGGATACAATAAACCTGCACTGGTGCATCGGAAGCTATTGCTGGTCTCCCAGGAGGCGTTAAAACACAAACTCTTAGAAGATTCACTCTTCTTGTTCTTCAGTCGGCATTGTGCCTTTTGTATTTAATCCCGATGCAATTTCTGTGTTTCATGGTCAATGTGAAGGTGCAAGGGATACAAAAACCTGCACTGGTGCATCGGAAGCTAATACTGGTCTCCCAGGAGCCGCTCAAAGCACAAACTCTTAGAAGATTCACTCTTCCTGTACTTCAGTCGGCATTGTGGCTTTTGTATTTAATCCCGATACAATTTCTGTGTTTCATGGTCAATGTGAAGGTCAAAGGGATACAGTAAACCTTCACTGGTGCAGCGGAAGCTAATACTGGTCTCCCAGGAGCCGATCAATGCACAAACTCTTAGAAGATTCACTCTTCTTGTACTTCAGTCGGCATTGTGCCTTTTGTATTTAATCCCGATGCAATTTCTGTGTTTCATGGTCAATGTGGAGGTCGAAGGGATACAGTAAACCTGCACTGGTGCATCGGAATCTAATACTGGTCTCCCAGGAGCCGCTCAAAGAACAAACTCTTAGAAGATTCACTCTTCTTGTACTTTAGTCGGCATTGTGCCTTTTGTATATAATCCCGATGCAATTTCTGTGTTTCATGGTCAATGTGTAGGTCCAAGGGATACAGTAAACTGCACTGGTGCATCCGAATCTAATACTGGTCTCCCAGGAGCAGCTCAAAGCACAAACTCTTAGAAGATTCACTCTTCTTGTACTTCAGTCTGCATTTTGCCTTTTGTATTTAATCCCGATGAAATTTCTGTGTTTCATGGTCATTGTGAAGGTCCAAGGGATTTAATAAACCTGCACTGGTGCATCGGAAGCTAATACTGGTCTCCCAGGAGCCGCTCAAAGCACAAATTCTCTGAAGATTCACTCTTCTTGTACCTCAGTCGGCATTGTGCCTTTTGTATTTAATCCCGATACAATTTCTGTGTTTCATGGTGAATATGAAGGTCCAAGGGATACAGTAAACCTGCACTGGTGCATCGGAAGCTAATACTGGTCTCCAAGGAGCCGCTCAAAGCACAAACTCTTACAAGATTCACTCTTCTTGTACTTCAGTCGCCATTGTGCTTTTGTATTCAATCCCGATACAATTTCTGTGTTTCATGGTCAATGTGAAGGTCCAAGGGATACAGTAAACCTGCACTGGTGCATCGGAATCTAATACTGGTCTCCCAGGAGCCGCTCAAAGCACAATCTCTTAGAAGATTCACTCTTCTTGCACTTCAGTCGGCATTGTGACTTTTCTATTTAATCCCGATGCAATTTCTGTGTTTCATGGTCAATGTGAAGGTCCAAGGGATACAGTAAACCTGCACTGGTGCATCGGAAGCTAATACTGGTCTCCCAGGAGCGGCTCAAAGCAGAAACTCTTAGAAGATTCACTCTTCGTGTACTTCAGTCGGCATTGTGCGTTTTGTATTCAATCACGATACAATTTCTGTGTTTCATGGTCAATGTGAAGGTCCAAGGGATACAGTAAACCTGCACTGGTGCATCGGAAGCTAATACTGGTCTCCCAGGAGCCGCTCAAAGCACAAACTCTTAGAAGATTCACTCTTCTTGTACTTCAGTCGGCATTGTGCATGTTGTACCGAATCCCGAAACAAAATCTGTGTTTCATGGCCAATGTGAAGGTCCAAGGGTTGCAGTAAAACTGCACTGGTTCATCGGAAGCAAATACTGGTCTCCCAGGAGCCGCTCAAAGCACAATCTCTTAGAAGATTCACTCTTCTTGCACTTCAGTCGGCATTGTGACTTTTCTATTTAATCCCGATGCAATTTCTGTGTTTCATGGTCAATGTGAAGGTCCAAGGGATACAGTAAACCTGCACTGGTGCATCGGAAGCTCATACTGGTCTCCCAGGAGCCGCTCAAAGCACAAACTCTTAGAAGATTCACTCTTCTTGTACTTCAGTCGGCATTATGCATTTTGTATTTAATCCCGATGCAATTTCCGTGTTTCATGGTCAATGTGGAGGTCCGAGGGATACAATAAACCTCCACTGGTGCATCGGAAGCTAATACTGGTCTCCCAGGAGCCGCTCAAAGCACAAACTCTTAGAAGATTCACTCTTCTTGTACTTCAGTCGGCATTGTGCATTATGTATTTCATCCCGATGCAATTTCTGTGTTTCATGGTTAATGTGAAGGTCCAAGGGATACAACAAACTTGCACTGGTGCATCGGAAGCTAATACTGGTCTCCCAGGAGCCGCTCAAAGCACAAACTCTTAGAAGATTCACTCTTCTTGTACTTAAGTCGAATTTGTGCCATTTGTATTCAATCTCGATACAATTTCTGTGTTTCATGGTCAATGTGAAGGTCCAAGGGATACAAAAACCTGCACTGGTGCATCGGAAGCTAATACTGGTCTTCCAGGAGCCGCTCAAAGCACAAACTCTTAGAGGATTCACTGTTCTTGTACTTCAGTCGGCAGTGTGCCTTTTGTATTTAATCCCGATGCAATTTCTGTGTTTCATGGTCAATGTGAAGGTCCAAGGGATACAATAAACCTGCAATGGTGCATCGGAAGCTAATACTGGTCTCCCAGGAGCCGCTCAAAGCACAAACTCTTAGAAAATTCACCCTTCTTGTAGTTCAGTCGGCATTGTGCCTTTTGTATTTAATCCCGATGCAATTTCTGTGTTTCATGGTCAATGTGAAGGTCCAAGGGATACAATGAACCTGCACTGGTGCATCGGAAGCTAATACTGGCCTCCCAGGAGCCGCTCAAGGCACAAACTCTTAGAAGATTCACTCTTCTTGTACTTAAGTCGAATTTGTGACTTTTGTATTCAATCCCGATACACATTCTGTGTTTCATGGTCAATGTGAAGGTCCAAGGGATACAGTAAACCTGCACTGGTGCATCGGAAGCTAATACTGGTCTCCCAGGAGCCGCTCAAAGCACAAACTCTTAGAGGATTCACTGTTCTTGTACTTCAGTCGGCATTGTGCCTTTTGTATTTAATCGCGATGCAATTTCTGTGTTTCATGGTCAATGTGAAGGTCCAAGGGATACGATAAACCTGCACTGGTGCATCGGAAGCTAATACTGGTCTCCTAGGAGCCGCTCAAAGTACAAACTCTTAGAAGATTCCCTCTTCTTGTACTTCAGTCGGCATTGTGCTTTTGTATTCAATCCCGATACAATTTCTGTGTTTCATGGTCAATGTGAAGGTCCAAGGGATACAGTAAACCTGCACTGGTGCACCGGAAGCTATTACTGGTCTCCCAGGAGGCGCTAAAAGCACAAACCCTTAGAAGTTTCACTCTTCTTGTACTTCAGTTGTCATTGTGCCTTTTGTATTTAATCCCGATGCAATTTCTGTGTTTCATGGTCAATGTGAAGGTCCAAGGGATACAATAAACCTGCACTGGTGCATCGTAACCTAATACTGGTCTCCCAGGAGCCGCTCAAAGCACAAACTCTTAGAAGATTCACTCTTCTTGTACTTCAGTCGGCTTTGTGCCTTTTGTATTCAATCCCGATACAATTTCTGTGTTTCATGGTCAATGTGAATGTCCAAGGTTTGCAGTAAACCTGCACTGGTGCATCGGAAGCTAAACTGGTCTCCCAGGAGCCGCTCAAAGCACAAACTCTTAGAAGATTCACTCTTCTTGTACTTCAGTCGGCATTGTGACTTTTGTATTTAATCCCGATGTAATTTCTGTGTTTCATGGTCAATGTGAAGGTCCAAGGGATACAATAAACCTGCACTGGTGCATCGGAAGCTAATACTGGTCTCCCAGGAGCCGCTCAGAGCACAAACTCTTAGCAGATTCACTCTTCTTGTAGATCAGTTGGCATTGTGCCTTTTTTATTTAATCCCGATACAATTTCTGTGTTTCATGGTCAATGTGAAGGTCCAAGGGATACAGCAAACCTGCACTGGTGCATCGGAATCTAATACTGGTCTCCCAGGAGCCGCTCAAAGGACAACCTCTTAGATGATTCACTCTTCTTGTACTTTAGTTGGCATTGTGCCTTTTGTATTTAATCCCGATGCAATTTCTGTGTTTCATGGTCATTGTGAAGGTCCAAGGGATACAGTAAACCTGCACTGGTGCATCGGAATCTAATACTGGTCTCCCAGGAGCCGCTCAAAGCACAATCTCTTAGAAGATTCACTCTTCTTGTACTTCAGTCGGCATTGTGCCTTTTGTATTTAATCCCGATGCAATTTCTGTGTTTCATGGTCAATGTGAAGGTCCAAGGGATACAATAAACCTGCACTGGTGCATGGGAAGCTATTGCTGGTCTCCCAGGAGGCGTTAACAGCACAAATTCTTAGAAGATTCACTCTTCTTGTACTTCAGTCGGCATTGTGCCTTTTGTATTTAATCCCGATGCAATTTCTGTGTTTCATGGTCAATGTGAAGGTGCAAGGGATACAAAAACCTGCACTGGTGCATCGGAAGCTAATACTGGTCTTCCAGGAGCCGCTCAAAGCACAAACTCTTAGAGGATTCACTGTTCTTGTACTTCAGTCGGCAGTGTGCCTTTTGTATTTAATCCCGATGCAATTTCTGTGTTTCATGGTCAATGTGAAGGTCCAAGGGATACAATAAACCTGCAATGGTGCATCGGAAGCTAATACTGGTCTCCCAGGAGCCGCTCAAAGCACAAACTCTTAGAAGATTCACCCTTCTTGTAGTTCAGTCGGCATTGTGCCTTTTGTATTTAATCCCGATGCAATTTCTGTGTTTCATGGTCAATGTGAAGGTCCAAGGGATACAATAAACCTTCACTGGTGCATCGGAAGCTAATACTGGTCTCCCAGGTGCCGCTCAAAGCACAAACTCTTAGAAGATTCACTCTTCTTGTACTTAAGTCGAATTTGTGACTTTTGTATTCAATCCCGATACACATTCTGTGTTTCATGGTCAATGTGAAGGTCCAAGGGATACAGTAAACCTGCACTGGTGCACCGGAAGCTATTACTGGTCTCCCAGGGGCGCTAAAAGCACAAACTCTTAGAAGTTTCACTCTTCTTGTACTTCAGTCGGCATTGTGCCTTTTGTATTTAATCCCGATGCAATTTCTGTGTTTCATGGTCAATGTGAAGGTCCAAGGGATACAATAAACCTGCACTGGTGCATCGTAACCTAATACTGGTCTCCCAGGAGCCGCTCAAAGCACAAACTCTTAGAAGATTCACTCTTCTTGTACTTCAGTCGGCTTTGTGCCTTTTGTATTCAATCCCGATACAATTTCTGTGTTTCATGGTCAATGTGAAGGTCCAAGGTTTGCAGTAAACCTGCACTGGTGCATCGGAAGCTAAACTGGTCTCCCAGGAGCCGCTCAAAGCACAAACTCTTAGAAGATTCACTCTTCTTGTTTTTCAGTCGGCATTGTGACTTTTGTATATAATCCCGATGTAATATCTGTGTTTCATGGTCAATGTGAAGGTCCAAGGGATACAATAAACCTGCACTGGTGCATCGGAAGCTAATACTGGTCTCCCAGGAGCCGCTCAGAGCACAAACTCTTAGCAGGTTCACTCTTCTTGTAGATCAGTTGGCATTGTGCCTTTTTTATTTAATCCCGATACAATTTCTGTGTTTCATGGTCAATGTGAAGGTCCAAGGGATACAGCAAACCTGCACTGGTGCATCGGAATCTAATACTGGTCTCCCAGGAGCCGCTCAAAGGACAACCTCTTAGATGATTCACTCTTCTTGTACTTTAGTTGGCATTGTGCCTTTTGTATTTAATCCCGATGCAATTTCTGTGTTTCATGGTCATTGTGAAGGTCCAAGGGATACAATAAACCTGCACTGGTGCATGGGAAGCTATTGCTGGTCTCCCAGGAGGCGTTAAAAGCACAAACTCTTAGAAGATTCACTCTTCTTGTACTTCAGTCGGCATTGTGCCTTTTGTATTTAATCCCGATGCAATTTCTGTGTTTCATGGTCAATGTGAAGGTCCAAGGGATACAATAAACCTGCATTGGTGCATCGGAAGCTAATACTGGTCTCCCAGGAGCCGCTCAAAGCACAAACTCTTAGTAGATTCACTCTTCCTGTACTTCAGTCGGCATTGTGGCTTTTGTATTTAATCCCGATACAATTTCTGTGTTTCATGGTCAATGTGAAGGTCCAAGGGATACAGTAAACCTGCACTGGTGCATCGGAAGCTAATACTGGTCTCCCAGGAGCCGCTCAAAGCACAAACTCTTAGAGGATTCACTGTTCTTGTACTTCAGTCGGCATTGTGCCTTTTGTATTTAATCGCGATGCAATTTCTGTGTTTCATGGTCAATGTGAAGGTCCAAGGGATACGATAAACCTGCACTGGTGCATCGGAAGCTAATACTGGTCTCCTAGGAGCCGCTCAAAGTACAAACTCTTAGAAGATTCCCTCTTCTTGTACTTCAGTCGGCATTGTGCTTTTGTATTCAATCCCGATACAATTTCTGTGTTTCATGGTCAATGTGAAGGTCCAAGGGATACAGTAAACCTGCACTGGTGCACCGGAAGCTATTACTGGTCTCCCAGGAGGCGCTAAAAGCACAAACCCTTAGAAGTTTCACTCTTCTTGTACTTCAGTTGGCATTGTGCCTTTTGTATTTAATCCCGATGCAATTTCTGTGTTTCATGGTCAATGTGAAGGTCCAAGGGATACAATAAACCTGCACTGGTGCATCGTAACCTAATACTGGTCTCCCAGGAGCCGCTCAAAGCACAAACTCTTAGAAGATTCACTCTTCTTGTACTTCAGTCGGCTTTGTGCCTTTTGTATTCAATCCCGATACAATTTCTGTGTTTCATGGTCAATGTGAATGTCCAAGGTTTGCAGTAAACCTGCACTGGTGCATCGGAAGCTAAACTGGTCTCCCAGGAGCCGCTCAAAGCACAAACTCTTAGAAGATTCACTCTTCTTGTACTTCAGTCGGCATTGTGACTTTTGTATTTAATCCCGATGTAATTTCTGTGTTTCATGGTCAATGTGAAGGTCCAAGGGATACAATAAACCTGCACTGGTGCATCGGAAGCTAATACTGGTCTCCCAGGAGCCGCTCAGAGCACAAACTCTTAGCAGATTCACTCTTCTTGTAGATCAGTTGGCATTGTGCCTTTTTTATTTAATCCCGATACAATTTCTGTGTTTCATGGTCAATGTGAAGGTCCAAGGGATACAGCAAACCTGCACTGGTGCATCGGAATCTAATACTGGTCTCCCAGGAGCCGCTCAAAGGACAACCTCTTAGATGATTCACTCTTCTTGTACTTTAGTTGGCATTGTGCCTTTTGTATTTAATCCCGATGCAATTTCTGTGTTTCATGGTCATTGTGAAGGTCCAAGGGATACAGTAAACCTGCACTGGTGCATCGGAATCTAATACTGGTCTCCCAGGAGCCGCTCAAAGCACAATCTCTTAGAAGATTCACTCTTCTTGTACTTCAGTCGGCATTGTGCCTTTTGTATTTAATCCCGATGCAATTTCTGTGTTTCATGGTCAATGTGAAGGTCCAAGGGATACAATAAACCTGCACTGGTGCATGGGAAGCTATTGCTGGTCTCCCAGGAGGCGTTAACAGCACAAATTCTTAGAAGATTCACTCTTCTTGTACTTCAGTCGGCATTGTGCCTTTTGTATTTAATCCCGATGCAATTTCTGTGTTTCATGGTCAATGTGAAGGTGCAAGGGATACAAAAACCTGCACTGGTGCATCGGAAGCTAATACTGGTCTTCCAGGAGCCGCTCTAAGCACAAACTCTTAGAGGATTCACTGTTCTTGTACTTCAGTCGGCAGTGTGCCTTTTGTGTTTAATCCCGATGCAATTTCTGTGTTTCATGGTCAATGTGAAGGTCCAAGGGATACAATAAACCTGCAATGGTGCATCGGAAGCTAATACTGGTCTCCCAGGAGCCGCTCAAAGCACAAACTCTTAGAAGATTCACCCTTCTTGTAGTTCAGTCGGCATTGTGCCTTTTGTATTTAATCCCGATGCAATTTCTGTGTTTCATGGTCAATGTGAAGGTCCAAGGGATACAATAAACCTTCACTGGTGCATCGGAAGCTAATACTGGTCTCCCAGGTGCCGCTCAAAGCACAAACTCTTAGAAGATTCACTCTTCTTGTACTTAAGTCGAATTTGTGACTTTTGTATTCAATCCCGATACACATTCTGTGTTTCATGGTCAATGTGAAGGTCCAAGGGATACAGTAAACCTGCACTGGTGCACCGGAAGCTATTACTGGTCTCCCAGGGGCGCTAAAAGCACAAACTCTTAGAAGTTTCACTCTTCTTGTACTTCAGTCGGCATTGTGCCTTTTGTATTTAATCCCGATGCAATTTCTGTGTTTCATGGTCAATGTGAAGGTCCAAGGGATACAATAAACCTGCACTGGTGCATCGTAACCTAATACTGGTCTCCCAGGAGCCGCTCAAAGCACAAACTCTTAGAAGATTCACTCTTCTTGTACTTCAGTCGGCTTTGTGCCTTTTGTATTCAATCCCGATACAATTTCTGTGTTTCATGGTCAATGTGAAGGTCCAAGGTTTGCAGTAAACCTGCACTGGTGCATCGGAAGCTAAACTGGTCTCCCAGGAGCCGCTCAAAGCACAAACTCTTAGAAGATTCACTCTTCTTGTTTTTCAGTCGGCATTGTGACTTTTGTATATAATCCCGATGTAATATCTGTGTTTCATGGTCAATGTGAAGGTCCAAGGGATACAATAAACCTGCACTGGTGCATCGGAAGCTAATACTGGTCTCCCAGGAGCCGCTCAGAGCACAAACTCTTAGCAGATTCACTCTTCTTGTAGATCAGTTGGCATTGTGCCTTTTTTATTTAATCCTGATACAATTTCTGTGTTTCATGGTCAATGTGAAGGTCCAAGGGATACAGCAAACCTGCACTGGTGCATCGGAATCTAATACTGGTCTCCCAGGAGCCGCTCAAAGGACAACCTCTTAGATGATTCACTCTTCTTGTACTTTAGTTGGCATTGTGCCTTTTGTATTTAATCCCGATGCAATTTCTGTGTTTCATGGTCATTGTGAAGGTCCAAGGGATACAATAAACCTGCACTGGTGCATGGGAAGCTATTGCTGGTCTCCCAGGAGGCGTTAAAAGCACAAACTCTTAGAAGATTCACTCTTCTTGTACTTCAGTCGGCATTGTGCCTTTTGTATTTAATCCCGATGCAATTTCTGTGTTTCATGGTCAATGTGAAGGTCCAAGGGATACAATAAACCTGCATTGGTGCATCGGAAGCTAATACTGGTCTCCCAGGAGCCGCTCAAAGCACAAACTCTTAGTAGATTCACTCTTCCTGTACTTCAGTCGGCATTGTGGCTTTTGTATTTAATCCCGATACAATTTCTGTGTTTCATGGTCAATGTGAAGGTCAAAGGGATACAGTAAACCTTCACTGGTGCAGCGGAAGCTAATACTGGTCTCCCAGGAGCCGATCAATGCACAAACTCTTAGAAGATTCACCCTTCTTGTACTTCAGTCGGCATTGTGCCTTTTGTATTTAATCCCGATGCAATTTCTGTGTTTCATGGTCAATGTGGAGGTCCAAGGGATACAGTAAACCTGCACTGGTGCATCGGAATCTAATACTGGTCTCCCAGGAGCCGCTCAAAGAACAAACTCTTAGAAGATTCACTCTTCTTGTACTTCAGTCTGCATTTTGCATTTTGTATTTAATCCCGATGAAATTTCTGTGTTTCATGGTCATTGTGATGGTCCAAGGGATACAATAAACCTGCACTGGTGCATCGGAAGCTAATACTGGTCTCCAAGGAGCCGCTCAAAGCACAAACTCTTACAAGATTCACTCTTCTTGTACTTCAGTCGCCATTGTGCTTTTGTATTCAATCCCGATACAATTTCTGTGTTTCATGGTCAATGTGAAGGTCCAAGGGATACAGTAAACCTGCACTGGTGCATCGGAATCTAATACTGGTCTCCCAGGAGCCACTCAAAGCACAATCTCTTAGAAGATTCACTCTTCTTGCACTTCAGTCGGCATTGTGATTTTTCTATTTAATCCCGATGCAATTTCTGTGTTTCATGGTCAATGTGAAGGTCCAAGGGATACAGTAAACCTGCACTGGTGCATCGGAAGCTAATACTGGTCTCCCAGGAGCGGCTCAAAGCACAAATTCTTAGAAGATTCACTCTTCGTGTACTTCAGTCGGCATTGTGCGTTTTGTATTCAATCCCGATACAATTTCTGTGTTTCATGGTCAATGTGAAGGTCCAAGCGATACAGTAAACCTGCACTGGTGCATCGGAAGCTAATACTGGTCTCCCAGGAGCCGCTCAAAGCACAAACTCTTAGAAGATTCACTCTTCTTGTACTTCAGTCGGCATTGTGCATTTTGTATTGAATCCCGAAACAAAATCTGTGTTTCATGGCCAATGTGAAGGTCCAAGGGTTGCAGTAAAACTGCACTGGTTCATCGGAAGCAAATACTGGTCTCCCAGGTGCCGCTCAAAGCACAAACTCTTACAAGATTCACTCTTCTTGTACTTAAGTCGAATTTGTGCCATTTGTATTCAATATCGATACAATTTCTGTGTTTCATGGTCAATGTGAAGGTCCAAGGGATACAAAAACCTGCACTGGTGCATCGGAAGCTAATACTGGTCTTCCAGGAGCCGCTCAAAGCACAAACTCTTAGAGGATTCACTGTTCTTGTACTTCAGTCGGCATAGTGCCTTTTGTATTTAATCCCGATGCAATTTCTGTGTTTCATGGTCAATGTGAAGGTCCAAGGGATACAATAAACCTGCAATGGTGCATCGGAAGCTAATACTGGTCTCCCAGGAGCCGCTAAAAGCACAAAGTCTTAGAAGATTCACCCTTCTTGTAGTTCAGTCGGCATTGTGCCTTTTGTATTTAATCCCGATGCAATTTCTGTTTTTCATGGTCAATGTGAAGGTCCAAGGGATACAATAAACCTGCACTGGTGCATCGGAAGCTAATACTGGTCTCCCAGGAGCCGCTCAAAGCACAAACTCTTAGAACATTCACTCTTCTTGTACTTAAGTCGAATTTGTGCCTTTTGTATTCAATCCCGATACACATTCTGTGTTTCATGGTCAATGTGAAGGTCCAAGGGATACAGTAAACCTGCACTGGTGCATCGGAAGTTAATACTGGTCTCCCAGGAGCCGCTCAAACACAAACTCTTAGAAGATTCACTCTTCTTGTACTTCAGTCGGCTTTGTGCCTTTTGTATTCAATCCCGATACAATTTCTGTGTTTCATGGTCAATGTGAAGGTCCAAGGTTTGCAGTAAACCTGCAATGGTGCATCGGAAGCTAATACTGGTCTCCCAGGAGCCGCTCAAAGCACAAACTCTTAGAAGATTCACTCTTGTTGTACTTCAGTCGGCATTGTGTCTTTTGTATTTAATCCCGATGCAATTTCTGTGATTCATGGTCAATGTGAAGGTCCAAGGGATACAATGAACCTCCACTGGTGCATCGGAAGCTAATACTGGTCTCCTAGGAGCCGCTCAAAGCACAAACTCTCAGAAGATTCCCTCTTCTTGTACTTCAGTCGGCATAGTGCCTTTTGTATTTAATCCCGATGCAATTTCTGTGTTTCATGTTCAATGTGAAGGTCCAAGGGATACAGTAAACCTGCACTGGTGCATCGGAAGCTAATACTGGTCTCCCAGGAGCCGCTCAAACACAAACTCTTCTTGTACTTCAGTCGGCATTGTGCCTTTTGTATTTAATCCCGATGCAATTTCTGTGTTTCATGGTCAATGTCAAGGACCAAGGGATACAATAAACCTGCACTGGTGCATCGGAAGCTAATACTGGTCTCCCAGGAGCCGCCCGAAGCACAAACTCTTAGAAGATTCACTCTTCTTGTACTTAAGTCGAATTTGTGCCTTTTGTATTCAATCCCGATACACATTCTGTGTTTCATGGTCAATGTGAAGGTCCAAGGGATACAGTAAACCTGCACTGGTGCATCGGAAGCTAATACTGGTCTCCCAGGAGCCTCTCAAAGCACAAACTCTTAGAGGATTCACTCTTCTTGTACTTCAGTCGGCATTGTGCCTTTTGTATTTAATCCCGATGCAATTTCTGTGTTTCATGGTCAATGTGAAGGTCCAAGGGATACAATAAACCTGCAATGGTGCATCGGAAGCTAATACTGGTCTCCTAGGAGCCGCTCAAAGCACAAACTCTTAGAAGATTCCGTCTTCTTGTACTTCAGTCGGCATTGTGCTTTTGTATTTAATCCCGATGCAATTTCTGTGTTTCATGTTCAATGTGAAGGTCCAAGGGATACAATCAACCTGCACTGGTGCATCGGAAGCTTAAACTGGTCTCCCAGGAGCCGCTCAAAGCACAAACTCTTAGAAGATTCACTCTTCTTGTACATCAGTCGGCATTGTGCATTTTGTATTTAATCCCGATGCAATTTCTGTGTTTCATGGTCACTGTGAAGGTCCAAGGGATACAGTAAACCTGCACTGGTGCATCGGAATATAATACTGGTCTCCCAGGTGCCGCTCAAAGCACAAACTCTTAGAAGTTTCACTCTTCTCGTACTTCAGTCGGCATTGTGTGTTTTGTATCCAATCCCGATACAATTTCTGTGTTTCATGGTCAATGTGAAGGTCCAAGGGATACAGTTAACCTGCACTGGTGCATCGGAAGCTAATACTGGTCTCCCAGGAGGCGCTAAGAGCACAAACTCTTAGAAGATTCACTCTTCTTGTACTTCAGTCGGCATTGTGCCTTTTGTATTTAATCCCGATTCAATTTCTGTCTTTCATGGTCAATGTGAAGGTCCAAGGGATACAATAAACCTGCACTGGTGCATCGTAACCTAATACTAGTCTCCTAGGAGCCGCTCAAAGCACAAACTCTTAGAAGATTCACTCTTCTTGTACTTCAGTCGGCTTTGTGCCTTTTGTATTCAATCCCGACACAATATCTGTGTTTCATGGTCAATGTGAAGGTCCAAGGTTTGCAGTAAACCTGCACTGGTGCATCGGAAGCTAATACTGGTCTCCCAGGAGCCGCTCAAAGCACAAACTCTTAGAAGATTCACTCTTCTTGTACTTCAGTCGGCATTGTGCCTTTTGTATTTAATCCCGATGCAATTTCTGTGTTTCATGGTCAATGTGAAGGTCCAAGGGATACAATAAACCTGCACTGGTGCATCGGAATCTAATACTGGTCTCCCAGGAGCCGCTCAAAACACAAACTCTTAGAAGATTCACTCTTCTTGTACTTAAGTCGGCATAGTGCCTTTTTTATTTAATCCCGATGCAATTTCTGTGATTCATGGTCAATGTGAAGGTCCAAGGGATACAATAAACCTGCACTGGTGCATCGGAAGCTAATACTGGTCTCCTAGGAGCCGCTCAAAGCACAAACTCTTAGAAGATTCCCTCTTCTTGTACTTCAATCGGCATAGTGCCCTTTGTATTTAATCCCGATGCAATTTCTGTTTCATGTTCAATGTGAAGGTCCAAGGGATACAGTAAACCTGCACTGGTGCATCGGAAGCTAATACTGGTCTCCCAGGAGCCGCTCAAACACAAACTCTTCTTGTACTTCAGTCGGCATTGTGCCTTTTGTATTTAATCCCGATGCAATTTCTGTGTTTCATGGTCATTGTGAAGGTCCAAGGGATACAATAAACCTGAACTGGTGCATCGGAAGCTAATACTGGTCTCCCAGGAGCCGCTCAAAGCACAAACTCTTAGAAGATTCACTCTTCTTGTACTTCAGTCGACATTGTGCCTTTTGTATTTAATCCCGATATAATTTCTGTGTTTCATGGTCAATGTGAAGGTCCAAGGGATACCGTAAACCTGCACTGGTGCATCGGAAGCTAATACTGGTCTCCCAGAAGCCGCTCAAAGCACAAACTCTTACAAGATTCACTCTTCTTGTACTTCAGTCGCCATTGTGCTTTTGCATTCAATCCCGATACAATTTCTGTGTTTCATGGTCAATGTGAAGGTCCACGGGTACAGTAAACTTGCACTGGTGCATCGGAAGCTAATACTGGTCTCCCAGGAGCCGCTCAAAGCACAAACAATTAGAAGATTCACTCTTCTTGTACTTCAGTCGGCATTGTGCCTTTTGTATTTAATCCCGATGCAATTTCTGTGTTTCATGGTCAATGTGAAGGTCCAAGGGATACAATTAACCTGCACTGGTGCATCGGAAGCTAATACTGGTCTCCCAGGAGCCGCTCAAAGCACAAACTGTTATAAGATTCACCCTTCTTGCACATCAGTCGGCATTGTGCCTTTTGTATTTAATCCCGATGCAATTTCTGTGTTTCATGGTCACTGTGAAGGTTCAAGGGATACAGTAAACCTGCACTGGTGCATCGGAATATAATACTGGTCTCCCAGGAGCCGCTCAAAGCACAAACTCTTAGAAGTTTCACTCGTCTCGTACTTCAGTCGGCATTGTGTGTTTTGTATTCAATCCCGATACAATTTCTGTGTTTCATGGTCAATGTGAAGATCCAAGGGATACAGTAAACCTGCACTGGTGCATCGGAAAGTAATACTGGTCTCCCAGGAGGCGCTAAAAGCACAAACTCTTAGAAGATTCACTCTTCTTGTACATCAGTCGGCATTGTGCCTTTTGTATTTAATCCCGATTCAATTTCTGTCTTTCATGGTCAATGTGAAGGCCCAAGGGATACAATAAACCTGCACTGGTGCATCGTAACCTAATACTGGTCTCCCAGGAGCCGCTCAAAGCACAAACTCTTAGAAGATTCACTCTTCTTGTACTTCAGTCGGCTTTGTGCTTTTTGTATTCAATCCCGACACAATATCTGTGTTTCATGGTCCATGTGAAGGTGCAAGGTTTGCAGTAAACCTGCACTGGTGCATCGGAAGCTAATACTGGTCTCCCAGGAGCCGCTCAAAGCACAAACTCTTAGAAGATTCACTCTTCTTGTACTTCAGTCGGCATTGTGCCTTTTGTATTTAATCCCGATGCAATTTCTGTGTTTCATGGTCAATGTGAAGGTCCAAGGGATACAATAAACCTGCACTGGTGCATCGGAATCTAATACTGGTCTCCCAGGAGCCGCTCAAAGCACAAACTCTTAGAAGATTCACTCTTCTTGTACTTAAGTCGGCATAGTCCCTTTTGTATTTAATCCCGATGCAATTTCTGTGATTCATTGTCAATGTGAAGGTCCAAGGGATACAATAAACCTGCACTGGTGCATCGGAAGCTAATACTGGTCTCCTAGGAGCCGCTCAAAGCACAAACTCTTAGAAGATTCCCTCTTCTTGTACTTCAGTCGGCATAGTGCCTTTTGTATTTAATCCCGATGCAATTTCTGTGTTTCATGTTCAATGTGATGGTCCAAGGGATACAGTAAACCTGCACTGGTGCATCGGAAGCTTATACTGGTCTCCCAGGAGCCGCTCAAACACAAACTCTTCTTGTACTTCAGTCGGCATTGTGCCTTTTGTATTTAATACCGATGCAAGTTCTGTGTTTCATGGTCATTGTGAAGGTCCAAGGGATACAATAAACCTGAACTGGTGCATCGGAAGCTAATACTGGTCTCCCGGGAGCCGCTCAAAGCACAAACTCTTAGAAGATTCACTCTTCTTGTACTTAAGTCGGCATTGTGCCTTTTGTATTTAATCCCGATACAATTTCTGTGTTTCATGGTCAATGTGAAGGTCCAAGGGATACCGTCAACCTCCACTGGTGCATCGGAAGCTAATACTGGTCTCCCAGAAGCCGCTCAAAGCACAAACTCTTACAAGATTCACTCTTCTTGTACTTCAGTCGCCATTGTGCTTTTGTATTCAATCCCGATACAATTTCTGTGTTTCATGGTCAATGTGAAGGTCCAAGGGTACAGTAAACTTGCACTGGTGCATCGGAAGCTAATACTGCTCTCCCAGGAGCCGCTCAAAGCACAAACTCTTAGAAGATTCACTCTTCTTGTACTTCAGTCGGCATTGTGCCTTTTGTATTTAATCCCGATGCAATTTCTGTGTTTCATGGTCAATGTGAAGGTCCAAGGGATACAATAAACCTGCACTGGTGCATCGGAAGCTAATACTGGTCTCCCAGGTGCCGCTCAAAGCACAAACTCTTAGAAGATTCACTCTCCTTGTAATTAAGTCGGCATTGTGCCTTTTGTATTTAATCCCGATGCAATTTCTGTGTTTCATGGTCAATGTGAAGGTCCAAGGGATACAATAAACCTGCACTGGTGCATCGGAAGCTAATACTGGTCTCCCAGGAGCCGCTCAAAGCACAAACTCTTAGAAGATTCACTCTTCTTTTATTTCAGTCGGCATTGTGCCTTTTTTATTGAATCCCAATACAATTTCTGTGTTTCATGGCCAATGTGAAGGTCCAAGGGTTGCAGAAAACTTGCACTGGTGCATCGGAAGCTAATACTGGTCTCCCAGGAGCCGCTCAAAGCACAAACAATTAGAAGATTCACTCTTCTTGTATTTCAGTCGGCATTGTGCCTTTTGTATTTAATCCCGATGCAATTTCTGTGTTTCATGGTCATTGTGAAGGTCCAAGGGATACAATTGACCTGCACTGGTGCATCGGAAGCTAATACTGGTCTCCCAGGAGCCGCTCAAAGCACAAACTGTTATAAGATTCACTCTTCATGCACATCAGTCGGCATTGTGCCTTTTGTATTTAATCCCGATGCAATTTCTGTGTTTCATGGTCAATGTGAAGGTCCGAGGGATACAACAAACCTGCACTGGTGCATCGGAAGCTAATACTGGTCTCCCAGGAGCCGCTCAAAGCACAAACACTTAGAAGATTCACTCTTCTTGTACTTCAGTCGGCATTGTGCCTTTTGTATTTAATCCCGATGCAATTTCTGTGTTTCATGGTCAATGTGAGGGTCTAAGGGATACAGTAAACCTGCACTGGTGCATCGGAATCTAATACTGGTCTCCCAGGAGCCGCTCAAAGCACAAACTCTTAGAAGATTCACGATTCTTGTACTTCAGTCGGCATTCTACATTTTGTATTTAGTCCGGATGCAATTTCTGTGTTTCATGGTCAATGTGAAGGTCCAAGGGATACAGTAAACCTGCACTGGTGCTTCGTAATCTAATACTGGTCTCCCAGGAGCCGCTCAAAGCACAAACTCTTAGAAGATTCACTCTTCTTGTACTTCAGTCGGCATTGTGCCTTTTGTATTTAGTCCCGATGCAATTTCTGTGTTTCATGGTCAATGTGAAGGTCCAAGGGTTACAGTAAACTGCACTGGTGCATCCTAATCTAATACTGGTCTCCTAGGAGACGCTCAAAGCACAAACTCTTAGAAGATGCACTCTTCTTGTACTTCAGTCGGCATTGTGCGTTTTGTATTCAATCCCGATACAATTTCTGTTTCATGGTCAATGTGAAGGTCCAAGGGATACAGTAAACTTGCACTGGTGCATCGAAGGCTAATACAGGTCTCCCAGGAGCCGCTCAAAGCACAAACTCTTAGAAGATTCACTCTTCTTGTACTTCAGTCGGCATTGTGCGTTTTGTATTCAATCCCGATACAATTTCTGTTTCATGGTCAATGTGAAGGTCCAAGGGATACAGTAAACTTACACTGGTGCATCGGAAGCTAATACTGGACTCCCAGGAGCCGCTCAAAGCACAAACTCTTAGAAGATTCACTCTTCTTGTACTTCAGTCGGCATTGTGCCTTTTGTATTTAATCCCGATGCAATTTCTGTGTTTCATGGTCAATGTGAAGGTCCAAGGGATACAATAAACCTGCACTGGTGCATCGGAAGCTAATACTGGTCTCCCAGGTGCCGCTCAAAGCACAAACACTTAGAAGATTCACTCTTCTTGTACTTAAGTCGGCATTGTGCCTTTTGTATTTAATCCAGATGCAATTTCTGTGTTTCATGGTCAATGTGAATGTCCAAGGGATACAATAGACCTGCACTTGTGCATCGGAAGCTAATACTGGTCTCCCAGGAGCCGCTCAAAGCACAAACTCTTAGAAGATTCACTCTTATTGTACTTCAGTCGGCATTGTGCCTTTATTATTGAATCCCGATACAAAAACTGTGTTTCATGGCCAATGTGAAGGTCCAAGGGTTGCAGTAAACCTGCACTGGTGCATCGGAAGCTAATACTGGTCTCCCAGGAGCCGCTCAAAGCACAAACTCTTAGAAGATTCACTCTTCTTGTACTTCAGTCGGCATTGTGCCTTTTGTATTTAATCCCGATGCAATTTCTGTGTTTCATGGTCAATGTGGAGGTCCAAGGGATACAGTAAACCTGCACTGGTGCATCGGAACCTAATACTGGTCTCCCAGGAGCCGCTCAAAGCACAAACTCTTAGAAAATTCACTCTTCTTGTACTTCAGTCGGCATTGTGCCTTTTGTATTTAATCCCGATGCAATTTCTGTGTTTCATGGTCAATGTGAAGGTCCAAGGGATAGAGTAAACTGCACTGGTGCATGCATCCGAATCTAATACTGGTCTCCCAGGAGCCGCTCAAAGCACAAACTCTTACAAGATTCACTCTTCTTGTACTTCAGTCAGCATTGTGCCTTTTGTATTTAATCCCGATACAATTTCTGTGTTTCATGGTCAATGTGAAGGTCCAAGGGAAACAGTAAACCTGCACTGGTGCATCGGAAGCTAATACTGGTCTCCCAGGAGCCGCTCAAAGCACAAACTCTTAGAAGATTCACTCTTCTTCTACTTCAGTCGGCATTGTGCATTTCGTATTTAATCCCGATGCAATTTCTGTGTTTCATGGTCAATGTGAAGGTCCAAGGGATACAGTAAACCTGCACTGGTGCATCGGAAGCTAATACTGGTCTCCCAGGAGCCGCTCAAAGCACAATCTCTTAGAAGATTCACTCTTCTTGTACTTGAGTTGGCATTGCGACTTTTCTATTTAATCCCGATGCAATTTCTGTGTTTCATGGTCAACGTGAAGGTCCAAGGGATACAGTAAACCTGCACTGGTGCATCGGAAGCTAATACTGGTCTCCCAGCAGCGGCTTAAAGCACAAACTCTTAGAAGATTCACTCTTCTTGTACTTCAGTCGGCATTGTGCGTTTTGTATTCAATCCCGATACAATTTCTGTGTTTCATGGTCAATGTGAAGGTCCAAGGGATACAGTAAACCTGCACTGGTCCATCGGAAGCTAATACTAATCTCCCGGGAGCCGCTCAAAGCACAAACTCTTAGAAGATTCACTCTTCTTGTACTTCAGTCCGCATTGTGCATTTTGTATTTAATCCCGATGCAATTTCTGTGTTTCATGGTCAATGTGTTGGTCCGAGGGATACAAAAAACCTGCACTGGTGTATCGGAAGCTAATACTGGTCTCCCAGGTCCCGCTCAAAGCACAAACCCATAGAAGGTTCACTCTTCTTGTACTTCAGTCGGCAGTGTGACTTTTGTATTTAATCCCGATGCAATTTCTGTGTTTCATGGTCAATGTGAAGGTCCAAGGGATACAATAAACCTGCAATAGTGCATCGGAAGCTAATACTGGTCTCCCAGGAGCCGCTCAAAGCACAAACTCTTAGAAGATTCACTCTTCTTTTATTTCAGTCGGCATTGTGCCTTTTTTATTGAATCCCGATACAATTTCTGTGTTTCATGGCCAATGTGAAGGTCCAAGGGTTGCAGTAAACCTGCACTGGTGCATCGGAAGCTAATACTGGTCTCCCAGGAGCCGCTCAAAGCACAAACTGTTATAAGATTCACTCTTCTTGCACATCAGTCGGCATTGTGCCTTTTGTATTTAATCCCGATGCAATTTCTGTGTTTCATGGTCAATGTGAAGGCCCAAGGGATACAATAAACCTGCACTGGTGCATCGTAACCTAATACTGGTCTCCCAGGAGCCGCTCAAAGCACAAACTCTTAGAAGATTCACTCTTCTTGTACTTCAGTCGGCTTTGTGCTTTTTGTATTCAATCCCGACACAATATCTGTGTTTCATGGTCCATGTGAAGGTCCAAGGTTTGCAGTAAACCTGCACTGGTGCATCGGAAGCTAATACTGGTCTCCTAGGAGCCGCTCAAAGCACAAACTCTTAGAAGATTCCCTCTTCTTGTACTTCAGTCGGCATAGTGCCTTTTGTATTTAATCCCGATGCAATTTCTGTGTTTCATGTTCAATGTGATGGTCCAAGGGATACAGTAAACCTGCACTGGTGCATCGGAAGCTTATACTGGTCTCCCAGGAGCCGCTCAAACACAAACTCTTCTTGTACTTCAGTCGGCATTGTGCCTTTTGTATTTAATACCGATGCAAGTTCTGTGTTTCATGGTCATTGTGAAGGTCCAAGGGATACAATAAACCTGAACTGGTGCATCGGAAGCTAATACTGGTCTCCCGGGAGCCGCTCAAAGCACAAACTCTTAGAAGATTCACTCTTCTTGTACTTAAGTCGGCATTGTGCCTTTTGTATTTAATCCCGATACAATTTCTGTGTTTCATGGTCAATGTGAAGGTCCAAGGGATACCGTCAACCTCCACTGGTGCATCGGAAGCTAATACTGGTCTCCCAGAAGCCGCTCAAAGCACAAACTCTTACAAGATTCACTCTTCTTGTACTTCAGTCGCCATTGTGCTTTTGTATTCAATCCCGATACAATTTCTGTGTTTCATGGTCAATGTGAAGGTCCAAGGGTACAGTAAACTTGCACTGGTGCATCGGAAGCTAATACTGCTCTCCCAGGAGCCGCTCAAAGCACAAACTCTTAGAAGATTCACTCTTCTTGTACTTCAGTCGGCATTGTGCCTTTTGTATTTAATCCCGATGCAATTTCTGTGTTTCATGGTCAATGTGAAGGTCCAAGGGATACAATAAACCTGCAATAGTGCATCGGAAGCTAATACTGGTCTCCCAGGAGCCGCTCAAAGCACAAACTCTTAGAAGATTCACTCTTCTTTTATTTCAGTCGGCATTGTGCCTTTTTTATTGAATCCCGATACAATTTCTGTGTTTCATGGCCAATGTGAAGGTCCAAGGGTTGCAGTAAACCTGCACTGGTGCATCGGAAGCTAATACTGGTCTCCCAGGAGCCGCTCAAAGCACAAACCGTTATAAGATTCACTCTTCTTGCACATCAGTCGGCATTGTGCCTTTTGTATTTAATCCCGATGCAATTTCTGTGTTTCATGGTCAATGTGAAGGCCCAAGGGATACAATAAACCTGCACTGGTGCATCGTAACCTAATACTGGTCTCCCAGGAGCCGCTCAAAGCACAAACTCTTAGAAGATTCACTCTTCTTGTACTTCAGTCGGCTTTGTGCTTTTTGTATTCAATCCCGACACAATATCTGTGTTTCATGGTCCATGTGAAGGTCCAAGGTTTGCAGTAAACCTGCACTGGTGCATCGGAAGCTAATACTGGTCTCCTAGGAGCCGCTCAAAGCACAAACTCTTAGAAGATTCCCTCTTCTTGTACTTCAGTCGGCATAGTGCCTTTTGTATTTAATCCCGATGCAATTTCTGTGTTTCATGTTCAATGTGATGGTCCAAGGGATACAGTAAACCTGCACTGGTGCATCGGAAGCTTATACTGGTCTCCCAGGAGCCGCTCAAACACAAACTCTTCTTGTACTTCAGTCGGCATTGTGCCTTTTGTATTTAATACCGATGCAAGTTCTGTGTTTCATGGTCATTGTGAAGGTCCAAGGGATACAATAAACCTGAACTGGTGCATCGGAAGCTAATACTGGTCTCCCGGGAGCCGCTCAAAGCACAAACTCTTAGAAGATTCACTCTTCTTGTACTTAAGTCGGCATTGTGCCTTTTGTATTTAATCCCGATACAATTTCTGTGTTTCATGGTCAATGTGAAGGTCCAAGGGATACCGTCAACCTCCACTGGTGCATCGGAAGCTAATACTGGTCTCCCAGAAGCCGCTCAAAGCACAAACTCTTACAAGATTCACTCTTCTTGTACTTCAGTCGCCATTGTGCTTTTGTATTCAATCCCGATACAATTTCTGTGTTTCATGGTCAATGTGAAGGTCCAAGGGTACAGTAAACTTGCACTGGTGCATCGGAAGCTAATACTGCTCTCCCAGGAGCCGCTCAAAGCACAAACTCTTAGAAGATTCACTCTTCTTGTACTTCAGTCGGCATTGTGCCTTTTGTATTTAATCCCGATGCAATTTCTGTGTTTCATGGTCAATGTGAAGGTCCAAGGGATACAATAAACCTGCACTGGTGCATCGGAAGCTAATACTGGTCTCCCAGGTGCCGCTCAAAGCACAAACTCTTAGAAGATTCACTCTCCTTGTAATTAAGTCGGCATTGTGCCTTTTGTATTTAATCCCGATGCAATTTCTGTGTTTCATGGTCAATGTGAAGGTCCAAGGGATACAATAAACCTGCACTGGTGCATCGGAAGCTAATACTGGTCTCCCAGGAGCCGCTCAAAGCACAAACTCTTAGAAGATTCACTCTTCTTTTATTTCAGTCGGCATTGTGCCTTTTTTATTGAATCCCAATACAATTTCTGTGTTTCATGGCCAATGTGAAGGTCCAAGGGTTGCAGAAAACTTGCACTGGTGCATCGGAAGCTAATACTGGTCTCCCAGGAGCCGCTCAAAGCACAAACAATTAGAAGATTCACTCTTCTTGTATTTCAGTCGGCATTGTGCCTTTTGTATTTAATCCCGATGCAATTTCTGTGTTTCATGGTCATTGTGAAGGTCCAAGGGATACAATTGACCTGCACTGGTGCATCGGAAGCTAATACTGGTCTCCCAGGAGCCGCTCAAAGCACAAACTGTTATAAGATTCACTCTTCATGCACATCAGTCGGCATTGTGCCTTTTGTATTTAATCCCGATGCAATTTCTGTGTTTCATGGTCAATGTGAAGGTCCGAGGGATACAACAAACCTGCACTGGTGCATCGGAAGCTAATACTGGTCTCCCAGGAGCCGCTCAAAGCACAAACACTTAGAAGATTCACTCTTCTTGTACTTCAGTCGGCATTGTGCCTTTTGTATTTAATCCCGATGCAATTTCTGTGTTTCATGGTCAATGTGAGGGTCTAAGGGATACAGTAAACCTGCACTGGTGCATCGGAATCTAATACTGGTCTCCCAGGAGCCGCTCAAAGCACAAACTCTTAGAAGATTCACGATTCTTGTACTTCAGTCGGCATTCTACATTTTGTATTTAGTCCGGATGCAATTTCTGTGTTTCATGGTCAATGTGAAGGTCCAAGGGATACAGTAAACCTGCACTGGTGCTTCGTAATCTAATACTGGTCTCCCAGGAGCCGCTCAAAGCACAAACTCTTAGAAGATTCACTCTTCTTGTACTTCAGTCGGCATTGTGCCTTTTGTATTTAGTCCCGATGCAATTTCTGTGTTTCATGGTCAATGTGAAGGTCCAAGGGTTACAGTAAACTGCACTGGTGCATCCTAATCTAATACTGGTCTCCTAGGAGACGCTCAAAGCACAAACTCTTAGAAGATGCACTCTTCTTGTACTTCAGTCGGCATTGTGCGTTTTGTATTCAATCCCGATACAATTTCTGTTTCATGGTCAATGTGAAGGTCCAAGGGATACAGTAAACTTGCACTGGTGCATCGAAGGCTAATACAGGTCTCCCAGGAGCCGCTCAAAGCACAAACTCTTAGAAGATTCACTCTTCTTGTACTTCAGTCGGCATTGTGCGTTTTGTATTCAATCCCGATACAATTTCTGTTTCATGGTCAATGTGAAGGTCCAAGGGATACAGTAAACTTACACTGGTGCATCGGAAGCTAATACTGGACTCCCAGGAGCCGCTCAAAGCACAAACTCTTAGAAGATTCACTCTTCTTGTACTTCAGTCGGCATTGTGCTTTTTGTATTTAATCCCGATGCAATTTCTGTGTTTCATGGTCAATGTGAAGGTCCAAGGGATACAATAAACCTGCACTGGTGCATCGGAAGCTAATACTGGTCTCCCAGGTGCCGCTCAAAGCACAAACACTTAGAAGATTCACTCTTCTTGTACTTAAGTCGGCATTGTGCCTTTTGTATTTAATCCAGATGCAATTTCTGTGTTTCATGGTCAATGTGAATGTCCAAGGGATACAATAGACCTGCACTTGTGCATCGGAAGCTAATACTGGTCTCCCAGGAGCCGCTCAAAGCACAAACTCTTAGAAGATTCACTCTTATTGTACTTCAGTCGGCATTGTGCCTTTATTATTGAATCCCGATACAAAAACTGTGTTTCATGGCCAATGTGAAGGTCCAAGGGTTGCAGTAAACCTGCACTGGTGCATCGGAAGCTAATACTGGTCTCCCAGGAGCCGCTCAAAGCACAAACTCTTAGAAGATTCACTCTTCTTGTACTTCAGTCGGCATTGTGCCTTTTGTATTTAATCCCGATGCAATTTCTGTGTTTCATGGTCAATGTGGAGGTCCAAGGGATACAGTAAACCTGCACTGGTGCATCGGAACCTAATACTGGTCTCCCAGGAGCCGCTCAAAGCACAAACTCTTAGAAAATTCACTCTTCTTGTACTTCAGTCGGCATTGTGCCTTTTGTATTTAATCCCGATGCAATTTCTGTGTTTCATGGTCAATGTGAAGGTCCAAGGGATAGAGTAAACTGCACTGGTGCATGCATCCGAATCTAATACTGGTCTCCCAGGAGCCGCTCAAAGCACAAACTCTTACAAGATTCACTCTTCTTGTACTTCAGTCAGCATTGTGCCTTTTGTATTTAATCCCGATACAATTTCTGTGTTTCATGGTCAATGTGAAGGTCCAAGGGAAACAGTAAACCTGCACTGGTGCATCGGAAGCTAATACTGGTCTCCCAGGAGCCGCTCAAAGCACAAACTCTTAGAAGATTCACTCTTCTTGTACTTCAGTCGGCATTGTGCATTTCGTATTTAATCCCGATGCAATTTCTGTGTTTCATGGTCAATGTGAAGGTCCAAGGGATACAGTAAACCTGCACTGGTGCATCGGAAGCTAATACTGGTCTCCCAGGAGCCGCTCAAAGCACAATCTCTTAGAAGATTCACTCTTCTTGTACTTGAGTTGGCATTGCGACTTTTCTATTTAATCCCGATGCAATTTCTGTGTTTCATGGTCAACGTGAAGGTCCAAGGGATACAGTAAACCTGCACTGGTGCATCGGAAGCTAATACTGGTCTCCCAGCAGCGGCTTAAAGCACAAACTCTTAGAAGATTCACTCTTCTTGTACTTCAGTCGGCATTGTGCGTTTTGTATTCAATCCCGATACAATTTCTGTGTTTCATGGTCAATGTGAAGGTCCAAGGGATACAGTAAACCTGCACTGGTCCATCGGAAGCTAATACTAATCTCCCGGGAGCCGCTCAAAGCACAAACTCTTAGAAGATTCACTCTTCTTGTACTTCAGTCCGCATTGTGCATTTTGTATTTAATCCCGATGCAATTTCTGTGTTTCATGGTCAATGTGTTGGTCCGAGGGATACAAAAAACCTGCACTGGTGTATCGGAAGCTAATACTGGTCTCCCAGGTCCCGCTCAAAGCACAAACCCATAGAAGGTTCACTCTTCTTGTACTTCAGTCGGCAGTGTGACTTTTGTATTTAATCCCGATGCAATTTCTGTGTCTCATGGTCAATGTGAAGGTCCAAGGGATACAATAAACCTGCAATAGTGCATCGGAAGCTAATACTGGTCTCCCAGGAGCCGCTCAAAGCACAAACTCTTAGAAGATTCACTCTTCTTTTATTTCAGTCGGCATTGTGCCTTTTTTATTGAATCCCGATACAATTTCTGTGTTTCATGGCCAATGTGAAGGTCCAAGGGTTGCAGTAAACCTGCACTGGTGCATCGGAAGCTAATACTGGTCTCCCAGGAGCCGCTCAAAGCACAAACTGTTATAAGATTCACTCTTCTTGCACATCAGTCGGCATTGTGCCTTTTGTATTTAATCCCGATGCAATTTCTGTGTTTCATGGTCAATGTGAAGGTCCAAGGGATACAACAAACCTGCACTGGTGCATCGGAAGCTAATACTGGTCTCCCAGGAGCAGCTCAAAGCACAAACTCTTAGAAGATTCACTCTTCTTGTACTTCAGTCGGCATTGTGCCTTTTGTATTTAATCCCGATGCAATTTCTGTGTTTCATGGTCAATGTGAAGGTCTAAGGGATACAGTAAACCTGCACTGGTGCATCGGAATCTAATACTGGTCTCCCAGGAGCCGCTCAAAGCACAAACTCTTAGAAGATTCACGATTCTTGTACTTCAGTCGGCATTGTACCTTTTGTATTTAGTCCGGATGCAATTTCTGTGTTTCATGGTCAATGTGAAGGTCCAAGGGATACAGTAAACCTGCACTGGTGCTTCGTAATCTAATACTGGTCTCCCAGGAGCCGCTCAAAGCACAAACTCTTAGAAGATTCACTCTTCTTGTACTTCAGTCGGCATTGTGCCTTTTGTATTTAGTCCCGATGCAATTTCTGTGTTTCATGGTCAATGTGAAGGTCCAAGGGTTACAGTAAACTGCACTGGTGCATCCGAATGTAATACTGGTCTCCTAGGCGCCGCTCAAAGCACAAACTCTTAGAAGATGCACTCTTCTTGTACTTCAGTCTGCATTGTGCGTTTTGTATTCAATCCCGATACAATTTCTGTTTCATGGTCAATGTGAAGGTCCAAGGGATACAGTAAACTTGCACTGGTGCATCGAAAGCTAATACTGGTCTCCCAGGAGCCGCTCAAAGCACAAACTCTTAGAAGATTCACTCTTCTTGTACTTCAGTCGGCATTGTGCGTTTTGTATTCAATCCCGATACAATTTCTGTTTCATGGTCAATGTGAAGGTCCAAGGGATACAGTAAACTTACACTGGTGCATCGGAAGCTAATACTGGTCTCCCAGGAGCCGCTCAAAGCACAAACTCTTAGAAGATTCACTCTTCTTGTACTTCAGTCGCCTTTGTGCCTTTTGTATTTAATCCCGATGCAATTTCTGTGTTTCATGGTCAATGTGAAGGTCCAAGGGATACAATAAACCTGCACTGGTGACTCGGAAGCTAATACTGGTCTCCCAGGTGCCGCTCAAAGCACAAACACTTAGAAGATTCACTCTTCTTGTACTTAAGTCGGCATTTTGCCTTTTGTAATTAATCCCGATGCAATTTCTGTGTTTCATGGTCAATGTGAATGTCCAAGGGATACAATAAACCTGCACTTGTGCATCGGAAGCTAATACAGGTCTCCCAGGAGCCGCTCAAAGCACAAACTCTTAGAAGATTCACTCTTCTTGTACTTCAGTCGGCATTGTGCCTTTTGTATTGAATCCCGATACAAAAACTGTGTTTCATGGCCAATGTGAAGGTCCAAGGGTTGCAGTAAACCTGCACTGGTGCATCGGAAGCTAATACTGGTCTCCCAGGAGCCGCTCAAAGCACAAACTCTTAGAAGATTCACTCTTCTTGTACTTCAGTCGGCATTGTGCCTTTTGTATTTAATCCCGATGCAATTTCTGTGTTTCATGGTCAATGTGGAGGTCCAAGGGATACAGTAAACCTGCACTGGTGCATCGGAACCTAATACTGGTCTCCCAGGAGCCGCTCAAATCACAAACTCTTAGAAAATTCACTCTTCTTGTACTTCAGTCGGCATTGTGCCTTTTGTATTTAATCCCGATGCAATTTCTGTGTTTCATGGTCAATGTGAAGGTCCAAGGGATAGAGTAAACTGCACTGGTGCATGCATCCAAATCTAATACTGGTCTCCCAGGAGCCGCTCAAAGCACAAACTCTTAGAAGATTCACTCTTCTTGTACTTCAGTCGGCATTGTGCCTTTTGTATTTAATCCCGATGCAATTTCTGTGCTTCATGGTCATTGTGAAGGTCCAAGGGATACAATAAACCTGCACTGGTGCATCGGAAGCTAATACTGGTCTCCCAGGAGCCGCTCAAAGCACAAACTCTTACAAGATTCACTCTTCTTGTACTTCAGTCAGCATTGTGCCTTTTGTATTTAATCCCGATACAATTTCTGTGTTTCATGGTCAATGTGAAGGTCCAAGGGATACAGTAAACCTGCACTGGTGCATCGGAAGCTAATACTGGTCTCCCAGGAGCCGCTCAAAGCACAAACTCTTAGAAGATTCACTCTTCTTGTACTTCAGTCGCCATTGTGCATTTCGTATTTAATCCCGATGCAATTTCTGTGTTTCATGGTCAATGTGAAGGTCCAAGGGATACAGTAAACCTGCACTGGTGCATCGGAAGCTAATACTGGTCTCCCAGGAGCCGCTCAAAGCACAATCTCTTAGAAGATTCACTCTTCTTGTACTTCAGTCGGCATTGTGACTTTTCAATTTAATCCCGATGCAATTTCTGTGTTTCATGGTCAACGTGAAGGTCCAAGTGATACAGTAAACCTGCACTGGTGCATCGGAAGCTAATACTGGTCTCCCAGCAGCGGCTTAAAGCACAAACTCTTAGAAGATTCACTCTTCTTGTACTTCAGTCGGCATTGTGCGTTTTGTATTCAATCCCGATACAATTTCTGTGTTTCATGGTCAATGTGAAGGTCCAAGGGATACAGTAAACCTGCACTGGTCCATCGGAAGCTAATACTAATCTCCCAGGAGCCGCTCAAAGAACAAACTCTTAGAAGATTCACTCTTCTTGTACTTCAGTCCGCATTGTGCATTTTGTATTTAATCCCGATGCAATTTCTGTGTTTCATGGTCAATGTGTTGGTCCGAGGGATACAATAAACCTCCACTGGTGCATCGGAAGCTAATACTGGTCTCCCAGGTGCCGCTCAAAGCACAAACTGTTATAAGATTCACTCTTCTTGCACATCAGTCGGCATTGTGCCTTTTGTATTTAATCCCGATGCAATTTCTGTGTTTCATGGTCAATGTGAAGGTCCAAGGGATACAACAAACCTGCACTGGTGCATCGGAAGCTAATACTGGTCTCCCAGGAGCCGCTCAAAGCACAAACTCTTAGAAGATTCACTCTTCTTGTACTTCAGTCGGCATTGTGCCTTTTGTATTTAATCCCGATGCAATCTCTGTGTTTCATGGTCAATGTGAAGGTCTAAGGGATACAGTAAACCTGCACTGGTGCATCGGAATCTAATACTGGTCTCCCAGGAGCCGCTCAAAGCACAAACTCTTAGAAGATTCACGATTCTTGTACTTCAGTCGGCATTCTACCTTTTGTATTTAGTCCGGATGCAATTTCTGTGTTTCATGGTCAATGTGAAGGTCCAAGGGATACAGTAAACCTGCACTGGTGCTTCGTAATCTAATACTGGTCTCCCAGGAGCCGCTCAAAGCACAAACTCTTAGAAGATTCACTCTTCTTGTACTTCAGTCGGCATTGTGCCTTTTGTATTTAGTCCCGATGCAATTTCTGTGTTTCATGGTCAATGTGAAGGTCCAAGGGTTACAGTAAACTGCACTGGTGCATCCTAATCTAATACTGGTCTCCTAGGAGACGCTCAAAGCACAAACTCTTAGAAGATTCACTCTTCTTGTACTTCAGTCGGCATTGTGCCTTTTGTATTTAATCCCGATGCAATTTCTGTGTTTCATGGTCAATGTGAAGGTCCAAGGGATACAATAAACCTGCACTGGTGCATCGGAAGCTAATACTGGTCTCCCAGGTGCCGCTCAAAGCACAAACACTTAGAATATTCACTCTTCTTGTACTTAAGTCGTCATTGTGCCTTTTGTATTTAATCCCGATGCAATTTCTGTGTTTCATGGTCAATGTGAATGTCCAAGGGATACAATAAACCTGCACTTGTGCATCGGAAGCTAATACTGGTCTCCCAGGAGCCGCTCAAAGCACAAACTCTTAGAAGATTCACTCTTCTTGTACTTCAGTCGGCATTGTGCCTTTTGTATTGAATCCCGATACAAAAACTGTGTATCATGGCCAATGTGAAGGTCCAAGGGTTGCAGTAAACCTGCACTGGTGCATCGGAAGCTAATACTGGTCTCCCAGGAGCCGCTCAAAGCACAAACTCTTAGAAGATTCACTCTTCTTGTTCTTCAGTCGGCATTGTGCCTTTTGTATTTAATCCCGATGCAATTTCTGTGTTTCATGGTCAATGTGGAGGTCCAAGGGATACAGTAAACCTGCACTGGTGCATCGGAACCTAATACTGGTCTCCCAGGAGCCGCTCAAAGCACAAACTCTTAGAAAATTCACTCTTCTTGTACTTCAGTCGGCATTGTGCCTTTTGTATTTAATCCCGATGCAATTTCTGTGTTTCATGGTCAATGTGAAGGTCCAAGGGATAGAGTAAACTGCACTGGTGCATGCATCCGAATCTAATACTGGTCTCCCAGGAGCCGCTCAATGCACAAACTCTTACAAGATTCACTCTTCTTGTACTTCAGTCAGCATTGTGCCTTTTGTATTTAATCCCGATACAATTTCTGTGTTTCATGGTCAATGTGAAGGTCCAAGGGAAACAGTAAACCTGCACTGGTGCATCGGAAGCTAATACTGGTCTCCCAGGAGCCGCTCAAAGCACAAACTCTTAGAAGATTCACTCTTCTTGTACTTCAGTCGGCATTGTGCATTTCGTATTTAATCCCGATGCAATTTCTGTGTTTCATGGTCAATGTGAAGGTCCAAGGGATACAATAAACCTGCAATAGTGCATCGGAAGCTAATACTGGTCTCCCAGGAGCCGCTCAAAGCACAAACTCTTAGAAGATTCACTCTTCTTTTATTTCAGTCGGCATTGTGCCTTTTTTATTGAATCCCGATACAATTTCTGTGTTTCATGGCCAATGTGAAGGTCCAAGGGTTGCAGTAAACCTGCACTGGTGCATCGGAAGCTAATACTGGTCTCCCAGGTGCCGCTCAAAGCACAAACACTTAGAAGATTCACTCTTCTTGTACTTAAGTCGGCATTTTGCCTTTTGTATTTAATCCCGATGCAATTTCTGTGTTTCATGGTCTATGTGAATGTCCAAGGGATACAATAAACCTGCACTTGTGCATCGGAAGCTAATACAGGTCTCCCAGGAGCCGCTCAAAGCACAAACTCTTAGAAGATTCACTCTTCTTGTACTTCAGTCGGCATTGTGCCTTTTGTATTGAATCCCGATACAAAAACTGTGTTTCATGGCCAATGTGAAGGTCCAAGGGTTGCAGTAAACCTGCACTGGTGCATCGGAAGCTAATACTGGTCTCCCAGGAGCCGCTCAAAGCACAAACTCTTAGAAGATTCACTCTTCTTGTACTTCAGTCGCCATTGTGCATTTCGTATTTAATCCCGATGCAATTTCTGTGTTTCATGGTCAATGTGAATGTCCAAGGGATACAGTAAACCTGCACTGGTGCATCGGAAGCTAATACTGGTCGCCCAGGAGCCGCTCAAAGCACAATCTCTTAGAAGATTCACTCTTCTTGTACTTCAGTCGGCATTGTGCCTTTTGTATTTAATCCCGATGCAATTTCTGTGTTTCATGGTCAACGTGAAGGTCCAAGGGATACAGTAAACCTGCACTGGTGCATCGGAAGCTAATACTGGTCGCCCAGGAGCCGCTCAAAGCACAATCTCTTAGAAGATTCACTCTTCATGTACTTCAGTCGGCATTGTGCCTTTTGTATTTAATCCCGATGCAATTTCTGTGTTTCATGGTCAACGTGAAGGTCCAAGGGATACAGTAAACCTGCACTGGTGCATCGGAAGCTAATACTGGTCTCCCAGCAGCGGCTTAAAGCACAAACTCTTAGAAGATTCACTCTTCTTGTACTTCAGTCGGCATTGTGCATTTTGTATTTAATCCCGTTGCAATTTCTGTGTTTCATGGTCAATGTGTTGGTCCGAGGGATACAATAAACCTCCACTGGTGCATCGGAAGCTAATACTGGTCTCCCAGGTGCCGCTCAAAGCACAAACTGTTATAAGATTCACTCTTCTTGCACATCAGTCGGCATTGTGCCTTTTGTATTTAATCCCGATGCAATTTCTGTGTTTCATGGTCAATGTGAAGGTCCAAGGGATACAACAAACCTGCACTGGTGCATCGGAAGCTAACACTGGTCTCCCAGGAGCCGCTCAAAGCACAAACTCTTAGAAGATTCACTCTTCTTGTACTTCAGTCGGCATTGTGCCTTTTGTATTTAATCCCGATGCAATTTCTGTGTTTCATGGTCAATGTGAAGGTCTAAGGGATACAGTAAACCTGCACTGGTGCATCGGAATCTAATACTGGTCTCCCAGGAGCCGCTCAAAGCACAAACTCTTAGAAGATTCACGATTCTTGTACTTCAGTCGGCATTCTACCTTTTGTATTTAGTCCGGATGCAATTTCTGTGTTTCATGGTCAATGTGAAGGTCCAAGGGATACAGTAAACCTGCACTGGTGCTTCGTAATCTAATACTGGTCTCCCAGGAGCCGCTCAAAGCACAAACTCTTAGAAGATTCACTCTTCTTGTACTTCAGTCGGCATTGTGCCTTTTGTATTTAGTCCCGATGCAATTTCTGTGTTTCATGGTCAATGTGAAGGTCCAAGGGTTACAGTAAACTGCACTGGTGCATCCTAATCTAATACTGGTCTCCTAGGAGACGCTCAAAGCACAAACTCTTAGAAGATGCACTCTTCTTGTACTTCAGTCGGCATTGTGGGTTTTGTATTCAATCCCGATGCAATTTCTGTTTCATGGTCAATGTGAAGGTCCAAGGGATACAGTAAACTTGCACTGGTGCATCGAAAGCTAATACTGGTCTCCCAGGAGCCGCTCAAAGCACAAACTCTTAGAAGATTCACTCTTCTTGTACTTCAGTCGGCATTGTGCGTTTTGTATTCAATCCCGATACAATTTCTGTTTCATGGTCAATGTGAAGGTCCAAGGGATACAGTAAACTTACACTGGTGCATCGGAAGCTAATACTGGACTCCCAGGAGCCGCTCAAAGCACAAACTCTTAGAAGATTCACTCTTCTTGTACTTCAGTCGGCATTGTGCCTTTTGTATTTAATCCCGATGCAATTTCTGTGTTTCATGGTCTATGTGAAGGTCCAAGGGATATAATAAACCAGCACTGGTGCATCGGAAGCTAATACTGGTCTCCCAGGTGCCGCTCAAAGCACAAACACTTAGAAGATTCACTCTTCTTGTACTTAAGTCGGCATTGTGCCTTTTGTATTTAATCCCGATGCAATTTCTGTGTTTCATGGTCAATGTGAATGTCCAAGGGATACAATAAACCTGCACTTGTGCATCGGAAGCTAATACTGGTCTCCCAGGAGCCGCTCAAAGCACAAACTCTTAGAAGATTCACTCTTCTTGTACTTCAGTCGGCATTGTGCCTTTTGTATTGAATCGCGATACAAAAACTGTGTTTCATGGCCAATGTGAAGGTCCAAGGGTTGCAGTAAACCTGCACTGGTGCATCGGAAGCTAATACTGGTCTCCCAGGAGCCGCTCAATGCACAAACTCTTAGAAGATTCACTCTTCTTGTACTTCAGTCGGCATTGTGCCTTTTGTATTTAATCCCGATGCAATTTCTGTGTTTCATGTCAATGTGGAGGTCCAAGGGATACAGTAAACCTGCACTGGTGCATCGGAACCTAATACTGGTCTCCCAGGAGCCGCTCAAAGCACAAACTCTTAGAAAATTCACTCTTCTTGTACTTCAGTCGGCATTGTGCCTTTTGTATTTAATCCCGATGCAATTTCTGTGTTTCATGGTCAATGTGAAGGTCCAAGGGATAGAGTAAACTGCACTGGTGCATGCATCCGAATCTAATACTGGTCTCCCAGGAGCCGCTCAAAGCACAAACTCTTACAAGATTCACTCTTCTTGTACTTCAGTCAGCATTGTGCCTTTTGTATTTAATCCCGATACAATTTCTGTGTTTCATGGTCAATGTGAAGGTCCAAGGGAAACAGTAAACCTGCACTGGTGCATCGGAAGCTAATACTGGTCTCCCAGGAGCCGCTCAAAGCACAAACTCTTAGAAGATTCACTCTTCTTGTACTTCAGTCGGCATTGTGCATTTCGTATTTAATCCCGATGCAATTTCTGTGTTTCATGGTCAATGTGAAGGTCCAAGGGATACAGTAAACCTGCACTGGTGCATCGGAAGCTAATACTGGTCTCCCAGGAGCCGCTCAAAGCACAATCTCTTAGAAGATTCACTCTTCTTGTACTTGAGTCGGCATTGTGACTTTTCTATTTAATCCCGATGCAATTTCTGTGTTTCATGGTCAATGTGAAGGTCCAAGGAATACAATAAACCTGCACTGGTGCATCGTAACCTTATACTGGTCTCCCAGGAGCCGCTCAAAGCACAAACTCTTAGAAGATTCACTCTTCTTGTACTTCAGTCGGCATTGTGCCTTTTGTATTTAATCCCGATGCAATTTCTGTGTTTCATGGTCAATGTGAAGGTCTAAGGGATACAGTAAACCTGCACTGGTGCATCGGAATCTAATACTGGTCTCCCAGGAGCCGCTCAAAGCACAAACTCTTAGAAGATTCACGATTCTTGTACTTCAGTCGGCATTGTACCTTTTGTATTTAGTCCGGATGCAATTTCTGTGTTTCATGGTCAATGTGAAGGTCCAAGGGATACAGTAAACCTGCACTGGTGCTTCGTAATCTAATACTGGTCTCCCAGGAGCCGCTCAAAGCACAAACTCTTAGAAGATTCACTCTTCTTGTACTTCAGTCGGCATTGTGCCTTTTGTATTTAGTCCCGATGCAATTTCTGTGTTTCATGGTCAATGTGAAGGTCCAAGGGTTACAGTAAACTGCACTGGTGCATCCGAATCTAATACTGGTCTCCTAGGAGCCGCTCAAAGCACAAACTCTTAGAAGATGCACTCTTCTTGTACTTCAGTCGGCATTGTGCGTTTTGTATTCAATCCCGATACAATTTCTGTTTCATGGTCAATGTGAAGGTCCAAGGGATACAGTAAACTTGCACTGGTGCATCGAAAGCTAATACTGGTCTCCCAGGAGCCACTCAAAGCACAAACTCTTAGAAGATTCACTCTTCTTGTACTTCAGTCGGCATTGTGCGTTTTGTATTCAATCCCGATACAATTTCTGTTTCATGGTCAATGTGAAGGTCCAAGGGATACAGTAAACTTACACTGGTGCATCGGAAGCTAATACTGGTCTCCCAGGAGCCGCTCAAAGCACAAACTCTTAGAACATTCACTCTTCTTGTACTTCAGTCGGCATTGTGCCTTTTGTATTTAATCCCGATGCAATTTCTGTGTTTCATGGTCAATGTGAAGGTCCAAGGGATACAATAAACCTGCACTGGTGCATCGGAAGCTAATACTGGTCTCCCAGGTGCCGCTCAAAGCACAAACACTTAGAAGATTCACTCTTCTTGTACTTAAGTCGGCATTTTGCCCTTTGTATTTAATCCCGATGCAATTTCTGTGTTTCATGGTCAATGTGAATGTCCAAGGGATACAATAAACCTGCACTTGTGCATCGGAAGCTAATACAGGTCTCCCAGGAGCCGCTCAAAGCACAAACTCTTAGAAGATTCACTCTTCTTGTACTTCAGTCGGCATTGTGCCTTTTGTATTTAATCGCGATACAAAAACTGTGTTTCATGGCCAATGTGAAGGTCCAAGGGTTGCAGTAAACCTGCACTGGTGCATCGGAAGCTAATACTGGTCTCCCAGGAGCCGCTCAATGCACAAACTCTTAGAAGATTCACTCTTCTTGTACTTCAGTCGGCATTGTGCCTTTTGTATTTAATCCCGATGCAATTTCTGTGTTTCATGTCAATGTGGAGGTCCAAGGGATACAGTAAACCTGCACTGGTGCATCGGAACCTAATACTGGTCTCCCAGGAGCCGCTCAAAGCACAAACTCTTAGAAAATTCACTCTTCTTGTACTTCAGTCGGCATTGTGCCTTTTGTATTTAATCCCGATGCAATTTCTGTGTTTCATGGTCAATGTGAAGGTCCAAGGGATAGAGTAAACTGCACTGGTGCATGCATCCGAATCTAATACTGGTCTCCCAGGAGCCGCTCAAAGCACAAACTCTTACAAGATTCACTCTTCTTGTACTTCAGTCAGCATTGTGCCTTTTGTATTTAATCCCGATACAATTTCTGTGTTTCATGGTCAATGTGAAGGTCCAAGGGAAACAGTAAACCTGCACTGGTGCATCGGAAGCTAATACTGGTCTCCCAGGAGCCGCTCAAAGCACAAACTCTTAGAAGATTCACTCTTCTTGTACTTCAGTCGGCATTGTGCATTTCGTATTTAATCCCGATGCAATTTCTGTGTTTCATGGTCAATGTGAAGGTCCAAGGGATACAGTAAACCTGCACTGGTGCGTCGGAAGCTAATACTGGTCTCCCAGGAGCCGCTCAAAGCCCAATCTCTTAGAAGATTCACTCTTCTTGTACTTGAGTCGGCATTGTGACTTTTCTATTTAATCCCGATGCAATTTCTGTGTTTCATGGTCAATGTGAAGGTCCAAGGAATACAATAAACCTGCACTGGTGCATCGTAACCTTATACTGGTCTCCCAGGAGCCGCTCAAAGCACAAACTCTTAGAAGATTCACTCTTCTTGTACTTCAGTCGGCATTGTGCCTTTTGTATTTAATCCCGATGCAATTTCTGTGTTTCATGGTCAATGTGAAGGTCTAAGGGATACAGTAAACCTGCACTGGTGCATCGGAATCTAATACTGGTCTCCCAGGAGCCGCTCAAAGCACAAACTCTTAGAAGATTCACGATTCTTGTACTTCAGTCGGCATTGTACCTTTTGTATTTAGTCCGGATGCAATTTCTGTGTTTCATGGTCAATGTGAAGGTCCAAGGGATACAGTAAACCTGCACTGGTGCTTCGTAATCTAATACTGGTCTCCCAGGAGCCGCTCAAAGCACAAACTCTTAGAAGATTCACTCTTCTTGTACTTCAGTCGGCATTGTGCCTTTTGTATTTAGTCCCGATGCAATTTCTGTGTTTCATGGTCAATGTGAAGGTCCAAGGGTTACAGTAAACTGCACTGGTGCATCCGAATCTAATACTGGTCTCCTAGGAGCCGCTCAAAGCACAAACTCTTAGAAGATGCACTCTTCTTGTACTTCAGTCGGCATTGTGCGTTTTGTATTCAATCCCGATACAATTTCTGTTTCATGGTCAATGTGAAGGTCCAAGGGATACAGTAAACTTGCACTGGTGCATCGAAAGCTAATACTGGTCTCCCAGGAGCCACTCAAAGCACAAACTCTTAGAAGATTCACTCTTCTTGTACTTCAGTCGGCATTGTGCGTTTTGTATTCAATCCCGATACAATTTCTGTTTCATGGTCAATGTGAAGGTCCAAGGGATACAGTAAACTTACACTGGTGCATCGGAAGCTAATACTGGTCTCCCAGGAGCCGCTCAAAGCACAAACTCTTAGAAGATTCACTCTTCTTGTACTTCAGTCGGCATTGTGCCTTTTGTATTTAATCCCGATGCAATTTCTGTGTTTCATGGTCAATGTGAAGGTCCAAGGGATACAATAAACCTGCACTGGTGCATCGGAAGCTAATACTGGTCTCCCAGGTGCCGCTCAAAGCACAAACACTTAGAAGATTCACTCTTCTTGTACTTAAGTCGGCATTTTGCCTTTTGTATTTAATCCCGATGCAATTTCTGTGTTTCATGGTCAATGTGAATGTCCAAGGGATACAATAAACCTGCACTTGTGCATCGGAAGCTAATACAGGTCTCCCAGGAGCCGCTCAAAGCACAAACTCTTAGAAGATTCACTCTTCTTGTACTTCAGTCGGCATTGTGCCTTTTGTATGAATCCCGATACAAAAACTGTGTTTCATGGAAAACGTGAAGGTCCAAGGGTTGCAGTAAACCTGCACTGGTGCATCGGAAGCTAATACTGGTCTCCCAGGAGCCGCTCAAAGCACAAACTCTTAGAAGATTCACTCTTCTTGTACTTCAGTCGGCATTGTGCCTTTTGTATTTAATCCCGATGCAATTTCTGTGTTTCATGGTCAATGTGGAGGTCCAAGGGATACAGTAAACCTGCACTGGTGCATCGGAACCTAATACTGGTCTCCCAGGAGCCGCTCAAATCACAAACTCTTAGAGAATTCACTCTTCTTGTACTTCAGTCGGCATTGTGCCTTTTGTATTTAATCCCGATGCAATTTCTGTGTTTCATGGTCAATGTGAAGTTCCAAGGGATAGAGTAAACTGCACTGGTGCATGCATCCGAATCTAATACTGGTCTCCCAGGAGCCGCTCAAAGCACAAACTCTTAGAAGATTCACTCTTCTTGTACTTCAGTCGGCATTGTGCCTTTTGTATTTAATCCCGATCCAATATCTGTGCTTCATGGTCATTGTGAAGGTCCAAGGGATACAATAAACCTGCACTGGTGCATCGGAAGCTAATACTGGTCTCCCAGGAGCCGCTCAAAGCACAAACTCTTACAAGATTCACTCTTCTTGTACTTCAGTCAGCATTGTGCCTTTTGTATTTAATCCCGATACAATTTCTGTGTTTCATGGTCAATGTGAAGGTCCAAGGAATACAGTAAACCTGCACTGGTGCATCGGAAGCTAATACTGGTCTCCCAGGAGCCGCTCAAAGCACAAACTCTTAGAAGATTCACTCTTCTTGTACTTCAGTCGGCATTGTGCATTTCGTATTTAATCCCGATGCAATTTCTGTGTTTCATGGTCAATGTGAAGGTCCAAGGGATACAGTAAACCTGCACTGGTGCATCGGAAGCTAATACTGGTCTCCCAGGAGCCGCTCAAAGCACAATCTCTTAGAAGATTCACTCTTCTTGTCCGTCAGTCGGCATTGTGACTTTTCTATTTAATCCCGATGCAATTTCTGTGTTTCATGGTCAACGTGAAGGTCCAAGGGATACAGTAAACCTGCACTGGTGCATCGGAAGCTAATACTGGTCTCCCAGCAGCGGCTTAAATCACAAACTCTTAGAAGATTCACTCTTCTTGTACTTCAGTCGGCATTGTGCGTTTTGTATTCAATCCCGATACAATTTCTGTGTATCATGGTCAATGTGAAGGTCCAAGGGATACAGTAAACCTGCACTGGTCCATCGGAAGCTAATACTAATCTCCCAGGAGCCGCTCAAAGCACAAACTCTTAGAAGATTCACTCTTCTTGTACTTCAGTCCGCATTGTGCATTTTGTATTTAATCCCGATGCAATTTCTGTGTTTCATGGTCAATGTGTTGGTCCGAGGGATACAATAAACCTCCACTGGTGCATCGGAAGCTAATACTGGTCTCCCAGGTGCCGCTCAAAGCACAAACTCTTAGAAGATTCACTCTTCTTGTACTTCAGTCGGCAGTGTGACTTTTGTATTTAGTCCCGATGCAATTTCTGTGTTTCATGGTCAATGTGAAGGTCCAAGGGATACAATAAACCTGCAATAGTGCATCGGAAGCTAATACTGGTCTCCCAGGAGCCGCTCAAAGCACAAACTCTTAGAAGATTCACATTTCTTGTAGTTGAGTCGGCATTGTGCGTTTTGTATTTAATCCCGATACAATTTCTGTGTTTCATGGTCAATGTGAAGGTCCAAGGGATACAATAAACCTGCACTGGTGCATCGGAAGCTAATACTGGTCTCCCAGGAGCCGCTCAAAGCACAAACTCTTAGAAGATTTACTCTTCTTGTACTTAAGTCGAATTTGTGCCTTTTGTATTCAATCCCGATACACATTCTGTGTTTCATGGTCAATGTGAAGGTCCAAGGGATACAATAAACCTGCACTGGTGCATCGGAAGCTAATACTGGTCTCCCAGGAGCCGCTCAAAGCACAAACTCTTAGCAGATTCACTCTTCTTGTACATCAGTCTGCATTGTGCCTTTTGTATTTAATCCCGATGCAATTTCTGTGTTTCATGGTCACTGTGAAGGTCCAAGGGATACAGTAAACCTGCACTGCTGCATCGGAATCTAATACTGGTCTCCCAGGAGCCGCTCAAAGCACAAACTCTTAGAAGATTCACTCTTCTTGTACTTCAGTCGGCATTGTGCCTTTTGTATTTAATCCCGATGCAATTTCTGTGTTTCATGGTCGATGTGAAGGTCCAAGGGATACAATAAACCTGCACTGGTGCATCGGAAGCTAATACTGGTCTCCCAGGAGCCGCTCAAAGCACAAACTCTTAGAAGTTTCACTCTTCTCGTACTTCAGTCGGCATTGTGTGTTTTGTATTCAATCCCGATACAATTTCTGTGTTTCATGGTCAATGTGAAGGTCCAAGGGATACAGTAAAGCTGCACTGGTGCATCGGAAGCTAATACTGGTCTCCCAGGAGGCGCTAAAAGCACAAACTCTTAGGAGATTCACTCTTCTTGTACTTCAGTCGGCATTGTGCCTTTTGTATTTAATCCCGATGCAATTTCTGTCTTTCATGGTCAATGTGAAGGTCCAAGGGATACAATAAACCTGCACTGGTGCATCGTAAAATAATACTGGTCTCCCAGGAGCCGTTCAAAGCACAAACTCTTAGAAGATTCACTCTTCTTGTACTTAAGTCGGCATAGTGCATTTTGTATTTAATCCCGATGCAATTTCTGTGATTCATGGTCAATGTGAAGGTCCAAGGGTTACAGTAAACTGCACTGGTGCATCCGAATCTAATACTGGTCTCCTAGGAGCCCCTCAAAGCACAAACTCTTAGAAGATGCACTCTTCTTGTACTTCAGTCGTGATTGTGCCTTTTGTATTTAGTCCCGATGCAATTTCTGTGTTTCATGGTCAATGTGAAGGTCCAACGGTTACAGTAAACTGCACTGGTGCATCCGAATCTAATACTGGTCTCCTAGGAGCCGCTCAAAGCACAAACACTTAGAAGATGCACTCTTCTTGTACATCAGTCGGCATTGTGCGTTTTGTATTCAATCCCGATACAATTTCTGTTTCATGGTCAATGTGAAGGTCCAAGGGATACAGTAAACTTGCACTGGTGCATCGAAAGCTAATACTGGTCTCCCAGGAGCCGCTCAAAGCACAAACTCTTAGAAGATTCACTCTTCTTGTACTTCAGTCGGCATTGTGCGTTTTGTATTCAATCCCGATACAATTTCTGTTTCATGGTCAATGTGAAGGTCCAAGGGATACAGTAAACTTACACTGGTGCATCGGAAGCTAATACTGGTCACCCAGGAGCCGCTCAAAGCACAAACTCTTAGAAGATTCACTCTTCTTGTACTTCAGTCGGCATTGTGCCTTTTGTATTTAATCCCGATGCAATTTCTGTGTTTCATGGTCAATGTGAAGGTCCAAGGGATACAATAAACCTGCACTGGTGCATCGGAAGCTAATACTGGTCTCCCAGGTGCCGCTCAAAGCACAAACACTTAGAAGATTCACTCTTCTTGTACTTAAGTCGGCATTTTGCCTTTTGTATTTAATCCCGATGCAATTTCTGTGTTTCATGGTCAATGTGAATGTCCAAGGGATACAATAAACCTGAACTTGTGCATCGGAAGCTAATACAGGTCTCCCAGGAGCCGCTCAAAGCACAAACTCTTAGAAGATTCACTCTTCTTGTACTTCAGTCGGCATTGTGCCTTTTGTATTGAATCCCGATACAAAAACTGTGTTTCATGGCCAATGTGAAGGTCCAAGGGTTGCAGTAAACCTGCACTGGTGCATCGGAAGCTAATACTGGTCTCCCAGGAGCCGCTCAAAGCACAAACTCTTAGAAGATTCACTCTTCTTGTACTTCAGTCGGCATTGTGCCTTTTGTATTTAATCCCGATGCAATTTCTGTGTTTCATGGTCAATGTGGAGGTCCAAGGGATACAGTAAACCTGCACTGGTGCATCGGAACCTAATACTGGGATCCCAGGAGCCGCTCAAATCACAAACTCTTAGAAAATTCACTCTTCTTGTACTTCAGTCGGCATTGTGCCTTTTGTATTTAATCCCGATGCAATTTCTGTGTTTCATGGTCAATGTGAAGGTCCAAGGGATAGAGTAAACTGCACTGGTGCATGCATCCGAATCTAATACTGGTCTCCCAGGAGCCGCTCAAAGCACAAACTCTTAGAAGATTCACTCTTCTTGTACTTCAGTCGGCATTGTGCCTTTTGTATTTAATCCCGATGCAATTTCTGTGCTTCATGGTCATTGTGAAGGTCCAAGGGATACAATAAACCTGCACTGGTGCATCGGAAGCTAATACTGGTCTCCCAGGAGCCGCTCAAAGCACAAACTCTTACAAGATTCACTCTTCTTGTACTTCAGTCAGCATTGTGCCTTTTGTATTTAATCCCGATACAATTTCTGTGTTTCATGGTCAATGTGAAGGTCCAAGGGATACAGTAAACCTGCACTGGTGCATCGGAAGCTAATACTGGTCTCCCAGGAGCCGCTCAGAGCACAAACTCTTAGAAGATTCACTCTTCTTGTACTTCAGTCGGCATTGTGCATTTCGTATTTAATCCCGATGCAATTTCTGTGTTTCATGGTCAATGTGAAGGTCCAAGGGATACAGTAAACCTGCACTGGTGCATCGGAAGCTAATACTGGTCTCCCAGGAGCCGCTCAAAGCACAATCTCTTAGAAGATTCACTCTTCTTGTACGTCAGTCGGCATTGTGACTTTTCTATTTAATCCCGATGCAATTTCTGTGTTTCATGGTCAACGTGAAGGTCCAAGGGATACAGTAAACCTGCACTGGTGCATCGGAAGCTAATACTGGTCTCCCAGCAGCGGCTTAAAGCACAAACTCTTAGAAGATTCACTCTTCTTGTACTTCAGTCGGCATTGTGCGTTTTGTATTCAATCCCGATACAATTTCTGTGTTTCATGGTCAATGTGAAGGTCCAAGGGATACAGTAAACCTGCACTGGTCTACCGGAAGCTAATACTAATCTCCCAGGAGCCGCTCAAAGCACAAACTCTTAGAAGATTCACTCTTCTTGTACTTCAGTCCGCATTGTGCATTTTGTATTTAATCCCGATGCAATTTCTGTGTTTCATGGTCAATGTGTTGGTCCGAGGGATACAATAAACCTCCACTGGTGCATCGGAAGCTAATACTGGTCTCCCAGGTGCCGCTCAAAGCACAAACCCTTAGAAGATTCACTCTTCTTGTACTTCAGTCGGCAGTGTGACTTTTGTATTTAATCCCGATGCAATTTCTGTGTTTCATGGTCAATGTGAAGGTCCAAGGGATACAATAAACCTGCAATAGTGCATCGGAAGCTAATACTGCTCTCCTAGGAGCCGCTCAAAGCTCAAACTCTTAGAAGATTCCCTCTTCTTGTACTTCAGTCGGCATTGTGCTTTTGTATTCAATCCCGATACAATTTCTGTGTTTCATGGTCAATGTGAAGGTCCAAGGGATACAGTAAACCTGCACTGGTGCATCGGAATCTAATACTGGTCTCCCGTGAGCCGCTCAAAGCACAAACTCTTAGAAGATTCACTCTTCTTGCACTTCAGTCGGCATTGTGCCTTTTGTATTTAATCCCGATGAAATTTCTGTGTTTCATGTTCAATGTGAAGGTCCAAGGTATACAATAAACCTGCACTGGTGCATCGGAAGCTAAAACTGGTCTCCCAGGAGCCGCTCAAAGCACAAACTCTTAGCAGATTCACTCTTCTTGTACATCAGTCGGCATTGTGCCTTTTGTATTTAATCCCGATGAAATTTCTGTGTTTCATGTTCAATGTGAAGGTCCAAGGTATACAATAAACCTGCACTGGTGCATCGGAAGCTAAAACTGGTCTCCCAGGAGCCGCTCAAAGCACAAACTCTTAGCAGATTCACTCTTCTTGTACTTCAGTCGGCATTGTGCCTTTTGTATTTAATCCCGATGCAATTTCTGTGTTTCATGGTCACTGTGAAGGTCCAAGGGATACAGTAAACCTGCACTGGTGCATCGGAATCTAATACTGGTCTCCCAGGAGCCGCTCAAAGCACAAACTCTTAGAAGATTCACTCTTCTTGTACTTCAGTCGGCATTGTGCCTTTTGTATTTAATCCCGATGCAATTTCTGTGTTTCATGGTCAATGTGAAGGTCCAAGGGATGCAATAAACCTGCACTGGTGCATCGGAAGCTAATACTCGTCTCCCAGGAGCCGCTCAAATCGCAAACTCTTAGAAGTTTCACTCTTCTCGTACTTCAGTCGGCATTGTGTGGTTTGTATTCAATCCCGATACAATTTCTGTGTTTCATGGTCAATGTGAAGGTCCAAGGGATACAGTAAACCTGCACTGGTGCATCGGAATCTAATACTGGTCTCCCAGGAGCCGCTCAAAGCACAAACTCTTAGAAGATTCACTCCTCTTGCACTTCAGTCGGCATTGTGCCTTTTGTATTTAATCCCGATGAAATTTCTGTATTTCATGTTCAATGTGAAGGTCCAAGGTATACAATAAACCTGCACTGGTGCATCGGAAGCTAATACTGGTCTCCCAGGAGCCGCTCAAAGCACAAACTCTTAGAAGTTTCACTCTTCTCGTACTTCAGTCGGCATTGTGTGTTTTGTATTCAATCCCGATACAATTTCTGTGTTTCATGGTCAATGTGAAGGTCCAAGGGATACAGTAAAGCTGCACTGGTGCATCGGAAGCTAATACTGGTCTCCCAGGAGGCGCTAAAAGCACAAACTCTTAGGAGATTCACTCTTCTTGTACTTCAGTCGGCATTGTGCCTTTTGTATTTAATCCCGATGCAATTTCTGTGTTTCATGTTCAATGCGAAGGTCCAAGGGATACAGTAAACCTGCACTGGTGCATCGGAAGCTAATACTGGTCTCCCAGGAGCCGCTCAAACACAAACTCTTCTTGTACTTCAGTCGGCATTGTGCCTTTTGTATTTAATCCCGATGCAATTTCTGTGTTTCTTGGTCAATGTGAAGGTCCAAGGGATACAATAAACCTGCACTGGTGCATCGGAAGCTAATACTGGTCTTCCAGGAGCCGCTCAAAGCACAAACTCTTAGAAGATTCACTCTTCTTGTACTTAAGTCGAATTTGTGCCATTTGTATTCAATCCCGATACACATTCTGTGTTTCATGGTCAATGTGAAGGTCCAAGGGATACAGTAAACCTGCACTGGTGCATCGGAAGCTAATACTGGTCTCCCAGGAGCCTCTCAAAGCACAAACTCTTAGAGGATTCACTGTTCTTGTACTTCAGTCGGCAATGTGCCTTTTGTATTTAATCCCAATGCAATTTCTGTGTTTCATGGTCAATGTGAAGGTCCAAGGGATACAATAAACCTGCACTGGTGCATCGGAAGCTAATACTGGTCTCCTAGGAGCCGCTCAAAGCACAAACTCTTAGAAGATTCCCTCTTCTTGTACTTCAGTCGGCATTGTGCTTTTGTATTCAATCCCGATACAATTTCTGTGTTTCATGGTCAATGTGAAGGTCCAAGGGATACAGTAAACCTGCACTGGTGCATCGGAATCTAATACTGGTCTCCCGTGAGCCGCTCAAAGCACAAACTCTTAGAAGATTCACTCTTCTTGCACTTCAGTCGGCATTGTGCCTTTTGTATTTAATCCCGATGAAATTTCTGTGTTTCATGTTCAATGTGAAGGTCCAAGGTATACAATAAACCTGCACTGGTGCATCGGAAGCTAAAACTGGTCTCCCAGGAGCCGCTCAAAGCACAAACTCTTAGCAGATTCACTCTTCTTGTACATCAGTCGGCATTGTGCATTTTGTATTTAATCCCGATGCAATTTCTGTGTTTCATGGGCACTGCGAAGGTCCAAGGGATACAGTAAACCTGCACTGGTGCATCGGAATCTAATACTGGTCTCCCAGGAGCCGCTCAAAGCACAAACTCTTAGAAGATTCACTCTTCTTGTACTTCAGTCGGCATTGTGCCTTTTGTATTTAATCCCGATGCAATTTCTGTGTTTCATGGTCAATGTGAAGGTCCAAGGGATGCAATAAACCTGCACTGGTGCATCGGAAGCTAATACTCGTCTCCCAGGAGCCGCTCAAGTCGCAAACTCTTAGAAGTTTCACTCTTCTCGTACTTCAGTCGGCATTGTGTGGTTTGTATTCAATCCCGATACAATTTCTGTGTTTCATGGTCAATGTGAAGGTCCAAGGGATACAGTAAACCTGCACTGGTGAATAGGAAGCTAATACTGGTCTTCCAGGAGGCGCTAAAAGCACAAACTCCTAGAAGATTCACTCTTCTTGTACTTCAGTCGGCATTGTGCCTTTTGTATTTAATCCCGATGCAATTTCTGTCTTTCATGGTCAATGTGAAGGTCCAAGGGATACAATAAACCTGCACTGGTGCATCGTAACCTAATACTGGTCTCCCAGGAGCCGCTCAAAGCACAAACTCTTAGAAGATTCACTCTTCTTGTACTTCAGTCGGCTTTGTGCCTTTTGTATTCAATCCCGACACAATTTCTGTGATTCATGGTCAATGTGAAGGTCCAAGGTTTGCAGTAAACCTGCACTGGTGCATCGGAAGCTAATACTGGTCTCCCAGGAGCCGCTCAAAGCACAAACTCTTAGAAGATTCACTCTTCTTGTACTGAAGTCGGCATAGTGCCTTTTGTATTTAATCCCGATGCAATTTCTGTGATTCATGGTCAATGTGAAGGTCCAAGGGATACAATAAACCTGCACTGATGCATCGGAAGCTAATACTGGTCTCCTAGGAGCCGCTCAAAGCACAAACTCTTAGAAGATTCCCTCTTCTTGTACTTCAGTCGGCATAGTGCCTTTTGTATTTAATCCCGATGCAATTTCTGTGTTTCATGTTCAATGTGAAGGTCCAAGGGATACAGTAAACCTGCACTGGTGCATCGGAAGCTAATACTGGTCTCCCAGGAGCCGCTCAAAGCACAAACTCTTAGAAGATTCACTCTTCTTGTACTTCAGTTGCCATTGTGCTTTTGTATTCAATCCCGATACTATTTCTGTGTTTCATGGTCAATGTGAAGGTCCAAGGGATACAGTAAACTTGCACTGGTGCATCGGAAGCTAATACTGGTCTCCCAGGAGCCGCTCAAAGCACAAACTCTTAGAAGATTCACTCTTCTTTTATTTCAGTCGGCATTGTGCCTTTTTTATTGAATCCCGATACAATTTCTGTGTTTCATGGCCAATGTGAAGGTCCAATCGTTGCAGTAAACCTGCACTGGTGCATCGGAAGCTAATACTGGTCTCCCAGGAGCCGCTCAGAGCACAAACAATTAGAAGATTCACTCTTCTTGTACTTCAGTCGGCATTGTGCCATTTGTATTTAATCCCGATGCAATTTCTGTGTTTCATGGTCAATGTGAAGGTCCAAGGGATACAATAAACCTGCACTGGTGCATCGGAAGCTAATACTGGTCTCCCAGGAGCCGCTCAAAGCACAAACTGTTATAAGACTCACTCTTCTTGCACATCAGTCGGCATTGTGCCTTTTGTATTTAATCCCGATGCAATTTCTGTGTTTCATGGTCAATGTGAAGGTCCAAGGGATACAACAAACCTGCACTGGTGCATCGGAAGCTAATACTGGTCTCCCAGGTGCCGCTCAAAGCACAAACTGTTATAAGATTCACTCTTCTTGCACTTCAGTCGGCATTGTGCCTTTTGTATTTAATCCCGATGCAATTTCTGTGTTTCATGGTCAATGTGAAGGTCCAAGGGTTACAGTAAACTGCACTGGTGCATCCGAATCTAATACTGGTCTCCTAGGAGCCGCTCAAAGCACAAACTCTTAGAAGATTCAATCTTCTTGTACTTGAGTCGGCATTGTGCGTTTTGTATTCAATCCCGATTCAATTTCTGTTTCATGGTCAATGTGAAGGTCCAAGGGATACAGTAAACTTGCACTGGTGCATCGGAAGCTAATACTGGTCTCCCAGGAGCCGCTCAAAGCACAAACTCTTAGAAGATTCACTCTTCTTGTACTTCAGTCGGCATTGTGCGTTTTGTATTCAATCCCGATACAATTTCTGTTTCATGGTCAATGTGAAGGTCCAAGGGATACAGTAAACTAACATTGGTGCATCGGAAGCTAATACTGGTCTCCCAGGAGCCGCTCAAAGCACAAACTCTTAGAAGATTCACTCTTCTTGTACTTCAGTCGGCATTGTGCCTTTTGTATTTAATCCCGATGCAATTTCTGTGTTTCATGGTCAATGTGTAGGTCCAAGGGATACAATAAACCTGCACTGGTGCATCGGAAGCTAATACTGGTCTCCCAGGTGCCGCTCAAAGCACAAACACCTAGAAGATTCACTCTTCCTGTACTTAAGTCGGCATTGTGCCTTTTGTATTTAATCCCGATGCAATTTCTGTGTTTCATGGTCAATGTGAATGTCCAAGGGATACAATAAACCTGCACTGGTGCATCGGAAGCTAATACTGGTCTCCCAGGAGCCGCTCAAAGCACAAACTCTTAGAAGATTCACTCTTCTTTTATTTCAGTCGGCATTGTGCCTTTTTTATTGAATCCCGATACAATTTCTGTGTTTCATGGCCAATGTGAAGGTCCAAGGGTTGCAGTAAACCTGCACTGGTGCATCGGAAGCTAATACTGGTCTCCCAGGAGCCGCTCAAAGCACAAACAATTAGGAGATTCACTCTTCTTGTACTTCAGTCGGCATTGTGCCATTTGTATTTAATCCCGATGCAATTTCTGTGTTTCATGGTCAATGTGAAGGTCCAAGGGATACAATAAACCTGCACTGGTGCATCGGAAGCTAATACTGGTCTCCCAGGTGCCGCTCAAAGCACAAACTGTTATAAGATTCACTCTTCTTGCACATCAGTCGGCATTGTGCCTTTTGTATTTAATCCCGATGCAATTTCTGTGTTTCATGGTCAATGTGAAGGTCCAAGGGATACAACAAACCTGCACTGGTGCATCGGAAGCTAATACTGGTCTCCCAGGAGCCGCTCAAAGCACAAACTGTTATAAGATTCACTCTTCTTGCACTTCAGTCGGCATTGTGCCTTTTGTATTTAATCCCGATGCAATTTCTGTGTTTCATGGTCAATGTGAAGGTCTAAGGTATACAGTAAACCTGCACTGGTGCATCGGAATATAATACTGGTCTCCCAGGAGCCGCTCAAAGCACAAACTCTTAGAAGATTCACTCTTCTTGTACTTCAGTCGGCATTGTGCCTTTTGTATTTAGTCCCGATGCAATTTCTGTGTTTCATGGTCAATGTGAAGGTCCAAGGGTTACAGTAAACTGCACTGGTGCATCCGAATCTAATATTGGTCTCCTAGGAGCCGCTCAAAGCACAAACTCTTAGAAGATTCAATCTTCTTGTACTTGAGTCGGCATTGTGCCTTTTGTATTCAATCCCGATTCAATTTCTGTTTCATGGTCAATGTGAAGGTCCAAGGGATACAGTAAACTTGCACTGGTGCATCGGAAGCTAATACTGGTCTCCCAGGAGCCGCTCAAAGCACAAACTCTTAGAAGATTCACTCTTCTTGTACTTCAGTCGGCATTGTGCGTTTTGTATTCAATCCCGATACAATTTCTGTTTCATGGTCAATGTGAAGGTCCAAGGTTTGCAGTAAACCTGCACTGGTGCATCGGAAGCTAATACTGGTCTCCCAGGAGCCGCTCAAAGCACAAACTCTTAGAAGATTCACTCTTCTTGTACTGAAGTCGGCATAGTGCCTTTTGTTTTTAATCCCGATGCAATTTCTGTGATTCATGGTCAATGTGAAGGTCCAAGGGATACAATAAACCTGCACTGATGCATCGGAAGCTAATACTGGTCTCCTAGGAGCCGCTCAAAGCACAAACTCTTAGAAGATTCCCTCTTCTTGTACTTCAGTCGGCATAGTGCCTTTTGTATTTAATCCCGATGCAATTTCTGTGTTTCATGTTCAATGTGAAGGTCCAAGGGATACAGTAAACCTGCACTGGTGCATCGGAAGCTAATACTGGTCTCCCAGGAGCCGCTCAAAGTACAAACTCTTAGAAGATTCACTCTTCTTGTACTTCAGTTGCCATTGTGCTTTTGTATTCAATCCCGATACTATTTCTGTGTTTCATGGTCAATGTGAAGGTCCAAGGGATACAGTAAACTTGCACTGGTGCATCGGAAGCTAATACTGGTCTCCCAGCAGCCGCTCAAAGCACAAACTCTTAGAAGATTCACTCTTCTTTTATTTCAGTCGGCATTGTGCCTTTTTTATTGAATCCCGATACAATTTCTGTGTTTCATGGCCAATGTGAAGGTCCAATCGTTGCAGTAAACCTGCACTGGTGCATCGGAAGCTAATACTGGTCTCCCAGGAGCCGCTCAGAGCACAAACAATTAGAAGATTCACTCTTCTTGTACTTCAGTCGGCATTGTGCCATTTGTATTTAATCCCGATGCAATTTCTGTGTTTCATGGTCAATGTGAAGGTCCAAGGGATACAATAAACCTGCACTGGTGCATCGGAAGCTAATACTGGTCTCCCAGGAGCCGCTCAAAGCACAAACTGTTATAAGATTCACTCTTCTTGCACATCAGTCGGCATTGTGCCTTTTGTATTTAATCCCGATGCAATTTCTGTGTTTCATGGTCAATGTGAAGGTCCAAGGGATACAACAAACCTGCACTGGTGCATCGGAAGCTAATACTGGTCTCCCAGGTGCCGCTCAAAGCACAAACTGTTATAAGATTCACTCTTCTTGCACTTCAGTCGGCATTGTGCCTTTTGTATTTAATCCCGATGCAATTTCTGTGTTTCATGGTCAATGTGAAGGTCTAAGGTATACAGTAAACCTGCACTGGTGCATCGGAATCTAATACTGGTCTCCCAGGAGCCGCTCAAAGCACAAACTCTTAGAAGATTCACTCTTCTTGTACTTCAGTCGGCATTGTGCCTTTTGTATTTAGTCCCGATGCAATTTCTGTGTTTCATGGTCAATGTGAAGGTCCAAGGGTTACAGTAAACTGCACTGGTGCATCCGAATCTAATACTGGTCTCCTAGGAGCCGCTCAAAGCACAAACTCTTAGAAGATTCAATCTTCTTGTACTTGAGTCGGCATTGTGCGTTTTGTATTCAATCCCGATTCAATTTCTGTTTCATGGTCAATGTGAAGGTCCAAGGGATACAGTAAACTTGCACTGGTGCATCGGAAGATAATACTGGTCTCCCAGGAGCCGCTCAAAGCACAAACTCTTAGAAGATTCACTCTTCTTGTACTTCAGTCGGCATTGTGCGTTTTGTATTCAATCCCGATACAATTTCTGTTTCATGGTCAATGTGAAGGTCCAAGGGATACAGTAAACTAACATTGGTGCATCGGAAGCTAATACTGGTCTCCCAGGAGCCGCTCAAATCACAAACTCTTAGAAGATTCACTCTTCTTGTACTTCAGTCGGCATTGTGCCTTTTGTATTTAATCCCGATGCAATTTCTGTGTTTCATGGTCAATGTGTAGGTCCAAGGGATACAATAAACCTGCACTGGTGCATCGGAAGCTAATACTGGTCTCCCAGGTGCCGCTCAAAGCACAAACACCTAGAAGATTCACTCTTCCTGTACTTAAGTCGGCATTGTGCCTTTTGTATTTAATCCCGATGCAATTTCTGTGTTTCATGGTCAATGTGAATGTCCAAGGGATACAATAAACCTGCACTGGTGCATCGGAAGCTAATACTGGTCTCCCAGGAGCCGCTCAAAGCACAAACTCTTAGAAGATTCACTCTTCTTTTATTTCAGTCGGCATTGTGCCTTTTTTATTGAATCCCGATACAATTTCTGTGTTTCATGGCCAATGTGAAGGTCCAAGGGTTGCAGTAAACCTGCACTGGTGCATCGGAAGCTAATACTGGTCTCCCAGGAGCCGCTCAAAGCACAAACAATTAGGAGATTCACTCTTCTTGTACTTCAGTCGGCATTGTGCCATTTGTATTTAATCCCGATGCAATTTCTGTGTTTCATGGTCAATGTGAAGGTCCAAGGGATACAATAAACCTGCACTGGTGCATCGGAAGCTAATACTGGTCTCCCAGGTGCCGCTCAAAGCACAAACTGTTATAAGATTCACTCTTCTTGCACATCAGTCGGCATTGTGCCTTTTGTATTTAATCCCGATGCAATTTCTGTGTTTCATGGTCAATGTGAAGGTCCAAGGGATACAACAAACCTGCACTGGTGCATCGGAAGCTAATACTGGTCTCCCAGGAGCCGCTCAAAGCACAAACTGTTATAAGATTCACTCTTCTTGCACTTCAGTCGGCATTGTGCCTTTTGTATTTAATCCCGATGCAATTTCTGTGTTTCATGGTCAATGTGAAGGTCTAAGGTATACAGTAAACCTGCACTGGTGCATCGGAATCTAATACTGGTCTCCCAGGAGCCGCTCAAAGCACAAACTCTTAGAAGATTCACTCTTCTTGTACTTCAGTCGGCATTGTGCCTTTTGTATTTAGTCCCGATGCAATTTCTGTGTTTCATGGTCAATGTGAAGGTCCAAGGGTTACAGTAAACTGCACTGGTGCATCCGAATCTAATACTGGTCTCCTAGGAGCCGCTCAAAGCACAAACTCTTAGAAGATTCAATCTTCTTGTACTTGAGTCGGCATTGTGCCTTTTGTATTCAATCCCGATTCAATTTCTGTTTCATGGTCAATGTGAAGGTCCAAGGGATACAGTAAACTTGCACTGGTGCATCGGAAGCTAATACTGGTCTCCCAGGAGCCGCTCAAAGCACAAACTCTTAGAAGATTCACTCTTCTTGTACTTCAGTCGGCATTGTGCGTTTTGTATTCAATCCCGATACAATTTCTGTTTCATGGTCAATGTGAAGGTCCAAGGGATACAGTAAACTAACATTGGTGCATCGGAAGCTAATACTGGTCTCCCAGGAGCCGCTCAAAGCACAAACTCTTAGAAGATTCACTCTTCTTGTACTTCAGTCGGCATTGTGCCTTTTGTATTTAATCCCGATGCAATTTCTGTGTTTTATGGTCAATGTGAAGGTCTAAGGGAGACAGTAAACCTGCACTGGTGCATCGGAATCTAATACTGGTCTCACAGGAGCCGCTCAAAGCACAAACTCTTAGAAGATCCACTCTTCTTGTACTTCAGTCGGCATTGTGCCTTTTGTATTTAATCCCGATGCAATTTCTGTGTTTCATGTTCAATGTGAAGGTCCAAGGGATACAGTAAACCTGCACTGGTGCATCGGAAGCTAATACTGGTCTCCCAGGATCCGCTCACAGCACAATCTCTTAGAAGATTCACTCTTTTTGTACTTCAGTTGGCATTGTGCCTTTTGTATTTAATCCCGATGCAATTTCTATGTTTCATGGTCAATGTGAAGGTCCAAGGGATACAAGAAACCTGCACTGGTGCATCGGAAGATAATACTGGGCTCCCAGGAGCCGCTCAAAGCACAAACTCTTAGAAGATTCACTCTTCTTGTACTTCAGTCGGCAATGTGCTTTTGTATTCAATCCCGATTCAATTTCTGTGTTTCATGGTCAATGTGAAGGTCCAAGGGATACAGTAAACCTGCACTGGTGTATCGGAATCTAATACTGGTCTCCCTTGAGCCGCTCAAAGCACAAACTCTTAGAAGATTCACTCTTCTTGTACTTCAGTCGGCATTGTGCCTTTTGTATTTAATCCCGATGCAATTTCTGTGTTTCATGGTCAATGTGAACGTCCAAGGGATACAATAAACCTGCACTGGTGCATCGGAAGCTAATACTGGTCTACCAGGAGCCGCTCAAAGCACAAACTCTTAGAAGATTCACTCTTCTTGTACTTCAGTCGGCATTGTGCCTTTTGTATTGAATCCCGATACAAAATCTGTGTTTCATGGCCAATGTGAAGGTCCAAGGGTTGCAGTAATCCTGCACTGGTGCATCGGAAGCTAATACTGGTCTCCCAGGAGCCGCTCAAAGCACAAACTCTTAGAAGATTCACTCTTCTTGTACTTCAGTCGGCATTGTGCCTTTTGTAATTAATCCCGATGCAATTTCTGTGTTTCATGGCCAATGTGAAGGTCTAATGGATACAGTAAACTTGCACTGGTGCATCGGAATCTAATACTGGTCTCCCAGGAGCCGCTCAAAGCACAAACTCTTAGAAGATTCACTCTTCTTGTACTTAAGTCGGCATTGTGCCTTTTGTATTTAATCCCGATGCAATTTCTGTGTTTCATGGTCAATGTGAAGGTCCAAGGGATACAATAAACCTGCACTGGTGCATAGGAAGCTAATACTCGTCTCCCAGGAGCCGCTCAAAGCACAAACTCTTAGAAGATTCACTCTTCTTGTATTTCAGTCGGCATTGTGCCTTTTGTATTGAATAACGATACAATTTCTGTGTTACATGGCCAATGTGAAGGTCCAAGTGTTGCAGTATACCTGCACTGGTGCATTGGAAGCTAATACTGGTCTCCCAGGAGCCGCTCAAAGCACAAACTCTTAGAAGATTCACTCTTCTTGTACTTTAGTCGGCATTGTGCCTTTTGCATTTAATCCCGATGCAATTTCTGTTTTTCTTGGTCAATGTGAAGATCCAAGGGATACAATAAACCTGCACTGGTGCATCGGAAGCTAAAACTGGTCTCCCAGGAGCCGCTCAAAGCACAAACTGTTATAAGATTCACTCTTCTTGCACTTCAGTCGGCATTGTGCCTTTTGTATTTAATCCCGATGCAATTTCTGTGTGTCATGGTCAATGTGAAGGTCCAAGGGATACAACAAACCTGCACCGGTGCATCGGAAGCTAATACTGTCTCCCAGGAGCCGCCCAAAGTTCAAACTGTTATAAGATTCACTCTTCTTGAACTTCAGTCGGCATTGTGCATTTTATATTTAATCCCGATGCAATTTCTGTGTTTCATGGTCAATGTGAAGGTCTAAGGGATACAGTAACCCTGCACTGGTGCATCGGAATCTAATACTGGTCTCCCAGGAGCCGCTCAAAGCACAAACTCTTAGAAGATTCACTCTTGTTGTACTTCAGTCGGCATTGTGCCTTTTGTATTTAATCCCGATGCAATTTCTGTTTCATGGTCAATGTGAAGGTGCAAGGGATACAGTAAACTGCACTGGTGCATCCGAATCTAATACTGGTCTCCCAGGAGCCGTTCAAAGCACAAACTATTAGAAGATTCACTCTTCTTGTACTTCAGTCGGCATTGTGCCTTTTGTATCTAATCCTGATGCAATTTCTGTGTTTCATGGTCAATGTGAAGGTCCAAGGGATAGAATAAACCTGCACTGGTGCATCGGAAGCTAATACTGGTCTCCCAGGAGCCGCTCAAAGCACAAACTGTTATAAGATTTACTCTTCTTTCACTTCAGTCGGCATTGTGCCTTTTGTATTTAATCCCGATGCTATTTCTGTGTTTCATGGTCAATGTGAAGGTCCAAGGGATACAACAAACCTGCACTGGTGCATCGGAATCTAATACTGGTCTCCCAGGAGCCGCTCAAAGCACAAACTCTTAGAAGATTCACTCTTCTTGTACTTCAGTCGGCATTGTGCCTTTTGTATTTAATCCCGATGCAATTTCTGTGTTTCATGGTCAATGTGAAGGTCTAAGGGATACAGTAAACCTGCACTGGTGCATCGGAATCTAATACTGGTCTCCCAGGAGCCGCTCAAAGCACAAACTCTTAGAAGATCCACTCTTCTTGTACTTCAGTCGGCATTGTGCCTTTTGTATTTAATCCCGATGCAATTTCTGTGTTTCATGGTCAATGTTAAGGTCTAAGGGATACAGTAAACCTGCACAGGTGCATCGGAATCTAATACTGGTCTCCCAGGAGCCGCTCAAAGCACAAACTCTTAGAAGATTCACTCTTGTTGGACTTCAGTCGGCATTGTGCCTTTTGTATTTAATCCCGATGCAATTTCTGTGTTTCATGGTCAATGTGAAGGTCCAAGGGATACACTAAACCTGCACTGGTGCATCGGAATCTAATACTGGTCTCCCAGGAGCCGCACAATGCACAAACTCTTAGAAGATTCACTCTTCTTCTACTTCAGTCGGCATTGTGCATTTTGTATTTAGTCCCGATGCAATTTCTCTGTTTCATGGTCAATGTGAAGGTCCAAGGGATACAGTAAACTGCACTGGTGCATCCGAATCTAATACTGGTCTCCTAGGAGCCGCTCAAAGCACAAACTCTTAGAAGATTCACTCTTCTTGTACTTAAGTCGGCATTGTGCCTTTTGTATTTAATCCCGATGCATTTTCTGTGTTTCATGGTCAATGTGAAGGTCCAAGGGATACAATAAACCTGCACTGGTGCATCGGAAGCTAATACTGGTCTCCCAGGTGCCGCTCAAAGCACAAACACTTAGAAGATTCACTCTTCTTGTACTTAAGTCGGCATTGTGCCTTTTGTATTTAATCCCGATGCAATTTCTGTGTTTCATGGTCAATGTGAATGTCCAAGGGATACAATAAACCTGCACTGGTGCATCGGAAGCTAATACTGGTCTCCCAGGAGCCGCTCAAAGCACAAACTCTTAGAAGATTCACTCTTCTTGTACTTCAGTCGGCATTGTGCCTTTTGTAATGAATCCCGATACAAAATCTGTGTTTCATGGCCAATGTGAAGGTCCAAGGGTTGCAGTAAACCTGCACTGGTGCATCGGAAGCTAATACTGGTCTCCCAGGAGCCGCTCAAAGCACAAACTCTTAGAAGATTCACTCTTCTTGTACTTCAGTCGGCATTGTGCCTTTTGTATTTAATCCCGATGCAATTTCTGTGTTTCATGGCCAATGTGAAGGTCTAAGGGATACAGTAAACTTGCACTGGTGCATCGGAATCTAATACTGGTCTCCCAGGAGCCGCTCAAAGCACAAACTCTTAGAAGATTCACTCTTCTTGTACTTCAGTCGGCATTGTGCCTTTTGTATTTAATCCCGATGCAATTTCTGTGTTTCATGGTCAATGTGAAGGTCCAAGGGATACAATAAACCTGCACTGGTGCATCGGAAGCTAATACTGGTCTCCCAGGAGCCGCTCAAAGCACAAACTCTTAGAAGATTCACTCTTCTTGTATTTCAGTCGGCATTGTGCCTTTTGTATTGAATCCCGATACAATTTCTGTGTTACATGGCCAATGTGAAGGTCCAAGTGTTGCAGTGTACCTGCACTGGTGCATTGGAAGCTAATACTGGTCTCCCAGGAGCCGCTCAAAGCACAAACTCTTAGAAGATTCACTCTTCTTGTACTTTAGTCGGCATTGTGCCTTTTGCATTTAATCCCGATGCAATTTCTGTTTTTCTTGGTCAATGTGAAGATCCAAGGGATACAATAAACCTGCACTGGTGCATCGGAAGCTAATACTGGTCTCCCAGGAGCCGCTCAAAGCACAAACTGTTATAAGATTCACTCTTCTTGCACTTCAGTCGGCATTGTGCCTTTTTTATTTAATCACGATGCAATTTCAGTGTGTCTTGGTCAATGTGAAGGTCCAAGGGATACAACAAACCTGCACTGGTGCATCGGAAGCTAATACTGTCTCCCAGGAGCCGCCCAAAGCACAAACTGTTATAAGATTCACTCTTCTTGAACTTCAGTCGGCATTGTGCCTTTTATATTTAATCCCGATGCAATTTCTGTGTTTCATGGTCAATGTGAAGGTCCAAGGGATACAGTAAGCCTGCACTGGTGCATCGGAATCTAATACTGGTCTCCCAGGAGCCGCTCAAAGCACAAACTGTTAGAAGATTCACTCTTCTTGTACTTCAGTCGGCATTGTGCCTTTTGTATTTAATCCCGATGCAATTTCTGTGTTTCATGGTCAATGTGAAGGTGCAAGGGATACAGTCAACTGCACTGGTGCATCGGAAGCTAATACTGGTCTCCCAGGAGCCGTTCAAAGCCAAACTATTAGAAGATTCACTCTTCTTGTACTTCAGTCGGCATTGTGCCTTTTGTATCTAATCCTGATGCAATTTCTGTGTTTCATGGTCAATGTGAAGGTCCAAGGGATAGAATAAACCTGCACTGGTGCATCGGAAGCTAATACTGGTCTCCCAGGAGCCGCTCAAAGCACAAACTGTTATAAGATTTACTCTTCTTTCACTTCAGTCGGCATTGTGCCTTTTGTATTTAATCCCGATGCTATTTCTGTGTTTCATGGTCAATGTGAAGGTCCAAGGGATACAACAAACCTGCACTGGTGCATCGGAATCTAATACTGGTCTCCCAGGAGCCGCTGAAAGCACAAACTCTTAGAAGATTCACTATTCTTGTACTTCATTCGGCATTGTGCCTTTTGTATTTAATCCCGATGCAATTTCTGTGTTTCATGGTCAATGTGAAGGTCTAAGGGATACAGTAAACCTGCACTGGTGCATCGGAATCTAATACTGGTCTCCCAGGAGCCGCTCAAAGCACAAACTCTTAGAAGATCCACTCTTCTTGTACTTCAGTCGGCATTGTGCATTTTGTATTTAATCCCGATGCAATTTCTGTGTTTCATGGTCAATGTTAAGGTCTAAGGGATACAGTAAACCTGCACAGGTGCATCGGAATCTAATACTGGTCTCCCAGGAGCCGCTCAAAGCACAAACTCTTAGAAGATTCACTCTTGTTGGACTTCAGTCGGCATTGTGCATTTTGTATTTAGTCCCGATGCAATTTCTCTGTTTCATGGTCAATGTGAAGGTCCAAGGGATACAGTAAACTGCACTGGTGCATCCGAATCTAATACTGGTCTCCTAGGAGCCGCTCAAAGCACAAACTCTTAGAAGATTCACTCTTCTTGTACTTAAGTCGGCATTGTGCCTTTTGTATTTAATCCCGATGCATTTTCTGTGTTTCATGGTCAATGTGAAGGTCCAAGGGATACAATAAACCTGCACTGGTGCATCGGAAGCTAATACTGGTCTCCCAGGTGCCGCTCAAAGCACAAACACTTAGAAGATTCACTCTTCTTGTACTTAAGTCGGCATTGTGCCTTTTGTATTTAATCCCGATGCAATTTCTGTGTTTCATGGTCAATGTGAATGTCCAAGGGATACAATAAACCTGCACTGGTGCATCGGAAGCTAATACTGGTCTCCCAGGAGCCGCTCAAAGCACAAACTCTTAGAAGATTCACTCTTCTTGTACTTCAGTCGGCATTGTGCCTTTTGTATTGAATCCCGATACAAAATCTGTGTTTCATGGCCAATGTGAAGGTCCAAGGGTTGCAGTAAACCTGCACTGGTGCATCGGAAGCTAATACTGGTCTCCCAGGAGCCGCTCAAAGCACAAACTCTTAGAAGATTCACTCTTCTTGTACTTCAGTCGGCATTGTGCCTTTTGTATTTAATCCCGATGCAATTTCTGTGTTTCATGGCCAATGTGAAGGTCTAAGGGATACAGTAAACTTGCACTGGTGCATCGGAATCTAATACTGGTCTCCCAGGAGCCGCTCAAAGCACAAACTCTTAGAAGATTCACTCTTCTTGTACTTAAGTCGGCATTGTGCCTTTTGTATTTAATCCCGATGCAATTTCTGTGTTTCATGGTCAATGTGAAGGTCCAAGGGATACAATAAACCTGCACTGGTGCATCGGAAGCTAATACTGGTCTCCCAGGAGCCGCTCAAAGCACAAACTCTTAGAAGATTCACTCTTCTTGTATTTCAGTCGGCATTGTGCCTTTTGTATTGAATCCCGATACAATTTCTGTGTTACATGGCCAATGTGAAGGTCCAAGTGTTGCAGTGTACCTGCACTGGTGCATTGGAAGCTAATACTGGTCTCCCAGGAGCCGCTCAAAGCACAAACTCTTAGAAGATTCACTCTTCTTGTACTTTAGTCGGCATTGTGCCTTTTGTATTTAATCCCGATGCAATTTCTGTTTTTCTTGGTCAATGTGAAGATCAAAGGGATACAATAAACCTGCACTGGTGCATCGGAAGCTAATACTGGTCTCCCAGGAGCCGCTCAAAGCACAAACTGTTATAAGATTCACTCTTCTTGCACTTCAGTCGGCATTGTGCCTTTTTTATTTAATCACGATGCAATTTCAGTGTGTCTTGGTCAATGTGAAGGTCCAAGGGATACAACAAACCTGCACTGGTGCATCGGAAGCTAATACTGTCTCCCAGGAGCCGCCCAAAGCACAAACTGTTATAAGATTCACTCTTCTTGAACTTCAGTCGGCATTGTGCCTTTTATATTTAATCCCGATGCAATTTCTGTGTTTCATGCTCAATGTGAAGGTCTAAGGGATACAGTAAGCCTGCACTGGTGCATCGGAATCTAATACTGGTCTCCCAGGAGCCGCTCAAAGCACAAACTCTTAGAAGATTCACTCTTGTTGTACTTCAGTCGGCATTGTGCCTTTTGTATTTAATCCCGATGCAATTTCTGTGTTTCATGTTCAATGTGAAGGTGCAAGGGATACAGTCAACTGCACTGGTGCATCCGAATCTAATACTGGTCTCCCAGGAGCCGTTCAAAGCCAAACTATTAGAAGATTCACTCTTCTTGTACTTCAGTCGGCATTGTGCCTTTTGTATCTAATCCTGATGCAATTTCTGTGTTTCATGGTCAATGTGAAGGTCCAAGGGATAGAATAAACCTGCACTGGTGCATCGGAAGCTAATACTGGTCTCCCAGGAGCCGCTCAAAGCACAAACTGTTATAAGATTTACTCTTCTTTCACTTCAGTCGGCATTGTGCCTTTTGTATTTAATCCCGATGCTATTTCTGTGTTTCATGGTCAATGTGAAGGTCCAAGGGATACAACAAACCTGCACTGGTGCATCGGAAGCTAATACTGGTCTCCCAGGAGCCGCTCAAAGCACAATCTCTTAGAAGATTCACTCTTCTTGTACTTCAGTCGGCATTGTGCCTTTTGTATTTAATCCCGATGCAATTTCTGTGTTTCATGGTCAATGTGAAGGTCTAAGGGATACAGTAAACCTGCACTGGTGCATCGGAATCTAATACTGGTCTCCCAGGAGCCGCTCAAAGCACAAACTCTTAGAAGATCCACTCTTCTTGTACTTCAGTCGGCATTGTGCCTTTTGTATTTAATCCCGATGCAATTTCTGTGTTTCATGGTCAATGTGAAGGTCTAAGGGATACAGTAAACCTGCACAGGTGCATCGGAATCTAATACTGGTCTCCCAGGAGCCGCTCAAAGCACAAGCTCTTAGAAGATTCACTCTTGTTGGACTTCAGTCGGCATTGTGCCTTTTGTATCTAATCCCGATGCAATTTCTGTGTTTCATGGTCAATGTGAAGGTCTAAGGGATACAGTAAACCTGCACTGGTGCATCGGAAGCTAATACTGGTCTCCCAGGAGCCGCTCAAAGCACAAACTGTTATAAGATTCACTCTTCTTGCACTTCAGTCGGCATTGTGCCTTTTGTATTTATTCCCGATGCAATTTCTGTGTGTCATGGTCAATGTGAAGGTCCAAGCGATACAACAAACCTGCACTGGTGCATCGGAAGCTAATACTGTCTCCCAGGAGCCGCTCAAAGCACAAACTGCTATAAGATTCACTCTTCTTGTACTTCAGTCGGCATTGTGCCTTTTGTATTTAATCCCGATGCAATTTCTGTGTTTCATGGTCAATGTGAAGGTCTAAGGGATACAGTAACCCTGCACTGGTGCATCGGAATCTAATACTGGTCTCCCAGGAGTCGCTCAAAGCACAAACTCTTAGAAGATTCACTCTTGCTGTACTTCAGTCGGCATTGTGCCTTTTGTATTTAATCCCGATGCAATTTCTGTGTTTCATGGTCAATGTGAAGGTGCAAGGGATACAGTAAACTGCACTGGTGCATCCGAATCTAATACTGGTCTCCCAGGAGCCGTTCAAAGCACAAACTATTAGAAGATTCACTCTTCTTGTACTTCAGTCGGCATTGTGCCTTTTGTATCTAATCCTGATGCAATTTCTGTGTTTCATGGTCAATGTGAAGGTCCAAGGGATAGAATAAACCTGCACTGGTGCATCGGAAGCTAATACTGGTCTCCCAGGAGCCGCTCAAAGCACAAACTGTTATAAGATTTACTCTTCTTTCACTTCAGTCGGCATTGTGCCTTTTGTATTGATCCCGATGCTATTTCTGTGTTTCATGGTCAATGTGAAGGTCCAAGGGATACAAAAAACCTGCACTGGTGCATCGGAAGCTAATACTGGTCTCCCAGGAGCCGCTCAAAGCACAAACTCTTAGAAGATTCACTCTTCTTGTACTTCAGTCTGCATTGTGCCTTTTGTATTTAATCCCGATGCAATTTCTGTGTTTCATGGTCAATGTGAAGGTCTAAGGGATACAGTAAACCTGCACTGGTGCATCGGAATCTAATACTGTCTCCCAGGAGCCGCTCAAAGCACAAACTGTTATAAGATTCACTCTTCTTGTACTTCAGTCGGCATTGTGCCTTTTGTATTTAGTCCCGATGCAATTTCTCTGTTTCATGGTCAATGTGAAGGTCCAAGGGATACAGTAAACTGCACTGGTGCATCCGAATCTAATACTGGTCTCCTAGGTGCCGCTCAAAGCACAAACTCTTAGAAGATTCACTCTTCTTGTACTTCAGTCGGCATTGTGCGTTTTGTATTCAATCCCGATACAATTTCTGTTTCATGGTCAATGTGAAGGTCCAAGGGATACAGTAAACTTGCACTGGTGCATCGGAAGCTAATACTGGTTTCCCAGGAACCGCTCAAAGCACAAACTCTTAGAAGATTCACTCTTCTTGTACTTCAGTCGGCATTGTGCCTTTTGTATTTAATCCCTATGCAATATCTGTGTTTCATGGTCAATGTGAAGGTCCAAGGGATACAATAAACCTGCACTGGTGCATCGGAATCTAATACTGGTCTCCCAGGAGCCGCTCAAAGCACAAACTCTTAGAAGATTCACTCTTCTTGTACTTCAGTCGGCATTGTGCCTTTTGTATTTAATCCCGATTCAATTTCTGTGTTTCATGGTCAATGTGAAGGTCCAAGGGATACAGTAAACCTGCACTGGTGTATCGGAATCTAATACTGGTCTCCCAGGAGCCGCTCAAAGCACAAACTCTTAGAAGATTCACTCTTCTTGTACTTCAGTCGGCATTGTGCCTTTTGTATCTAATACCGATGCAATTTCTGTGTTTCATGGACAATGTGAAGGTCCAAGGGATAGAATAAACCTGCACTGGTGCATCGGAAGCTAATACTGGTCTCCCAGGAGCCGCTCAAAGCACAAACTCTTAGAAGATTCACTCTTCTTGTACTTCAGTCGGCATTGTGCCTTTTGTATTTAATCCCGATTCAATTTCTGTGTTTCATGGTCAATGTGAAGGTCTAAGGGATACAGTAAACCTGCACAGGTGCATCGGAATCTAATACTGGTCTCCCAGGAGCCGCTCAAAGCACAAACTCTTAGAAGATTCACTCTTGTTGTACTTCAGTCGGCATTGTATCTTTTGTATTTAATCCCGATGCAATTTCTGTGTTTCATGGTCAATGTGAAGGTCCAGGGGATACAGTAAACCTGCACTGGTGCATCGGAATCTAATACTGGTCTCCCAGGAGCCGCACAATGCACAAACTCTTAGAAGATTCACTCTTCTTGTACTTCAGTCGGCATTGTGCCTTTTGTATTGAATCCCGATACAAAATCTGTGTTTCATGACCAATGTGAAGGTCCAAGGTATGCAGTAAACCTGCACTGGTGCATCGGAAGCTAATACTGGTCTCCGAGGAGCCGCTCAAAGCACAAACTCTTAGAAGATTCACTCTTCTTGTACTTCAGTCGGCATTGTGCCTTTTCTATTTAATCCCGATGCAATTTCTGTGTTTCATGGTCAATGTGAAGGTCTAAGGGATACAGTAAACCTGCACTGGTGCAGCGGAATCTAATACTGGTCTCCCAGGAGCCGCTCAAAGCACAAACTCTTAGAAGATTCACTCTTCTTGTACTTAAGTCGGCATTGTGCCTTTTGTATTTAATCCCGATGCAATTTCTGTGTTTCATGGTCAATGTGAAGGTCCAAGGGATACAATAAACCTGCACTGGTGCATCGGAAGCTAATACTGGTCTCCCAGGAGCCGCTCAAAGCACAAACTCTTAGAGGATTCACTCTTCTTGTACTTCAGTCGGCATTGTGCCTTTTGTATTTTATCCCGATGGAATTTCTGTGTTTCATGGTCAATGTGAAGGTCTAAGGGATACAGTAAACCTGCACTGGTGCATCGGAATCTAATACTGGTCTCCCAGGAGCCGCTCAAAGCACAAACTCTTAGAAGATTCACTCTTCTTGTACTTAAGTCGGCATTGTGCCTTTTGTATTTAATCCCGATGCAATTTCTGTGTTTCATGGCCAATGTGAATGTCCAAGGTTTGCAGTAAACCTGCACTGGTGCATCGGAAGCTAATACTGGTCTCCCAGGAGCCGCTCAAAGCACAAACTCTTAGAAGATTCACTCTTCTTGTACTTCAGTCGGCATTGTGCCTTTTGTATTTAATCCCGATGCAATTTCTGTGTTTCATGGTCAATGTGAAGGTCTAAGGGATACAGTAAACCTGCACTGGTGCATCGGAATCTAATACTGGTCTCACAGGAGCCGCTCAAAGCACAAACTCTTAGAAGATTCACTCTTCTTGTACTTAAGTCGGCATTGTGCCTTTTGTATTTAATCCCGATGCAATTTCTGTGTTTCATGGTCAATGTGAAGGTCCAGGGGATACAATAAACCTGCACTGGTGCATCGGAAGCTAATACCGGTCTCCCAGGAGCCGCTCAAAGCACAAACTCTTAGAAGATTCACTCTTCTTGTATTTCAGTCGGCATTGTGCCTTTTGTATTAAATCCCGATGCAATTTCTGTGTTACATGGCCAATGTGAAGGTCCAAGGATTGCAGTATAACTGCACTGGTGCATTGGAAGCTACTACTGGTCTCCCAGGAGCCGCTCAATGCACAAACTCTTAGAAGATTCACTCTTCTTGTACTTTAGTGGGCATTGTGCTTTTTGTATTTAATCCCAATGCAATTTCTGTGTTTCATGGTCAATGTGAAGGTCCAAGGGATACAATAAACTTGCACTTGTGCATCGGAAGATAATACTGGTCTCCCAGGAGCCGCTCAAAGCACAAACTGTTATAAGATTCACTCTTCTTGTACTTCAGTCGGCATTGTGCCTTTTGTATTTAATCCCGATGCAATTTCTGTGTTTCATGGTCAATGTGAAGGTCCAAGGGATACAACAAACCTGCACTGGTGCATCGGAAGCTAATACTGGTCTCCCAGGAGCCGCTCAAAGCACAAACTCTTAGAAGATTCACTCTTCTTGTACTTCAGTCGGCATTGTGCCTTTTGTATTTCATCCCGATGCAATTTCTGTGTTTCATGGTCAATGTGAAGGTCTAAGGGATACAGTAAACCTGCACTGGTGCATCGGAATCTAATACTGGTCTCCCAGGAGCCGCTCAAAGCACAATATCTTAGAAGATTCACTGTTCTTGTACTTCAGTCGGCATTGTGCCTTTTGTATTTAATCCCGATGCAATTTCTGTGTTTCATGGTCAATGTGAAGGTGCAAGGGATGCAGTAAACTGCACTGGTGCATCCGAATCTAATACTGGTCTCCCAGGAGCCGCTCAAAGCCCAAACTCTTAGAAGATTCACTCTTCTTGTACTTCAGTAGGCATTGTGCCTTTTGTATCTAATCCCGATGTAATTTCTGTGTTTCATGGTCAATGTGAAGGTCCAAGGGATACAATAAACCTGCACTGGTGCATCGGAAGCTAATACTGGTCTCCCAGGAGCCGCTCAAAGCACAAACTCTTAGAAGATTCACTCTTCTTGTACTTCAGTCGGCATTGTGCCTTTTGTATTTAATCCCGATGCAATTTCTGTGTTTCATGGTCAATGTGAAGGTCTAAGGGATACAGTAAACCTGCACTGGTGCATCGGAATCTGATACTGGTCTCCCAGGAGCCGCTCAAAGCACAAACTCTTAGAAGATTCACTCTTCTTGCACTTCAGTCGGCATTGTGCCTTTTGTATTTAATCCCGATGCAATTTCTGTGTTTCATGGTCAATGTGAAGGTCCAAGGGATACAGTAAACCTGCACTGGTGCATCGGAATCTAATACTGGTCTCCCAGGAGCCGAACAATGCACAAACTCTTAGAAGATTCACTCTTCTTGTGCTTCAGTCGGCATTGTGCCTTTTGTATTTAGTCCCGATGCAATTTCTCTGTTTCAAGGTCAATGTGAAGGTCCAAGGGATACAGTAAACTGCACTGGTGCATCCGAATCTAATACTGGTCTCCTAGGAGCCGCTCAAAGCACAAACTCTTAGAAGATTCACTCTTCTTGTAATTCAGTCGGCATTGTGCGTTTTGTATTCAATCCCGATACAATTTCTGTTTCATGGTCAATGTGAAGGTCCAAGGGATACAGTAAACTTGCACTGGTGCATCGGAAGCTAATACTGGTTTCCCAGGAGCCGCTCAAAGCACAAACTCTTAGAAGATTCACTCTTCTTGTACTTAAGTCGGCATTGTGCCTTTTGTATTTAATCCCGATGCAATTTCTGTGTTTCATGGTCAATGTGAATGTCCAAGGGATACAATAAACCTGCACTGGTGCATCGGAATCTAATACTGGTCTCCCAGGAGCCGCTCAAAGCACAAACTCTTAGAAGATTCACTCTTCTTGTACTTTAGTCGGCATTGTGCCTTTTGTATTTAATCCCGATGCAATTTCTGTGTTTCATGGTCAATGTGAAGGTCCAAGGGATACAATAAACCTGCACTGGTGCATCGGAAGCTAATACTGGTCTCCCAGGAGCCGCTCAAAGCACAAACTGTTATAAGATTCACTCTTCTTGCACTTCAGTCGGCATTGTGCCTTTTGTATTTATTCCCGATGCAATTTCTGTGTGTCATGGTCAATGTGAAGGTCCAAGTGATACAACAAACCTGCACTGGTGCATCGGAAGCTAATACTGTCTCCCAGGAGCCGCTCAAAGCACAAACTGTTATAAGATTCACTCTTCTTGTACTTCAGTCGGCATTGTGCCTTTTGTATTTAATCCCGATGCAATTTCTGTGTTTCATGGTCAATGTGAAGGTCTAAGGGATACAGTAACCCTGCACTGGTGCATCGGAATCTAATACTGGTCTCCCAGGAGCCGCTCAAAGCACAAACTCTTAGAAGATTCACTCTTGCTGTACTTCAGTCGGCATTGTGCCTTTTGTATTTAATCCCGATGCAATTTCTGTGTTTCATGGTCAATGTGAAGGTGCAAGGGATACAGTAAACTGCACTGGTGCATCCGAATCTAATACTGGTCTCCCAGGAGCCGTTCTAAGCACAAACTATTAGAAGATTCACTCTTCTTGTACTTCAGTCGGCATTGTGCCTTTTGTATCTAATCCTGATGCAATTTCTGTGTTTCATGGTCAATGTGAAGGTCCAAGGGATAGAATAAACCTGCACTGGTGCATCGGAAGCTAATACTGGTCTCCCAGGAGCCGCTGAAAGCACAAACTGTTATAAGATTTACTCTTCTTTCACTTCAGTCGGCATTGTGCCTTTTGTATTGATCCCGATGCTATTTCTGTGTTTCATGGTCAATGTGAAGGTCCAAGGGATACAACTAACCTGCACTGGTGCATCGGAAGCTAATACTGGTCTCCCAGGAGCCGCTCAAAGCACAAACTCTTAGAAGATTCACTCTTCTTGTACTTTAGTCGGCATTGTGCCTTTTGTATTTAATCCCGATGCAATTTCTGTGTTTCATGGTCAATGTGAAGGTCTAAGGGATACAGTAAACCTGCACTGGTGCAGCGGAATCTAATACTGTCTCCCAGGAGCCGCTCAAAGCACAAACTGTTATAAGATTCACTCTTCTTGTACTTCAGTCGGCATTGTGCCTTTTGTATTTAGTCCCGATGCAATTTCTCTGTTTCATGGTCAATGTGAAGGTCCAAGGGATACAGTAAACTGCACTGGTGCATCCGAATCTAATACTGGTCTCCTAGGAGCCGCTCAAAGCACAAACTCTTAGAAGATTCACTCTTCTTGTACTTCAGTCGGCATTGTGCGTTTTGTATTCAATCCCGATACAATTTCTGTTTCATGGTCAATGTGAAGGTCCAAGGGATACAGTAAACTTGCACTGGTGCATCGGAAGCTAATACTGGTTTCCCAGGAGCCGCTCAAAGCACAAACTCTTAGAAGATTCACTCTTCTTGTACGTCAGTCGGCATTGTGCCTTTTGTATTTAATCCCGATGCAATTTCTGTGTTTCATGGTCAATGTGAAGGTGCAAGGGATACAATAAACCTGCACTGGTGCATCGGAATCTAATACTGGTCTCCCAAGAGCCGCTCAAAGCACAAACTCTTAGAAGATTCACTCTTCTTGTACTTCAGTCGGCATTGTGCCTTTTGTATTTAATCCCGATTCAATTTCTGTGTTTCATGGTCAATGTGAAGGTCCAAGGGATACAGTAAACCTGCACTGGTGTATCGGAATCTAATACTGGTCTCCCTGGAGCCGCTCAAAGCACAAACTCTTAGAAGATTCACTCTTCTTGTACTTCAGTCGGCATTGTGCCTTTTGTATCTAATACCGATGCAATTTCTGTGTTTCATGGACAATGTGAAGGTCCAAGGGATAGAATAAACCTGCACTGGTGCATCGGAAGCTAATACTGGTCTCCCAGGAGCCGCTCAAAGCACAAACTCTTAGAAGATTCACTCTTCTTGTACTTCAGTCGGCATTGTGCCTTTTGTATTTAATCCCGATTCAATTTCTGTGTTTCATGGTCAATGTGAAGGTCTAAGGGATACAGTAAACCTGCACAGGTGCATCGGAATCTAATACTGGTCTCCCAGGAGCCGCTCAAAGCACAAACTCTTAGAAGATTCACTCTTGTTGTACTTCAGTCGGCATTGTATCTTTTGTATTTAATCCCGATGCAATTTCTGTGTTTCATGGTCAATGTGAAGGTCCAGGGGATACAGTAAACCTGCACTGGTGCATCGGAATCTAATACTGGTCTCCCAGGAGCCGCACAATGCACAAACTCTTAGAAGATTCACCCTTCTTGTACTTCAGTCGGCATTGTGCCTTTTGTATTGAATCCCGATACAAAATCTGTGTTTCATGACCAATGTGAAGGTCCAAGGTTTGCCGTAAACCTGCACTGGTGCATCGGAAGCTAATACTGGTCTCCCAGGAGCCGCTCAAAGCACAAACTCTTAGAAGATTCACTCTTCTTGTACTTCAGTCGGCATTGTGCCTTTTCTATTTAATCCCGATGCAATTTCTGTGTTTCATGGTCAATGTGAAGGTCTAAGGGATACAGTAAACCTGCACTGGTGCAGCGGAATCTAATACTGGTCTCCCAGGAGCCGCTCAAAGCACAAACTCTTAGAAGATTCACTCTTCTTGTACTTAAGTCGGCATTGTGCCTTTTGTATTAAATCCCGATGCAATTTCTGTGTTTCATGGTCAATGTGAAGGTCCAAGGGATACAATAAACCTGCACTGGAGCATCGGAAGCTAATACTGGTCTCCCAGGAGCCGCTCAAAGCACAAACTCTTAGAGGATTCACTCTTCTTGTACTTCAGTCGGCATTGTGCCTTTTGTATTTTATCCCGATGCAATTTCTGTGTTTCATGGTCAATGTGAAGGTCTAAGGGATACAGTAAACCTGCACTGGTGCATCGGAATCTAATACTGGTCTCCCAGGAGCCGCTCAAAGCACAAACTCTTAGAAGATTCACTCTTCTTGTACTTAAGTCGGCATTGTGCCTTTTGTATTTATTCCCGATGCAATTTCTGTGTTTCATGGCCAATGTGAATGTCCAAGGTTTGCAGTAAACCTGCACTGGTGCATCGGAAGCTAATACTGGTCTCCCAGGAGCCGCTCAAAGCACAAACTCTTAGAAGATTCACTCTTCTTGTACTTCAGTCGGCATTGTGCCTTTTGTATTTAATCCCGATGCAATTTCTGTGTTTCATGGTCAATGTGAAGGTCTAAGGGATACAGTAAACCTGCACTGGTGCATCGGAATCTAATACTGGTCTCCCAGGAGCCGCTCAAAGCGCAAACTCTTAGAAGATTCACTCTTCTTGTACTTAAGTCGGCATTGTGCCTTTTGTATTTAATCCCGATGCAATTTCTGTGTTTCATGGTCAATGTGAAGGTCCAAAGGATACAATAAACCTGCACTGGTGCATCGGAAGCTAATACTGGTCTCCCAGGAGCCGCTCAAAGCACAAACTCTTAGAAGATTCACTCTTCTTGTATTTCAGTCGGCATTGTGCCTTTTGTATTAAATCCCGATGCAATTTCTGTGTTACATGGCCAATGTGAAGGTCCAAGGATTGCAGTATAACTGCACTGGTGCATTGGAAGCTACTACTGGTCTCCCAGGAGCCGCTCAAAGCACAAACTCTTAGAAGATTCACTCTTCTTGTACTTTAGTGGGCATTGTGCTTTTTGTATTTAATCCCGATGCAATTTCTGTGCTTCATGGTCAATGTGAAGGTCCAAGGGATACAATAAACTTGCAATTGTGCATCGGAAGATAATACTGGTCTCCCAGGAGCCGCTCAAAGCACAAACTGTTATAAGATTCACTCTTCTTGTACTTCAGTCGGCATTGTGCCTTGTGTATTTAATCCCGATGCAATTTCTGTGTTTCATGGTCAATGTGAAGGTCCAAGGGATACAACAAACCTGCACTGGTGCATCGGAAGCTAATACTGGTCTCCCAGGAGCCGCTCAAAGCACAAACTCTTAGAAGATTCACTCTTCTTGTACTTCAGTCGGCATTGTGCCTTTTGTATTTAATCCCGATGCAATTTCTGTGTTTCATGGTCAATGTGAAGGTCTAAGGGATACAGTAAACCTGCACTGGTGCATCGGAATCTAATACTGGTCTCCCAGGAGCCGCTCAAAGCACAATATCTTAGAAGATTCACTGTTCTTGTACTTCAGTCGGCATTGTGCCTTTTGTATTTAATCCCGATGCAATTTCTGTGTTTCATGGTCAATGTGAAGGTGCAAGGGATGCAGTAAACTGCACTGGTGCATCCGAATCTAATACTGGTCTCCCAGGAGCCGCTCAAAGCCCAAACTCTTAGAAGATTCACTCTTCTTGTACTTCAGTCGGCATTGTGCCTTTTGTATCTAATCCCGATGTAATTTCTGTGTTTCATGGTCAATGTGAAGGTCCAAGGGATACAATAAACCTGCACTGGTGCATCGGAAGCTAATACTGGTCTCCCAAGAGCCGCTCAAAGCACAAACTCTTAGAAGATTCACTCTTCTTGTACTTCAGTCGGCATTGTGCCTTTTGTATTTAATCCCGATGCAATTTCTGTGTTTCATGGTCAATGTGAAGGTCTAAGGGATACAGTAAACCTGCACTGGTGCATCGGAATCTGATACTGGTCTCCCAGGAGCCGCTCAAAGCACAAACTCTTAGAAGATTCACTCTTCTTGCACTTCAGTCGGCATTGTGCATTTTGTATTTATTCCCGATGCAATTTCTGTGTGTCATGGTCAATGTGAAGGTCCAAGTGATACAACAAACCTGCACTGGTGCATCGGAATCTAATACTGGTCTCCCAGGAGCCGCTCAAAGCACAATCTCTTAGAAGATTCACTCTAGCTGTACTTCAGTCGGCATTGTGCCTTTTGTATTTAATCCCGATGCAATTTCTGTGTTTCATGGTCAATATGAAGGTGCAAGGGATACAGTAAACTGCACTGGTGCATACGAATCTAATACTGGTCTCCCAGGAGCCGTTCAAAGCACAAACTATTAGAAGATTCACTCTTCTTGTACTTCAGTCGGCATTGTGCCTTTTGTATCTAATCCTGATGCAATTTCTGTGTTTCATGGTCAATGTGAAGGTCCAAGGGATAGAATAAACCTGCACTGGTGCATCGGAAGCTAATACTGGTCTCCCAGGAGCCGCTGAAAGCACAAACTGTTATAAGATTTACTCTTCTTTCACTTCAGTCGGCATTGTGCCTTTTGTATTGATCCCGATTCTATTTCTGTGTTTCATGGTCAATGTGAAGGTCCAAGGGATACAACAAACCTGCACTGGTGCATCGGAAGCTAATACTGGTCTCCCAGGAGCCGCTCAAAGCACAAACTCTTAGAAGATTCACTCTTCTTGTACTTCAGTCGGCATTGTGACTTTTGTAGTTAATCCCGATGCAATTTCTGTGTTTCATGGTCAATGTGAAGGTCTAAGGGATACAGTAAACCTGCACTGGTGCATCGGAATCTAATACTGTCTCCCAGGAGCCGCTCAAAGCACAAACTGTTATAAGATTCACTCTTCTTGTACTTCAGTCGGCATTGTGCCTTTTGTATTTAGTCCCGATGCAATTTCTCTGTTTCATGGTCAATGTGAAGGTCCAAGTTATACAGTAAACTGCACTGGTGCATCCGAATCTAATACTGGTCTCCTAGGAGCCGCTCAAAGCACAAACTCTTAGAAGATTCACTCTTCTTGTACTTCAGTCGGCATTGTGCGTTTTGTATTCAATCCCGATACAATTTCTGTTTCATGGTCAATGTGAAGGTCCAAGGGATACAGTAAACTTGCACTGGTGCATCGGAAGCTAATACTGGTTTCCCAGGAGCCGCTCAAAGCACAAACTCTTAGAAGATTCACTCTTCTTGTACTTCAGTCGGCATTGTGCCTTTTGTATTTAATCCCGATGCAATTTCTGTGTTTCATGGTCAATGTGAAGGTGCAAGGGATACAATAAACCTGCACTGGTGCATCGGAATCTAATACTGGTCTCCCAGGAGCCGCTCAAAGCACAAACTCTTAGAAGATTCACTCTTCTTGTACTTCAGTCGGCATTGTGCCTTTTGTATTTAATCCCGATTCAATTTCTGTGTTTCATGGTCAATGTGAAGGTCCAAGGGATACAGTAAACCTGCACTGGTGTATCGGAATCTAATACTGGTCTCCCTGGAGCCGCTCAAAGCACAAACTCTTAGAAGATTCACTCTTCTTGTACTTCAGTCGGCATTGTGCCTTTTGTATCTAATACCGATGCAATTTCTGTGTTTCATGGACAATGTGAAGGTCCAAGGGATAGAATAAACCTGCACTGGTGCATCGGAAGCTAATACTGGTCTCCCAGGAGCCGCTCAAAGCACAAACTCTTAGAAGATTCACTCTTCTTGTACTTCAGTCGGCATTGTGCCTTTTGTATTTAATCCCGATTCAATTTCTGTGTTTCATGGTCAATGTGAAGGTCTAAGGGATACAGTAAACCTGCACAGGTGCATCGGAATCTAATACTGGTCTCCCAGGAGCCGCTCAAAGCACAAACTCTTAGAAGATTCACTCTTGTTGTACTTCAGTCGGCATTGTATCTTTTGTATTTAATCCCGATGCAATTTCTGTGTTTCATGGTCAATGTGAAGGTCCAGGGGATACAGTAAACCTGCACTGGTGCATCGGAATCTAATACTGGTCTCCCAGGAGCCGCACAATGCACAAACTCTTAGAAGATTCACTCTTCTTGTACTTCAGTCGGCATTGTGCCTTTTGTATTGAATCCCGATAAAAAATCTGTGTTTCATGACCAATGTGAAGGTCCAAGGTTTGCAGTAAACCTGCACTGGTGCATCGGAAGCTAATACTGGTCTCCCAGGAGCCGCTCAAAGCACAAACTCTTAGAAGATTCACTCTTCTTGTACCTCAGTCGGCATTGTGCCTTTTCTATTTAATCCCGATGCAATTTCTGTGTTTCATGGTCAATGGGAAGGTCTAAGGGATACAGTAAACCTGCACTGGTGCAGCGGAATCTAATGCTGGTCTCCCAGGAGCCGCTCAAAGCACAAACTCTTAGAAGATTCACTCTTCTTGTACTTAAGTCGGCATTGTGCCTTTTGTATTTAATCCCGATGCAATTTCTGTGTTTCATGGTCAATGTGAAGGTCCAAGGGATACAATAAACCTGCACTGGTGCATCGGAAGCTAATACTGGTCTCCCAGGAGCCGCTCAAAGCACAAACTCTTAGAGGATTCACTCTTCTTGTACTTCAGTCGGCATTGTGCCTTTTGTATTTTATCCCGATGCAATTTCTGTGTTTCATGGTCAATGTGAAGGTCTAAGGGATACAGTAAACCAGCACTGGTGCATCGGAATCTAATACTGGTCTCCCAGGAGCCGCTCAAAGCACAAACTCTTAGAAGATTCACTCTTCTTGTACTTAAGTCGGCATTGTGCCTTTAGTATTTAATCCCGATGCAATTTCTGTGTTTCATGGCCAATGTGAAGGTCCAAGGTTTGCAGTAAACCTGCACTGGTGCATCGGAAGCTAATACTGGTCTCCCAGGAGCCGCTCAAAGCACAAACTCTTAGAAGATTCACTCTTCTTGTACTTCAGTCGGCATTGTGCCTTTTGTATTTAATCCCGATGCAATTTCTGTGTTTCATGGTCAATGTGAAGGTCTAAGGGATACAGTAAACCTGCACTGGTGCATCGGAATCTAATACTGGTCTCCCAGGAGCCGCTCAAAGCACAAACTCTTAGAAGATTCACTCTTCTTGTACTTAAGTCGGCATTGTGCCTATTGTATTTAATCCCGATGCAATTTCTGTGTTTCATGGTCGATGTGAAGGTCCAAGGGATACAATAAACTTGCACTTGTGCATCGGAAGATAATACTGGTCTCCCAGGAGCCGCTCAAAGCACAAACTCTTAGAAGTTTCACTCTTCTTGTACTTTAGTGGGCATTGTGCTTTTTGTATTTAATCCCGATGCAATTTCTGTGTTTCATGGTCAATGTGAAGGTCCAAGGGATACAATAAACTTGCACTTGTGCATCGGAAGATAATACTGGTCTCCCAGGAGCCGATCAAAGCACAAACTGTTATAAGATTCACTCTTCTTGTACTTCAGTCGGTATTGTGCCTTTTGTATTTAATCCCGATGCAATTTCTGTGTTTCATGGTGAATGTGAAGGTCCAAGGGATACAACAAACCTGCACTGGTGCATCGGAAGCTAATACTGGTCTCCCAGGAGCCGCTCAAAGCACAAACTCTTAGAAGATTCACTCTTCTTGTACTTCAGTCGGCATTGTGCCTTTTGTATTTAATCCCGATGCAATTTCTGTGTTTCATGGTCAATGTGAAGGTCTAAGGGATACAGTAAACCTGCACTGGTGCATCGGAATCTAATACTGGTCTCCCAGGAGCCGCTCAAAGCACAATATCTTAGAAGATTCACTGTTCTTGTACTTCAGTCGGCATTGTGCCTTTTGTATTTAATCCCGATGCAATTTCTGTGTTTCATGGTCAATGTGAAGGTGCAAGGGATGCAGTAAACTGCACTGGTGCATCCGAATCTAATACTGGTCTCCCAGGAGCCGCTCAAAGCCCAAACTCTTAGAAGATTCACTCTTCTTGTACTTCAGTCGGCATTGTGCCTTTTGTATCTAATCCCGATGTAATTTCTGTGTTTCATGGTCAATGTGAAGGTCCAAGGGATACAATAAACCTGCACTGGTGCATCGGAAGCTAATACTGGTCTCCCAGGAGCCGCTCAAAGCACAAACTCTTAGAAGATTCACTCTTCTTGTACTTCAGTTGGCATTGTGCCTTTTGCATTTAATCCGGATGCAATTTCTGTGTTTCATGGTCAATGTGAAGGTGCAAGGGATACAATAAACCTGCACTGGTGCATCGGAATCTAATACTGGTCTCCCAGGAGCCGCTCAAAGCACAAACTCTTAGAAGATTCACTCTTCTTGTACTTCAGTCGGCATTGTGCCTTTTGTATTTAATCCCGATTCAATTTCTGTGTTTCATGGTCAATGTGAAGGTCCAAGGGATACAGTAAACCTGCACTGGTGTATCGGAATCTAATACTGGTCTCCCTGGAGCTGCTCAAAGCACAAACTCTTAGAAGATTCACTCTTCTTGTACTTCAGTCGGCATTGTGCCTTTTGTATCTAATACCGATGCAATTTCTGTGTTTCATGGACAATGTGAAGGTCCAAGGGATAGAATAAACCTGCACTGGTGCATCGGAAGCTAATACTGGTCTCCCAGGAGCCGCTCAAAGCACAAACTCTTAGAAGATTCACTCTTCTTGTACTTCAGTCGGCATTGTGCCTTTTGTATTTAATCCCGATTCAATTTCTGTGTTTCATGGTCAATGTGAAGGTCTAAGGGATACAGTAAACCTGCACAGGTGCATCGGAATCTAATACTGGTCTCCCAGGAGCCGCTCAAAGCACAAACTCTTAGAAGATTCACTCTTGTTGTACTTCAGTCGGCATTGTATCTTTTGTATTTAATCCCGATGCAATTTCTGTGTTTCATGGTCAATGTGAAGGTCCAGGGGATACAGTAAACCTGCACTGGTGCATCGGAATCTAATACTGGTCTCCCAGGAGCCGCACAATGCACAAACTCTTAGAAGATTCACTCTTCTTGTACTTCAGTCGGCATTGTGCCTTTTGTATTGAATCCCGATAAAAAATCTGTGTTTCATGACCAATGTGAAGGTCCAAGGTTTGCAGTAAACCTGCACTGGTGCATCGGAAGCTAATACTGGTCTCCCAGGAGCCGCTCAAAGCACAAACTCTTAGAAGATTCACTCTTCTTGTACCTCAGTCGGCATTGTGCCTTTTCTATTTAATCCCGATGCAATTTCTGTGTTTCATGGTCAATGTGAAGGTCTAAGGTATACAGTAAACCTGCACTGGTGCAGCGGAATCTAATACTGGTCTCCCAGGAGCCGCTCAAAGCACAAACTCTTAGAAGATTCACTCTTCTTGTACTTAAGTCGGCATTGTGCCTTTTGTATTTAATCCCGATGCAATTTCTGTGTTTCATGGTCAATGTGAAGGTCCAAGGGATACAATAAACCTGCACTGGTGCATCGGAAGCTAATACTGGTCTCCCAGGAGCCGCTCAAAGCACAAACTCTTAGAGGATTCACTCTTCTTGTACTTCAGTCGGCATTGTGCCTTTTGTATTTTATCCCGATGCAATTTCTGTGTTTCATGGTCAATGTGAAGGTCTAAGGGATACAGTAAACCAGCACTGGTGCATCGGAATCTAATACTGGTCTCCCAGGAGCCGCTCAAAGCACAAACTCTTAGAAGATTCACTCTTGTTGTACTTAAGTCGGCATTGTGCCTTTAGTATTTAATCCCGATGCAATTTCTGTGTTTCATGGCCAATGTGAATGTCCAAGGTTTGCAGTAAACCTGCACTGGTGCATCGGAAGCTAATACTGGTCTCCCAGGAGCCGCTCAAAGCACAAACTCTTAGAAGATTCACTCTTCTTGTACTTCAGTCGGCATTGTGCCTTTTGTATTTAATCCCGATGCAATTTCTGTGTTTCATGGTCAATGTGAAGGTCTAAGGGATACAGTAAACCTGCACTGGTGCATCGGAATCTAATACTGGTCTCCCAGGAGCCGCTCAAAGCACAAACTCTTAGAAGATTCACTCTTCTTGTACTTAAGTCGGCATTGTGCCTATTGTATTTAATCCCGATGCAATTTCTGTGTTTCATGGTCGATGTGAAGGTCCAAGGGATACAATAAACTTGCACTTGTGCATCGGAAGATAATACTGGTCTCCCAGGAGCCGCTCAAAGCACAAACTCTTAGAAGATTCACTCTTCTTGTACTTTAGTGGGCATTGTGCTTTTTGTATTTAATCCCGATGCAATTTCTGTGTTTCATGGTCAATGTGAAGGTCCAAGGGATACAATAAACTTGCACTTGTGCATCGGAAGATAATACTGGTCTCCCAGGAGCCGCTCAAAGCACAAACTGTTATAAGATTCACTCTTCTTGTACTTCAGTCGGCATTGTGCCTTTTGTATTTAATCCCGATGCAATTTCTGTGTTTCATGGTGAATGTGAAGGTCCAAGGGATACAACAAACCTGCACTGGTGCATCGGAAGCTAATACTGGTCTCCCAGGAGCCGCTCAAAGCACAAACTCTTAGAAGATTCACTCTTCTTGTACTTCAGTCGGCATTGTGCCTTTTGTATTTAATCCCGATGCAATTTCTGTGTTTCATGGTCAATGTGAAGGTCTAAGGGATACAGTAAACCTGCACTGGTGCATCGGAATCTAATACTGGTCTCCCAGGAGCCGCTCAAAGCACAATATCTTAGAAGATTCACTGTTCTTGTACTTCAGTCGGCATTGTGCCTTTTGTATTTAATCCCGATGCAATTTCTGTGTTTCATGGTCAATGTGAAGGTGCAAGGGATGCAGTAAACTGCACTGGTGCATCCGAATCTAATACTGGTCTCCCAGGAGCCGCTCAAAGCCCAAACTCTTAGAAGATTCACTCTTCTTGTACTTCAGTCGGCATTGTGCCTTTTGTATCTAATCCCGATGTAATTTCTGTGTTTCATGGTCAATGTGAAGGTCCAAGGGATACAATAAACCTGCACTGGTGCATCGGAAGCTAATACTGGTCTCCCAGGAGCCGCTCAAAGCACAAACTCTTAGAAGATTCACTCTTCTTGTACTTCAGTCGGCATTGTGCCTTTTGTATTTAATCCCGATGCAATTTCTGTGTTTCATGGTCAATGTGAAGGTCTAAGGGATACAGTAAACCTGCACTGGTGCATCGGAATCTGATACTGGTCTCCCAGGAGCCGCTCAAAGCACAAACTCATAGAAGATTCACTCTTCTTGCACTTCAGTCGGCATTGTGCCTTTTGTATTTAATCCCGATGCAATTTCTGTGTTTCATGGTCAATGTGAAGGTCCAAGGGATACAGTAAACCTGCACTGGTGCATCGGAATCTAATACTGGTCTCCCAGGAGCCGCTCAAAGCACAAACTCTTAGAAGATTCACTCTTCTAGTACATCAGTCGGAATTTTGCCTTCTGTATTTAATCCCGATGCAATTTCTGTGTTTCATGTTCAATGTGAAGGTCCATGGGATACAGTAAACCTGCACTGGTGCATCGGAAGCTAATACTGGTCTCGCAGGAGCCGCTCACAGCACAATCTCTTAGAAGATTCCCTCTTCTTGTACTTCAGTTGGCATTGTGCCTTTTGCATTTAATCCGGATGCAATTTCTATGTTTCATGGTCAATGTGAAGGTCCAAGGGATACAATAAACCTGCACTGGTGCATCGGAAGCTAATACTGGTCTCCCAGGAGCCGCTCAAAGCACAAACTCTTAGAAGATTCACTCTTCTTGTACTTCAGTCGGCAATGTGCTTTTGTATTCAATCCCGATACAATTTCTGTGTTTCAAGGTCAATGTGAAGGTCCAAGGGATACACTAAACCTGCACTGGTGTATCGGAATCTAATACTGGTCTCCCAGGAGCCGCACAAAGCACAAACTCTTAGAAGATTCACTCTTCTTGTACCACAGTCGGCATTGTGGCTTTTGTATTTAATCCCGATGCAATTTCTGTGTTTCATGGTCAATGTGAAGGTCAAAGGGATAGAGTAATCCTTCACTGGTGCATCGGAAGCTAATACTGGTCTCCCAGGAGCCGCTCAAAGCACAAACTCTTAGAAGATTCACTCTTCTTGTACTTCAGTCAGCATTGTGCCTTTTGTATTTAATCCCGATGCAATTTCTGTGTTTCATGGTCAATGTGGAGGTCCAAGGGATACAGTAAACCTGCACTGGTGCATCGGAAGCTAATACTGGTCTCCCAGGAGCCGCTCAAAGCACAAACTCTTAGAAGATTCACTCTTCTTGTACTTCAGTCGGCATTGTGCTTTTGTATTTAATCCCGATACAATTTCTGTGTTTCATGGTGAATGTGAAGGTCCAAGGGATACAGTAAACCGGCACTGGTGCATCGGAAGCTAATACTGGTCTCCCAGGAGCCGCTCAAAGCACAAACTCTTACAAGATTCACTCTTCTTCTACTTCAGTCGGCATTATGCATTTTGTATTTAATCCCGATGCAATTTCCGTGTTTCATGGTCAATGTGGAGGTCCGAGGGATACAATAAACCTCCACTGGCGCATCGGAAGCTAATACTGGACTCCCAGGAGCCGCTCAAAGCACAAACTCTTAGAAGATTCACTCTTCTTGTACTTCAGTCGGCATTGTGCATTATGTATTTAATCCCGATGCAATTTCTGTGTTTCATGGTTAATCTGAAGGTCCAAGCGATACAACAAACTTGCACTGGTGCATCGGAAGCTAATACTGGTCTCCCAGGAGCCGCTCAAAGCACAAACTCTTAGAAGATTCACTCTTCTTGTACTTAAGTCGAATTTGTGCCATTTGTATTCAATCTCGATACAATTTCTGTGTTTCATGGTCAATGTGAAGGTCCAAGGGATACAAAAACCTGCACTGGTGCATCGGAAGCTAATACTGGTCTTCCAGGAGCCGCTCAAAGCACAAACTCTTAGAGGATTCACTGTTCTTGTACTTCAGTCGGCAGTGTGCCTTTTGTATTTAATCCCGATGCAATTTCTGTGTTTCATGGTCAATGTGAAGGTCCAAGGGATACAATAAACCTGCAATGGTGCATCGGAAGCTAATACTGGTCTCCCAGGAGCCGCTCAAAGCACAAACTCTTAGAAGATTCACCCTTCTTGTAGTTCAGTCAGGCATTGTGCTTTTGTATTTAATCCCGATGCAATTTCTGTGTTTCATGGTCAATGTGAAGATCCAAGGGATACAATAAACCTGCACTGGTGCATCGGAAGCTAATACTGGTCTCCCAGGAGCCGCTCAAAGCACAAACTCTTAGAAGATTCACTCTTCTTGTACTTAAGTCGAATTTGTGACTTTTGTATTCAATCCCGATACACATTCTGTGTTTCATGGTCAATGTGAAGGTCCAAGGGATACAGTAAACCTGCACTGGTGCATCGGAAGCTAATACTGGTCTCCCAGGAGCCGCTCAAAGCACAAACTCTTAGAGGATTCACTGTTCTTGTACTTCAGTCGGCATTGTGCCTTTTGTATTTAATCGCGATGCAATTTCTGTGTTTCATGGTCAATGTGAAGGTCCAAGGGATACGATAAACCTGCACTGGTGCATCGGAAGCTAATACTGGTCTCCTAGGAGCCGCTCAAAGCACAAACTCTTAGAAGATTCCCTCTTCTTGTACTTCAGTCGGCATTGTGCTTTTGTATTCAATCCCGATACAATTTCTGTGTTTCATGGTCAATGTGAAGGTCCAAGGGATACAGTAAACCTGCACTGGTGCACCGGAAGCTATTACTGGTCTCCCAGGAGGCGCAAAACACAAACTCTTAGAAGTTTCACTCTTCTTGTACTTCAGTCGGCATTGAGCATTTGGATTTAATCCCGATGCAATTTCTGTGTTTCATGGTCAATGTGAAGGTCCAAGGGATACAATAAACCTGCACTGGTGCATCGTAACCTAATACTGGTCTCCCAGGAGGCGCTCAAAGCACAAACTCTTAGAAGATTCACTCTTCTTGTACTGCAGTCGGATTTGTGCCTTTTGTATTCAATCCCGATACAATTTCTGTGTTTCATGGTCAATGTGAAGGTCCAAGGTTTGCAGTAAAGCTGCACTGGTGCATCGGAAGCTAAACTGGTCTCCCAGGAGCCGCTCAAAGCACAAACGCTTAGAAGATTCACTCTTCTTGTACTTCAGTCGGCATTGTACCTTTTGTATTTAATCCCGATCCACTTTCTGTGTTTCATGGTCAATGTGAAGGTCCAAGGGATACAATAAACCTGCACTGGTGCATGGGAAGCTATTGCTGGTCTCCCAGGAGGCGTTAAAAGCACAAACTCTTAGGAGATTCACTCTTCTTGTACTTCAGTTTGCATTGTGCCTTTTGTATTTAATCCCGATGCAATTTCTGTGTTTCATGGTCAATGTGAAGGTCCAAGGGATACAATAAACCTGCACTGGTGCATCGGAAGCTAATACTGGTCTCCCAGGAGCGGCTCAAAGCACAAACTCTTAGAAGATTCACTCTTCGTGTACTTCAGTCGGCATTGTGCGTTTTGTATTCAATCCCGATACAATTTTTGTGTTTCATGGTCAATGTGAAGGTCCAAGGGATACAGTAAACCTGCACTGGTGCATCGGAAGCTAATACTGGTCTCCCAGGAGCCGCTCAAAGCACAAACTCTTAGAAGATTCACTCTTCTTGTACTTCAGTCGGCATTGTGCATTTTGTATTGAAACCCGAAACAAAATCTGTGTTTCATGGCCAATGTGAAGGTCCAAGGGTTGCAGTAAAACTGCACTGGTTCATCGGAAGCAAATACTGGTCTCCCAGGTGCCGCTCAAAGCAAAAACTCTTAGAAGATTCACTCTTCTTGTACTTCAGTCGGCATTGTACCTTTTGTATTTAATCCCGATCCACTTTCTGTGTTTCATGGTCAATGTGAAGGTCCAAGGGATACAATAAACCTGCACTGGTGCATGGGAAGCTATTGCTGGTCTCCCAGGAGGCGTTAAAAGCACAAACTCTTAGGAGATTCACTCTTCTTGTACTTCAGTTTGCATTGTGCCTTTTGTATTTAATCCCGATGCAATTTCTGTGTTTCATGGTCAATGTGAAGGTCCAAGGGATACAATAAACCTGCACTGGTGCATCGTAACCTAATACTGGTCTCCCAGGAGCCGCTCAAAGCGCAAACTCTTAGAAGATTCACTCTTCTTGTACTTCAGTCGGCTTTGTGCGTTTTGTATTCAATCCCGATACAATTTCTGTGTTTCATGGTCAATGTGAAGGTCCAAGGTTTGCAGTAAACCTGCACTGGTGCATCGTTAGCTAATACTGGTCTCCCAGGAGCCGCTCAAAGCACAAACTCTTAGAAGATTCACTCTTCTTGTACTTAAGTCGGCAATGTGTCTTTTGTATTTAATCCCGATGCAATTTCTGTGTTTCAAGGTCAATGTGAAGGTCCAAGGGATACAATAAACCTGCACTGGTGCATCGGAATCTAATACTGGTCTCCCAGGAGCCGCTCAAAGCACAAACTCTTCTTGTACTTCAGTCGGCATTGTGCCTTTTGTATTTAATCCCGATGCAATTTCTGTGTTTCATAGTCATTGTGAAGGTCCAAGGGATACAATAAACCTGCACTGGTGCATCGGAAGCTAGTACTGGTCTCCCAGGAGCCGCTCAAAGCACAAACTCTTAGAAGATTTACTCTTCTTGTACTTAAGTCGGCATTGTGCCTTTTGTATTTAATCCCGATGCAATTTCTGTGTTTCATGGTCAATGTGAAGGTCCAAGGGATACAGTAAACCTCCACTTGTGCATCGGAAGCTAATACTGGTCTCCCAGGTGCCGCTCAAAGCACAAAATCTTAGAAGATTCACTCTTCTTGTACTTAAGTCCGCATTGTGCCTTTTGTATTTAATCCCGATGCAATTTCTGTGTTTCATGGGCAATGTGAATGACCAAGGGATACAATAAACCTGCACTGGTGCATCGGAAGCTAATACTGGTCTCCCAGGAGCCGCTCAAAGCACAAACTCTTAGAAGATTCACTCTTCTTGTACTTCAGTCGGCATTGTGCCTTTTGTATTGAATCCCGATACAATTTCTGTGTTTCATGGTCAATGTGAAGGTCCAAGGGATACAATAAACCTGCACTGGTGCATCGGAAGCTAATACTGGTCTCCCAGGAGCCGCTCAAAGCACAAACTCTTAGAAGATTCACTCTTCTTGTACTTCAGTCGGCATTGTGCCTTTTGTATTTAATCCCGATACAATTTCTGTGTTTCATGGTGAATATGAAGGTCCAAGGGATACAGTAAACCTGCACTGGTGCATCGGAAGCTAATACTGGTCTCCGAGGAGCCGCTCAAAGCACAAACTCTTACAAGATTCACTCTTCTTGTACTTCAGTTGCCATTGTGCTTTTGTATTCAATCCCGACACAATTTCTGTGTTTCATGGTCAATGTGAAGGTCCAAGGGATACAGTAAACCTGCACTGGTGCATCGGAATCTAATACTGGTCTCCCAGCAGCCGCTCAAAGCACAATCTCTTAGAAGATTCACTCTTCTTGTACTTCAGTCGGCATTGTGACTTTTCTATTTAATCCCGATGCAATTTCTGTGTTTCATGGTCAATGTGAAGGTCCAAGGGATACAGTAAACCTGCACTGGTGCATCGGAAGCTAATACTGGTCTCCCAGGAGCGGCTCAAAGCACAAACTCTTAGAAGATTCACTCTTCGTGTACTTCAGTCGGCATTGTGCGTTTTGTATTCAATCCCGATACAATTTTTGTGTTTCATGGTCAATGTGAAGGTCCAAGGGATACAGTAAACCTGCACTGGTGCATCGGAAGCTAATACTGGTCTCCCAGGAGCCGCTCAAAGCACAAACTCTTAGAAGATTCACTCTTCTTGTACTTCAGTCGGCATTGTGCATTTTGTATTGAAACCCGAAACAAAATCTGTGTTTCATGGCCAATGTGAAGGTCCAAGGGTTGCAGTAAAACTGCACTGGTTCATCGGAAGCAAATACTGGTCTCCCAGGTGCCGCTCAAAGCACAAACTCTTAGAAGATTCACTCTTCTTGTACTTCAGTCGGCATTGTGCATTATGTATTTAATCCCGATGCAATTTCTGTGTTTCATGGTTAATGTGAAGTTCCAAGGGATACAACAAACCGGCACTGGTGCATCGGAAGGTAATACTGGTCTCCCAGGAGCCGCTCAAAGCACAAACTCTTAGACGATTCACTCTTCTTGTACTTAAGTCGGCATTGTGCCTGTTGTATTTAATCCCGATGCAATTTTTGTGATTCATGGTCAATGTGAAGGTCCAAGGGATACAAAAACATGCACTGGTGCATCGGAAGCTAATACTGGTCTCCCAGGAGCCGCTCAAAGCACAAACTCTTAGAAGATTCACTCTTCTTGTACTTCAGTCGGCATTGTGTGTTTTGTATTCAATTCCGATACAATTTCTGTGTTTCATGGTCAATGTGAAGGTCCGAGGGATACAGTAAACCTGCACTGGTGCATCGGAAGCTATTACTGGTCTCCCAGGAGGCGTTAAAAGCACCAACTCTTAGAAGATTCACTCTTCTTGTACTTCAGTCGGCATTGTGGCTTTTGTATTTAATCCCGTTGCAATTTCTGTGTTTCATGGTCAATGTGAAGGTCCAAGGGATACAATAAACCTGCACTGGTGCATCGTAACCTAATACTGGTCTCCCAGGAGCCGCTCAAAGCGCAAACTCTTAGAAGATTCACTCTTCTTGTACTTCAGTCGGCTTTGTGCCTTTTGTATTGAATCCCGATACAATTTCTGTGTTTCATGGTCAATGTGAAGGTCCAAGGTTTGCAGTAAACCTGCACTGGTGCATCGTTAGCTAATACTGGTCTCCCAGGAGCCGCTCAAAGCACAAACTCTTAGAAGATTCACTCTTCTTGTACTTAAGTCGGCAATGTGTCTTTTGTATTTAATCCCGATGCAATTTCTGTGTTTCAAGGTCAATGTGAAGGTCCAAGGGATACAATAAACCTGCACTGGTGCATCGGAATCTAATACTGGTCTCCCAGGAGCCGCTCAAAGCACAAACTCTTCTTGTACTTCAGTCGGCATTGTGCCTTTTGTATTTAATCCCGATGCAATTTCTGTGTTTCATAGTCATTGTGAAGGTCCAAGGGATACAATAAACCTGCACTGGTGCATCGGAAGCTAGTACTGGTCTCCCAGGAGCCGCTCAAAGCAGAAACTCTTAGAAGATTCACTCTTCTTGTACTTAACTCGGCATTGTGCCTTTTGTATTTACTCCCGATGCAATTTCTGTGTTTCATGGTCAATGTGAAGGTCCAAGGGATACAGTAAACCTGCACTGGTGCATCGGAAGCTAATACTGGTCTCCCAGGAGCCGCTCAAAGCACAAACTCTTACAAGATTCACTCTTCTTGTACTTCAGTCGGCATTGTGCGTTTTGTATTCAATCCCGATACAATTTCTGTATTTCATGGTCAATGTGAAGGTCCAAGGGATACAGTAAACTTGCACTAGTGCATCGGAAGCTAATACTGGTCTCCCAGGAGCCGCTCAAAGCACAAACTCTTACAAGATTCACTCTTCTTGTACTTCAGTCGGCATTGTGCCTTTGGTATTTAATCCCGATGCAATTTCTGTGTTTCATGGTCAATGTGAAGGTCCAAGGGATACAATAAACCTGCACTTGTGCATCGTAAGCTAATAATGGTCTCCCAGGTGCCGCTCAAAGCACAAAATCTTAGAAGATTACCTCTTCTTGTACTTAAGTCCGCATTATGCCTTTTGTATTTAATCCCGATGCAATTTCTGTGTTTCATGGTCAATGTGAATGCCCAAGGGATACAATAAACCTGCACTGGTGCATCGGAAGCTAATACTGGTCTCCCAGGAGCCGCTCAAAGCACAAACTCTAAGAAGATTCACTCTTCTTGTACTTCAGTCGGCATTGTGCCTTTTGTATTGAATCCCGATACAATTTCTGTGTTTCATGGTCAATGTGAAGGTCCAAGGGATACAATAAACCTGCACTGGTGCATCGGAAGCTAATACTGGTCTCCCAGGAGCCGCTCAAAGCACAAACTCATAGAAGATTCACTCCTCTTGTACTTCAGTCGGCATTGTGTCTTTTGTATTTAATCCCGATGCAATTTCTGTGTTTCATGGTCAATGTGAAGGTCCAAGGGATACAATAAACCTGCACTGGTGCATCGGAATCTAATACTGGTCTCCCAGGAGCCGCTCAAAGCACAAACTCTTCTTGTACTTCAGTCGGCATTGTGCCTTTTGTATTTAATCCCGATGCAATTTCTGTGTTTCATAGTCATTGTGAAGGTCCAAGGGATACAAAAAACCTGCACTGGTGCATCGGAAGCTAGTACTGGTCTCCCAGGAGCCGCTCAAAGCACAAACTCTTAGAAGATTCACTCTTCTTGTACTTAAGTCGGCATTGTGCCTTTTGTATTTAATCCCGATGCAATTTCTGTGTTTCATGGTCAATGTGAAGGTCCAAGGGATACAGTCAACCTGCACTGGTGCATCGGAAGCTAATACTGGTCTCCCAGGAGCCGCTCAAAGCACAAACTCTTACAAGATTCACTCTTCTTGTACTTCAGTCGGCATTGTGCGTTTTGTATTCAATCCCGATACAATTTCTGTGTTTCATGGTCAATGTGAAGGTCCAAGGGATACAGTAAACTTGCACTAGTGCATCGGAAGCTAATACTGGTCTCCCAGGAGCCGCTCAAAGCACAAACTCTTAGAAGATTCACTCTTCTTGTACTTCAGTCGGCATTGTGCCTTTTGTATTTAATCCCGATGCAATTTCTGTGTTTCATGGTCAATGTGAAGGTCCAAGGGATACAACAAACCTGCACTTGTGCATCGGAAGCTAATACTGGTCTCCCAGGTGCCGCTCAAAGCACAAACTCTTAGAAGATTCACTCTTCTTGTACTTAAGTCGGCATTGTGCCTTTTGTATTTAATCCCGATGCAATTTCTGTGTTTCATGGTCAATGTGAATGACCAAGGGATACAATAAACCTGCACTGGTGCATGGGAAGCTAATACTGGTCTCCCAGGAGCCGCTCAAAGCACAAACTCTTAGAAAATTCACTCTTCTTGTACTTCAGTCGGCATTGTGCCTTTTGTATTGAATCCCGATACAAAATCTGTGTTTCATGGCCAATGTGAAGGTCCAAGGGTTGCTGTAAAACTGCGCTGGTGCATCGGAAGCTAATACTGGTCTCCCAGGAGCCGATCAAAGCACAAACTCTTAGAAGATTCACTCTTATTGTACTTCAGTCGGCATTGTGCATTTTGTATTTAATCACGATGCAATTTCTGTGTTTCATGGTCAATGTGAAGGTCCAAGGGATACAATGAACCTGCACTGGTGCATCGGAAGCTAATACTGGTCTCCCAGGAGCCGCTCAAAGCACAAACTCTTAGAAGATTCACTCTTCTTGCACTTCAGTCGGCATTGTGCTTTTTGTATTTAATCCTGATGCAATTTCTGTGTTTCATGGTCAATGTGAAGGTCCAAGGGATACAGTAAACTTGCACTAGTGCATCGGAAGCTAATACTGGTCTCCCAGGTGCCGCTCAAAGCACAAACTCTTAGAAGATTCACTCTTCTTGTACTTCAGTCGGCCTTGTGCCTTTTGTATTTAATCCCGATGCAATTTCTGTGTTTCATGGTCAATGTGAAGGTCCAAGGGATACAATAAACCTGCACTTGTGCATCGGAAGCTAATACTGGTCTCCCAGGAGCCGCTCAAAGCACAAACTCTTAGAAGATTCACTCTTCTTGTACTTAAGTCGGCATTGTGCCTTTTGTATTTAATCCCGATGCAATTTCTGTGTTTCATGGTCAATGTGAATGACCAAGGGATACAATAAACCTGCACTGGTGCATCGGAAGCTAATACTGGTCTCCCAGGAGCCGCTCAAAGCACAAACTCTTAGAAGATTCACTCTTCTTGTACTTCAGTCGGCATTGTGCCTTTTGTATTGAATCCCGATACAAAATCTGTGTTTCATGGCCAATGTGAAGGTCCAAGGGTTGCTGTAAACCTGCGCTGGTGCATCGGAAGCTAATACTGGTCTCCCAGGAGCCGATCAAAGCACAAACTCTTAGAAGATTCACTCTTATTGTACTTCAGTCGGCATTGTGCCTTTTGTATTTAATCACGATGCAATTTCTGTGTTTCATGGTCAATGTGAAGGTCCAAGGGATACAATGAACCTGCACTGGTGCATCGGAAGCTAATACTGGTCTCCCAGGAGCCGCTCAAAGCACAAACTCTTAGAAGATTCACTCTTCTTGCACTTCAGTCGGCATTGTGCTTTTTGTATTTAATCCTGATGCAATTTCTGTGTTTCATGGTCAATGTGAAGGTCCTAGGGATACAACAAACCTGCACTGGTGCATCGGAAGCTAATACTGGTCTCCCAGGAGCCGCTCAAAGCACAAACTCTTAGCAGATTCACTCTTCTTGTACTTCAGTCGGCTTTGTGCCTTTTGTATTCAATCCCGATACAATTTCTGTGTTTCATGGTCAATGTGAAAGTCCAAGGTTTGCAGTAAACCTGCACTGGTGCATCGGAAGCTAATACTGGTCTCCCAGGAGCCGCTCAAAGCACAAACTCTTAGAAGATTCACACTTCTTGTACTTCAGTCGGCATTGTGTCTTTTGTATTTAATCCCGATGCAATTTCTGTGTTTCATGGTCAATGTGAAGGTCCAAGGGATACAATAAACCTGCACTGGTGCATCGGAACCTAATACTGGTCTCCCAGGAGCCGCTCAAAGCACAAACTCTTAGAAGATTCACTCTTCTTGTACTTAAGTCGGCATAGTGCCTTTTGTATTTAATCCCGATGCAATGTCTGTGATTCATGGTCAATGTGAAGGTCCAAGGGATACAATAAACCTGCACTGGTGCATCGCAAGCTAATACTGGTCTCCTAGGAGCCGCTCAAAGCACAAACTCTTAGAAGTTTCCCTCTTCTTGTACTTCAGTCGGCATAGTGCCTTTTGTATTTAATCCCGATGCAATTTCTGTGTTTCATGGTCAATGTGAAGGTCCAAGGGATACAGTAAACCTGCTATTGTGCATCGGAAGCTAATACTGGTCTCCCAGGGGCCGCTCAAAGCACAAACTCTTCTTGTACTTCCGTCGGCATTGTGCCTTTTGTACTTAATCCCCATGCAATTTCTGTGTTTCATAGTCATTTTGAAAGTCCAAGGGATACAATAAACCTGCACTGGTGCATCTGAAGCTAGTATTGGTCTCCCAGGAGCCGCTCAAAGCACATACTCTTACAAGATTCACTCTTCTTGTACTTAAGTCGGCATTGTGCCTTTTGTATTAAATCCCGATGCAATATCTGTGTTTCATGGTCAATGTGAAGGTCCAAGGGATACAGTAAACCTGCACTGGTGCATCGGAAGCTAATACTAGTCTCCCAGGAGCCGCTCAAAGCACAAACTCTTACAAGATTCACTCTTCTTGTACTTCAGTCGGCATTGTGCGTTTTGTATTCAATCCCGATACAATTTCTGTGTTTCATGGTCAATGTGAAGATCCAAGGGATACAGTAAACTTGCACTCGTGCATCGGAAGCTAATACTGGTCTCCCAGGAGCCGCTCGAAGCACAAACTCTTAGAAGATTCACTCTTCTTGTAGTTCAGTCGGCATTGTGCCTTTTGTATTTAATCCCGATGCAATTTCTGTGTTTCATGGTCAATGTGAAGGTCCAAGGCATACAATAAACCTGCACTTGTGCATCGGAAGCTAATACTGGTCTCCCAGGTGCCGCTCAAAGCACAAACTCTTAGAAGATTCACTCTTCTTGTACTTAAGTCGGCATTGTGCCTTTTGTATTTAATCCCGATGCAATTTCTGTGTTTCATGGTCAATGTGAATGACCAAGGGATACAATAAACCTGCACTGGTGCATCGGAAGCTAATACTGGTGTCCCAGGAGCCGCTCAAAGCACAAACTCTTAGAAGATTCACTCTTCTTGTACTTCAGTCGGCATTGTGCCTTTTGTATTGAATCCCGAAACAAAATCTGTGTTTCATGGCCAATGTGAAGGTCCAAGGGTTGCAGTAAACCTGCACTGGTGCATCGGAAGCTAATACTGGTCTCCCAGGAGCCGCTCAAAGCACAAACTCTTAGAAGATTCACTCTTATTGTACTTCAGTCGGCATTGTGCCTTTTGTATTTAATCCCGATGCAATTTCTGTGTTTCATGGTCAATGTGAAGGTCCAAGGGATACAACAAACCTGCACTGGTGCATCGGAAGCTAATACTGGCCTCCCAGGAGCCGCACAAAGCACAAACTCTTAGAAGATTCACTCTTCTTACACTTCAGTCGGCATTGTGCCTTTTGTATTTAATCCCGATGCAATTTCTGTGTTTCATGGTCAATGTGAAGGTCCAAGGGATACAACAAACCTGCACTGGTGCATCGGAAGCTAATACTGGTCTCCCAGAAGCCGCCCAAAGCACAAACTCTTAGAAGATTCACTCTTCTTGTACTTCAGTCGGCATTGTGCCTTTTGTATTTAATCCGGATGCAATTTCTGTGTTTCATGGTCAATGTGAAGGTCCAAGGGATACAGTAAACCTGCACTGGTGCATCGGAATCTAATACTGGTCCCCCAGGAGCCGCTCAAAGCACAAACTCTTAGAAGATTCACTCTTCTTGTACTTCAGTCGGCATTGTGCCTTTTGTATTTAATCCCGATGCGATTTCTGTGTTTCATGGTCAATGTGAAGGTCCAAGGGATACAGTAAACTGCACTGGTGCATCCGATTCTTCTACTGGTCTCCTAGGAGCCGCTCAAAGCACAAACTCTTAGAAGATTCACTCTTCTTGTACTTCAGTTGGCATTGTGCGTTTTGTATTCAATCCCGATACAATTTCTGTTTCATGGTCAATGTGAAGGTCCAAGGGATACAGTAAACTTGCACTGGTGCATCGGAAGCTAATACTGGTCTCCCAGGAGCCGCTCAAAGCACAAAGTCTTAGAAGATTCACTCTTCTTGTACTTCAGTCGGCATTGTGCCTTTTGTATTTAATCCCGATGCAATTTCTGTGTTTCATGGTCAATGTGAAGGTCCAAGGGATTCAATAAACATGCACTGGTGCATCGGAAGCTAATACTGGTCTCCCAGGTGCCGCTCAAAGCACAAACTCTTAGAAGATTCACTCTTCTTGTACTTCAGTCGGCATTGTGCCTTTTGTATTGAATCCCGAAACAAAATCTGTGTTTCATGGCCAATGTGAAGGTCCAAGGGTTGCAGTAAAACTGCACTGGTGCATCGGAAGCTAATACTGGTCTCCCAGGTGCCGCTCAAAGCACAAACTCTTAGAAGATTCACTCTTCTTGTACTTAAATCGGCATTGTGCCTTTTGTCTTTAATCCCGATGCAATATATGTGTTTCATGGTCAATGTGAAGGTCCAAGGGATACAATAAACCTGCACTGGTGCATCGGAAGCTAATACTGGTCTCCCAGGAGCCGCTCAAAGCACAAACTCTTAGAAGATTCACTCTTCTTGTATTTCAGTCGGCATTGTGCCTTTTGTATTGAATCCCGTTACAATTTCTGTGTTTCATGGCCAATGTGAAGTTCCAAGGGTTGCAGCAAAACGGCACTGGTGCATCGGAAGCTAATACTGGTCTCCCAGGTGCCGCTCAAAGCACAAACTCTTAGAAGATTCAGTCTTCTTGTACTTAAGTCGGCATTGTGCCTTTTGTATTTAATCCCGATGCAATTTCTGTGTTTCATGGTCAATGTGAATGTCCAAGGGATACAATAAACCTGCACTGGTGCATCGGAAGCTAATACTGGTCTCCCAGGAGCCGCTCAAAGCACAAACTCTTAGAAGATTCACTCTTCTTGTACTTCAGTCGGTATTTTGCCTTTTGTATTTAATCTCGATGCAATTTCTGTGTTTCATGTTCAATGTGAAGGACCAAGGGATACAGTAAACCTGCACTGGTGCATCGGAAGCTAATACTGGTCTCCCAGGAGCCGCTCAAAGCACAAACTCTTACAAGATTCAATCTTCTTGTACTTCAGTTGGCATTGTGCCTTTTGTATTTAATCCCGATGCAATTTCTGTGTTTCATGGTCAATGTGAAGGTCCAAGGGATACCGTAAACTGCACTGGTGCATCCGAATCTATTACTGGTCGCCTAGGAGCCGCTCAAAGCACAAACTCTTAGAAGATTCACTCTTCTTGTACTTGAGTCGGCATTGTGATTTTCTATTTCATCCCGATGCAATTTCTGTGATTCATGGTCAATCCAAAGGTCCAAGGGATACAGTAATCCTGCACTGGTGCATCGGAAGCTAATACTGGTCTCCCAGGAGCCGCTCAAAGCACAAACGCTTAGAAGATTCACTCTTCTTGTACTTCAGTCGGCATTGTGCGTTTTGTATTCAATCCCGATACAATTTCTGTTTCATGGTCAATGTAAAGGTTCAAGGGATACAGTAAACTTGCACTGGTGCATCGGAAGCTAATACTGGTCTCCCAGGAGCCACTCAAACACAAACTCTTAGAAGATTCACTCTTCTTGTACTTCAGTCGGCATTGTGCCTCTTGTATTTAATCCCGATGCCATTTCTGTGTTTCATGGTCAATGTGAAGGTCCAAGGGATACAATAAACCTGCACTGGTGCATCGGAAGCTAATACTGGTCTCCCAGGTGCCGCTCAAAGCACAAACTCTTAGAAGATTCACTCTTCTTGTACTTAATTCGGCATTGTGCCTTTTGTATTTAATCCCGATGCAATTTCTGTGTTTCATGGTCAATGTGAAGGTCCAAGGGATACCGTAAACTGCACTGGTACATCCGAATCTATTACTGGTCGCCTAGGAGCCGCTCAAAGCACAAACTCTTAGAAGATTAACTCTTCTTGTACTTGAGTCGGCATTGTGACTTTTCTATTTAATCCCGATGCAATTTCTGTGATTCATGGTCAATGTGAAGGTCCAAGGGATACAGTAATCCTGCACTGGTGCATCGGAAGCTTATACTTGTCTCCCAGTAGCCGCTCAAAGCACAAACTCTTAGAAGATTCCCTCTTCCTGTACTTCAGTCGGCATAGTGCCTTTTGTATTTAATCCCGATGCAATTTCTGTGTTTCATGTTCAATGTGAAGGTCCAAGGGATACAGTAAACATGCACTGGTGCATCGGAATCTAACACTGGTCTCCCAGGAGCCGCTCAAAGCACAAACTCTTAGAAGATTCACTCTTCTTGCACTTCAGTCGGCATTGTGCCTTTTGTATTTAATCCCGATGCAATTTCTGTGTTTCATTGTCAATGTGAAGGTCCAAGGGATACAACAAACCGGCACCGGTGCATCGGAAGCTAATACTGGTCTCCCAGGAGCCGTTCAAAGCACAAACTCTTAGAATATTCACTCTTCTTGTACTTCAGTCGGCATTGTGCCTTTTGTATTTAATCCCGATGCAATTTCTGTGTTTCATGGTCAATGTGAAGGTCCAAGGGATACAATAAACCTGCACTGGTGCATCGGAAGCTAATACTGGTCTCCCAGGAGCAGCTCAAAGCACAAACTGTTATAAGATTCACTCTTCTTGCACTTCAGTCGGCATTGTGCCTTTTGTATTTAATCCTGATGCAATTTCTGTGTTTCATGGTCAATGTGAAGGTCCAAGGGATACAACAAACCTGCACTGGTGCATCGGAAGCTAATACTGGTCTCCCAGGAGCCGCTCAAAGCACAAACTCTTAGAAGATTCACTCTTCTTGTACTTCAGTCGGCATTGTGCCTTTTGTATTTAATCCCGATGCAATTTCTGTGTTTCATGGTCAATGTGAAGGTCTAAGGGATACAGTAAACCTGCACTGGTGCATCGGAATCTAACACTGGTCTCCCAGGAGCCGCTCAAAACACAAACTCTTAGAAAAATTCACTCTTCTTGTACTTCAGTCGGCATTGTGCCTTTTGTATTTAATCCCGATCCATTTTCTGTGTTTCATGGGCAATGTGAAGGTCCAAGGGATACAATAAACCTGCACTGGTGCATCGGAAGCTAATTCTGGTCTCCCAGGTGCCGCTCAAAGCACAAACTCTTAGAAGATTCACTCTTCTTGTACTTCAGTTGGTATTGTGCGTTTTGTATTCAATCCCGTTACAATTTCTGTTTCATGGTCAATGTGAAGGTCCAAGGGATACAGTAAACTTGCACTGGTGCATCGGAAGCTAATACTGTTCTCCCAGGAGCCGCTCAAAGCACAAACTCTTAGAAGATTCACTCTTCTTGTACTTCAGTCGCATTGTGCATTTTGTATTTAATCCCGATGCAATTTCTGTGTTTCATGGTCAATGTGAAGGTCCAAGGGATACAATACACCTGCACTGGTGCATCGGAAGCTAATACTGGTCTCCCAGGTGCCGCTCAAAGCACAAACTCTTAGAAGATTCAGTCTTCTTGTACTTCAGTCGGCATTGTGCCTTTTGTATTTAATCCCGATGCAATTTCTGTGTTTCATGGTCAATGTGAATGTCCAAGCGATACAATAAACCTGCACTGGTGCATCGGAAGCTAGTACTGGTCTCCCAGGAGCCGCTCAAAGCACAAACTGTTATAAGATTCACTCTTCTTGCACTTCAGTCGGCATTGTGCCTTTTGTATTTAATCCCGATGCAATTTCTGTGTTTCATGATCAATGTGAAGGTCCAAGGGATACAACAATCCGGCACTGGTGCATCGGAAGCTAATACTGGTTTCCCAGGAGCCGCTCAAAGCACAAACACTTAGAAGATTCACTCTTCTTGTACTTCAGTCGGCATTGTGCCTTTTGTATTTAATCCTGATGCAAATTTCTGTGTTTCATGGTCAATGTGAAGGTCTAAGGGATACAGTAAACCTGCACTGGCGCATCGGAATCTAATACTGGTTTCCCAGGAGCCGCTCAAAGCACAAACTCTTAGAAGATTCACTTTCTTGTACTTCAGACGGCATTGTGCCTTTTGTATTTAATCCCGATGCAATTTATGTGTTTCATGGTCAATGTGAAGGTCCAAGGGATACAGTAAACTGCACTGGTGCATCCGAATCTAATACTGGTCTCCTAGGAGCCGTTCAAAGCACATACTCTTAGCAGATTCACTCTTCTTGTACTTGAGTCGGCATTGTGACTTTTCTATTTAATCCCGATGCAATTTCTGTGATTCATGGTCAATGTGAAGGTCCAAGGGATACAGTAAACCTGCACTGGTGCATCGGAAGCTAATACTGGTCTCCCAGGAGCCGCTCAAAGCACAAACTCTTAGAAGATTCACTCTTCTTGTACTTCAGTCGGCATTGTGCGTTTTGTATTCAATCCCGATACAATTTCTGTTTCATGGTCAATGTGAAGGTCCAAGGGATACAGTAAACTTACACTGGTGCATCGGAAGCTAATACTGGTCTCCCAGGAGCCGCTCAAAGCACAAACTCTTAGAAGATTCACTCTTCTTGTACTTCAGTCGGCATTGTGCCTTTTGTATTTAATCCCGATGCAATTTCTGTGTTTCATGGTCAATGTGAAGGTCCAAGGGATACAATAAACCTACACTGGTGCATCGGAAGCTAATACTGGTCTCCCAGGTGCCGCTCAAAGCACAAACTCTTAGAAGATTCACTCTTCTTGTACTTAAGTCGGCATTGTGCCTGTTGTATTTAATCCCGATGCAATTTTTGTGATTCATGGTCAATGTGAATGTCCAAGGTATACAATAAACCTGCACTGGTGCATCGGAAGCTAATACTGGTCTCCCAGGAGCCGCTCAAAGCACAAACTCATTAGAAGATTCACTCTTCTTGTACTTCAGTCGGCATTGTGCCTTTTGTATTGAATCCCGATACAATTTATGTGTTTCATGGCCAATGTGAAGGTCCAAGGGTTGCAGTAAACCTGCACTGGTGCATCGGAAGCTAATACGGGTCTCCCAGGAGCCGCTCAAAGCACAAACTCTTAGAAGATTCACTCTCCTTGTACTTCAGTCGTCATTGTGCCTTTTGTATTTAATCCCGATGCAATTTCTGTGTTTCATGGTCAATGTGAAGGTCCAAGGGATACAATAAACCTGCACTGGTGCATCGGAAGCTAATACATGTCTCCGAAGAGCCGCTCAAATCACAAACTGTTATAAGATTCACTCTTCTTGTACTTCAGTCGGCATTGTGCGTTTTGTATTCAATCCCGATACAATTTCTGTTTCATGGTCAATGTGAAGGTCCAAGGGATACCGTAAACTGCACTGGTGCATCCGAATCTATTACTGGTCGCCTAGGAGCCGCTCAAAGCACAAACTCTTAGAAGATTCACTCTTCTTGTACTTGAGTCGGCATTGTGATTTTCTATTTCATCCCGATGCAATTTCTGTGATTCATGGTCAATCCAAAGGTCCAAGGGATACAGTAATCCTACACTGGTGCATCGGAAGCTAATACTGGTCTCCCAGGAGCCGCTCAAAGCACAAACGCTTAGAAGATTCACTCTTCTTGTACTTCAGTCGGCATTGTGCGTTTTGTATTCAATCCCGATACAATTTCTGTTTCATGGTCAATGTAAAGGTTCAAGGGATACAGTAAACTTGCACTGGTGCATCGGAAGCTAATACTGGTCTCCCAGGAGCCACTCAAAGCACAAACTCTTAGAAGATTCACTCTTCTTGTACTTCAGTCGGCATTGTGCCTCTTGTATTTAATCCCGATGCCATTTCTGTGTTTCATGGTCAATGTGAAGGTCCAAGGGATACAATAAACCTGCACTGGTGCATCGGAAGCTAATACTGGTCTCCCAGGTGCCGCTCAAAGCACAAACTCTTAGAAGATTCACTCTTCTTGTACTTAATTCGGCATTGTGCCTTTTGTATTTAATCCCGATGCAATTTCTGTGTTTCATGGTCAATGTGAAGGTCCAAGGGATACCGTAAACTGCACTGGTACATCCGAATCTATTACTGGTCGCCTAGGAGCCGCTCAAAGCACAAACTCTTAGAAGATTAACTCTTCTTGTACCTGAGTCGGCATTGTGACCTATCTATTTAATCCCGATGCAATTTCTGTGATTCATGGTCAATGTGAAGGTCCAAGGGATACAGTAATCCTGCACTGGTGCATCGGAAGCTTATACTTGTCTCCCAGTAGCCGCTCAAAGCACAAACTCTTAGAAGATTCCCTCTTCTTGTACCTCAGTCGGCATAGTGCCTTTTGTATTTAATCCCGATGCAATTTCTGTGTTTCATGTTCAATGTGAAGGTCCAAGGGATACAGTAAACATGCACTGGTGCATCGGAATCTAACACTGGTCTCCCAGGAGCCGCTCAAAGCACAAACTCTTAGAAGATTCACTCTTCTTGCACTTCAGTCGGCATTGTGCCTTTTGTATTTAATCCCGATGCAATTTCTGTGTTTCATTGTCAATGTGAAGGTCCAAGGGATACAACAAACCGGCACCGGTGCATCGGAAGCTAATACTGGTCTCCCAGGAGCCGTTCAAAGCACAAACTCTTAGAATATTCACTCTTCTTGTACTTCAGTCGGCATTGTGCCTTTTGTATTTAATCCCGATGCAATTTCTGTGTTTCATGGTCAATGTGAAGGTCCAAGGGATACAATAAACCTGCACTGGTGCATCGGAAGCTAATACTGGTCTCCCAGGAGCAGCTCAAAGCACAAACTGTTATAAGATTCACTCTTCTTGCACTTCAGTCGGCATTGTGCCTTTTGTATTTAATCCTGATGCAATTTCTGTGTTTCATGGTCAATGTGAAGGTCCAAGGGATACAACAAACCTGCACTGGTGCATCGGAAGCTAATACTGGTCTCCCAGGAGCCGCTCAAAGCACAAACTCTTAGAAGATTCACTCTTCTTGTACTTCAGTCGGCATTGTGCCTTTTGTATTTAATCCCGAGGCAATTTCTGTGTTTCATGGTCAATGTGAAGGTCTAAGGGATACAGTAAACCTGCACTGGTGCATCGGAATCTAACACTGGTCTCCCAGGAGCCGCTCAAAACACAAACTCTTAGAAAAATTCACTCTTCTTGTACTTCAGTCGGCATTGTGCCTTTTGTATTTAATCCCGATCCATTTTCTGTGTTTCATGGGCAATGTGAAGGTCCAAGGGATACAATAAACCTGCACTGGTGCATCGGAAGCTAATTCTGGTCTCCCAGGTGCCGCTCAAAGCACAAACTCTTAGAAGATTCACTCTCCTTGTACTTCAGTTGGTATTGTGCGTTTTGTATTCAATCCCGATACAATTTCTGTTTCATGGTCAATGTGAAGGTCCAAGGGATACAGTAAACTTGCACTGGTGCATCGGAAGCTAATACTGTTCTCCCAGGAGCCGCTCAAAGCACAAACTCTTAGAAGATTCACTCTTCTTGTACTTCAGTCGTATTGTGCATTTTGTATTTAATCCCGATGCAATTTCTGTGTTTCATGGTCAATGTGAAGGTCCAAGGGATACAATACACCTGCACTGGTGCATCGGAAGCTAATACTGGTCTCCCAGGTGCCGCTCAAAGCACAAACTCTTAGAAGATTCACTCTTCTTGTACTTCAGTCGGCATTGTGCCTTTTGTATTTAATCCCGATGCAATTTCTGTGTTTCATGGTCAATGTGAATGTCCAAGCGATACAATAAACCTGCACTGGTGCATCGGAAGCTAGTACTGGTCTCCCAGGAGCCGCTCAAAGCACAAACTCTTAGAGGATTCACTCTTCTTGTACTTCAGTCGGCATTGTGCCTTTTGTATTGAATCCCGATACAAAATCTGTGTTTGATGGCCAATGTGAAGGTCCAAGGGTTGCAGTAAAACTGCACTGGTGCATCGGAAGCTAATACTGGTCTCCCAGGTGCCGCTCAAAGCACAAACTCTTAGAAGATTCACTCTTCTTGTACTTAAGTCGGCATTGTGCCTTTTGTATTTAATCCCGATGCAATTTCTGTGTTTCATGGTCAATGTGAAGGTCCAAGGGATACAATAAACCTGCACTGGTGCATCGGAATCTAATACTGGTCTCCCAGGAGCCTCTCAAAGCACAAACTCTTAGAAGATTCACTCTTCTTGTACTTCAGTCGGCATTGTGCCTTTTGTATTGAATCCCGATACAAAATCTGTGTTTCATGGCCAATGTGAAGGTCCAAGGGTTGCTGTTAACCTGCACTGGTGCATCGGAAGCTAATACTGGTCTCCCAGGAGCCGCTCAAAGCACAAACTGTTATAAGATTCACTCTTCTTGCACTTCAGTCGGCATTGTGCCTTTTGTATTTAATCCCGATGCAATTTCTGTGTTTCATGATCAATGTGAAGGTCCAAGGGATACAACAATCCGGCACTGGTGCATCGGAAGCTAATACTGGTTTCCCAGGAGCCGCTCAAAGCACAAACACTTAGAAGATTCACTCTTCTTGTACTTCAGTCGGCATTGTGCCTTTTGTATTTAATCCTGATGCAAATTTCTGTGTTTCATGGTCAATGTGAAGGTCTAAGGGATACAGTAAACCTGCACTGGCGCATCGGAATCTAATACTGGTTTCCCAGGAGCCGCTCAAAGCACAAACTCTTAGAAGATTCACTTTCTTGTACTTCAGACGGCATTGTGCCTTTTGTATTTAATCCCGATGCAATTTATGTGTTTCATGGTCAATGTGAAGGTCCAAGGGATACAGTAAACTGCACTGGTGCATCCGAATCTAATACTGGTCTCCTAGGAGTCGTTCAAAGCACATACTCTTAGCAGATTCACTCTTCTTGTACTTGAGTCGGCATTGTGACTTTTCTATTTAATCCCGATGCAATTTCTGTGATTCATGGTCAATGTGAAGGTCCAAGGGATACAGTAAACCTGCACTGGTGCATCGGAAGCTAATACTGGTCTCCCAGGAGCCGCTCAAAGCACAAACTCTTAGAAGATTCACTCTTCTTGTACTTCAGTCGGCATTGTGCGTTTTGTATTCAATCCCGATACAATTTCTGTTTCATGGTCATTGTGAAGGTCCAAGGGATACAGTAAACTTGCACTGGTGCATCGGAAGCTAATACTGGTCTCCCAGGAGCCACTCAAACACAAACTCTTAGAAGATTCACTCTTCTTGTACTTCAGTCGGCATTGTGCCTCTTGTATTTAATCCCGATGCCATTTCTGTGTTTCATGGTCAATGTGAAGGTCCAAGGGATACAATAAACCTGCACTGGTGCATCGGAAGCTAATACTGGTCTCCCAGGTGCCGCTCAAAGCACAAACTCTTAGAAGATTCACTCTTCTTGTACTTAATTCGGCATTGTGCCTTTTGTATTTAATCCCGATGCAATTTCTGTGTTTCATGGTCAATGTGAAGGTCCAAGGGATACCGTAAACTGCACTGGTACATCCGAATCTATTACTGGTCGCCTAGGAGCCGCTCAAAGCACAAACTCTTAGAAGATTAACTCTTCTTGTACTTGAGTCGGCATTGTGACTTTTCTATTTAATCCCGATGCAATTTCTGTGATTCATGGTCAATGTGAAGGTCCAAGGGATACAGTAATCCTGCACTGGTGCATCGGAAGCTTATACTTGTCTCCCAGTAGCCGCTCAAAGCACAAACTCTTAGAAGATTCCCTCTTCCTGTACTTCAGTCGGCATAGTGCCTTTTGTATTTAATCCCGATGCAATTTCTGTGTTTCATGTTCAATGTGAAGGTCCAAGGGATACAGTAAACATGCACTGGTGCATCGGAATCTAACACTGGTCTCCCAGGAGCCGCTCAAAGCACAAACTCTTAGAAGATTCACTCTTCTTGCACTTCAGTCGGCATTGTGCCTTTTGTATTTAATCCCGATGCAATTTCTGTGTTTCATTGTCAATGTGAAGGTCCAAGGGATACAACAAACCGGCCCCGGTGCATCGGAAGCTAATACTGGTCTCCCAGGAGCCGTTCAAAGCACAAACTCTTAGAATATTCACTCTTCTTGTACTTCAGTCGGCATTGTGCCTTTTGTATTTAATCCCGATGCAATTTCTGTGTTTCATGGTCAATGTGAAGGTCCAAGGGATACAATAAACCTGCACTGGTGCATCGGAAGCTAATACTGGTCTCCCAGGAGCAGCTCAAAGCACAAACTGTTATAAGATTCACTCTTCTTGCACTTCAGTCGGCATTGTGCCTTTTGTATTTAATCCTGATGCAATTTCTGTGTTTCATGGTCAATGTGAAGGTCCAAGGGATACAACAAACCTGCACTGGTGCATCGGAAGCTAATACTGGTCTCCCAGGAGCCGCTCAAAGCACAAACTCTTAGAAGATTCACTCTTCTTGTACTTCAGTCGGCATTGTGCCTTTTGTATTTAATCCCGATGCAATTTCTGTGTTTCATGGTCAATGTGAAGGTCTAAGGGATACAGTAAACCTGCACTGGTGCATCGGAATCTAACACTGGTCTCCCAGGAGCCGCTCAAAACACAAACTCTTAGAAAAATTCACTCTTCTTGTACTTCAGTCGGCATTGTGCCTTTTGTATTTAATCCCGATCCATTTTCTGTGTTTCATGGGCAATGTGAAGGTCCAAGGGATACAATAAACCTGCACTGGTGCATCGGAAGCTAATTCTGGTCTCCCAGGTGCCGCTCAAAGCACAAACTCTTAGAAGATTCACTCTTCTTGTACTTCAGTTGGTATTGTGCGTTTTGTATTCAATCCCGTTACAATTTCTGTTTCATGGTCAATGTGAAGGTCCAAGGGATACAGTAAACTTGCACTGGTGCATCGGAAGCTAATACTGTTCTCCCAGGAGCCGCTCAAAGCACAAACTCTTAGAAGATTCACTCTTCTTGTACTTCAGTCGCATTGTGCATTTTGTATTTAATCCCGATGCAATTTCTGTGTTTCATGGTCAATGTGAAGGTCCAAGGGATACAATACACCTGCACTGGTGCATCGGAAGCTAATACTGGTCTCCCAGGTGCCGCTCAAAGCACAAACTCTTAGAAGATTCACTCTTCTTGTACTTCAGTCGGCATTGTGCCTTTTGTATTTAATCCCGATGCAATTTCTGTGTTTCATGGTCAATGTGAATGTCCAAGCGATACAATAAACCTGCACTGGTGCATCGGAAGCTAGTACTGGTCTCCCAGGAGCCGCTCAAAGCACAAACTGTTATAAGATTCACTCTTCTTGCACTTCAGTCGGCATTGTGCCTTTTGTATTTAATCCCGATGCAATTTCTGTGTTTCATGATCAATGTGAAGGTCCAAGGGATACAACAATCCGGCACTGGTGCATCGGAAGCTAATACTGGTTTCCCAGGAGCCGCTCAAAGCACAAACACTTAGAAGATTCACTCTTCTTGTACTTCAGTCGGCATTGTGCCTTTTGTATTTAATCCTGATGCAAATTTCTGTGTTTCATGGTCAATGTGAAGGTCTAAGGGATACAGTAAACCTGCACTGGCGCATCGGAATCTAATACTGGTTTCCCAGGAGCCGCTCAAAGCACAAACTCTTAGAAGATTCACTTTCTTGTACTTCAGACGGCATTGTGCCTTTTGTATTTAATCCCGATGCAATTTATGTGTTTCATGGTCAATTTGAAGGTCCAAGGGATACAGTAAACTGCACTGGTGCATCCGAATCTAATACTGGTCTCCTAGGAGCCGTTCAAAGCACATACTCTTAGCAGATTCACTCTTCTTGTACTTGAGTCGGCATTGTGACTTTTCTATTTAATCCCGATGCAATTTCTGTGATTCATGGTCAATGTGAAGGTCCAAGGGATACAGTAAACCTGCACTGGTGCATCGGAAGCTAATACTGGTCTCCCAGGAGCCGCTCAAAGCACAAACTCTTAGAAGATTCACTCTTCTTGTACTTCAGTCGGCATTGTGCGTTTTGTATTCAATCCCGATACAATTTCTGTTTCATGGTCAATGTGAAGGTCCAAGGGATACAGTAAACTTACACTGGTGCATCGGAAGCTAATACTGGTCTCCCAGGAGCCGCTCAAAGCACAAACTCTTAGAAGATTCACTCTTCTTGTACTTCAGTCGGCATTGTGCCTTTTGTATTTAATCCCGATGCAATTTCTGTGTTTCATGGTCAATGTGAAGGTCCAAGGGATACAATAAACCTACACTGGTGCATCGGAAGCTAATACTGGTCTCCCAGGTGCCGCTCAAAGCACAAACTCTTAGAAGATTCACTCTTCTTGTACTTAAGTCGGCATTGTGCCTGTTGTATTTAATCCCGATGCAATTTTTGTGATTCATGGTCAATGTGAATGTCCAAGGGATACAATAAACCTGCACTGGTGCATCGGAAGCTAATACTGGTCTCCCAGGAGCCGCTCAAAGCACAAACTCATTAGAAGATTCACTCTTCTTGTACTTCAGTCGGCATTGTGCCTTTTGTATTGAATCCCGATACAATTTATGTGTTTCATGGCCAATGTGAAGGTCCAAGGGTTGCAGTAAACCTGCACTGGTGCATCGGAAGCTAATACGGGTCTCCCAGGAGCCGCTCAAAGCACAAACTCTTAGAAGATTCACTCTCCTTGTACTTCAGTCGGCATTGTGCCTTTTGTATTTAATCCCGATGCAATTTCTGTGTTTCATGGTCAATGTGAAGGTCCAAGGGATACAATAAACCTGCACTGGTGCATCGGAAGCTAATACATGTCTCCGAAGAGCCGCTCAAATCACAAACTGTTATAAGATTCACTCTTCTTGTACTTCAGTCGGCATTGTGCGTTTTGTATTCAATCCCGATACAATTTCTGTTTCATGGTCAATGTGAAGGTCCAAGGGATACCGTAAACTGCACTGGTGCATCCGAATCTATTACTGGTCGCCTAGGAGCCGCTCAAAGCACAAACTCTTAGAAGATTCACTCTTCTTGTACTTGAGTCGGCATTGTGATTTTCTATTTCATCCCGATGCAATTTCTGTGATTCATGGTCAATCCAAAGGTCCAAGGGATACAGTAATCCTGCACTGGTGCATCGGAAGCTAATACTGGTCTCCCAGGAGCCGCTCAAAGCACAAACGCTTAGAAGATTCACTCTTCTTGTACTTCAGTCGGCATTGTGCGTTTTGTATTCAATCCCGATACAATTTCTGTTTCATGGTCAATGTAAAGGTTCAAGGGATACAGTAAACTTGCACTGGTGCATCGGAAGCTAATACTGGTCTCCCAGGAGCCACTCAAAGCACAAACTCTTAGAAGATTCACTCTTCTTGTACTTCAGTCGGCATTGTGCCTCTTGTATTTAATCCCGATGCCATTTCTGTGTTTCATGGTCAATGTGAAGGTCCAAGGGATACAATAAACCTGCACTGGTGCATCGGAAGCTAATACTGGTCTCCCAGGTGCCGCTCAAAGCACAAACTCTTAGAAGATTCACTCTTCTTGTACTTAATTCGGCATTGTGCCTTTTGTATTTAATCCCGATGCAATTTCTGTGTTTCATGGTCAATGTGAAGGTCCAAGGGATACCGTAAACTGCACTGGTACATCCGAATCTATTACTGGTCGCCTAGGAGCCGCTCAAAGCACAAACTCTTAGAAGATTAACTCTTCTTGTACCTGAGTCGGCATTGTGACCTATCTATTTAATCCCGATGCAATTTCTGTGATTCATGGTCAATGTGAAGGTCCAAGGGATACAGTAATCCTGCACTGGTGCATCGGAAGCTTATACTTGTCTCCCAGTAGCCGCTCAAAGCACAAACTCTTAGAAGATTCCCTCTTCTTGTACCTCAGTCGGCATAGTGCCTTTTGTATTTAATGCCGATGCAATTTCTGTGTTTCATGTTCAATGTGAAGGTCCAAGGGATACAGTAAACATGCACTGGTGCATCGGAATCTAACACTGGTCTCCCAGGAGCCGCTCAAAGCACAAACTCTTAGAAGATTCACTCTTCTTGCACTTCAGTCGGCATTGTGCCTTTTGTATTTAATCCCGATGCAATTTCTGTGTTTCATTGTCAATGTGAAGGTCCAAGGGATACAACAAACCGGCACCGGTGCATCGGAAGCTAATACTGGTCTCCCAGGAGCCGTTCAAAGCACAAACTCTTAGAATATTCACTCTTCTTGTACTTCAGTCGGCATTGTGCCTTTTGTATTTAATCCCGATGCAATTTCTGTGTTTCATGGTCAATGTGAAGGTCCAAGGGATACAATAAACCTGCACTGGTGCATCGGAAGCTAATACTGGTCTCCCAGGAGCAGCTCAAAGCACAAACTGTTATAAGATTCACTCTTCTTGCACTTCAGTCGGCATTGTGCCTTTTGTATTTAATCCTGATGCAATTTCTGTGTTTCATGGTCAATGTGAAGGTCCAAGGGATACAACAAACCTGCACTGGTGCATCGGAAGCTAATACTGGTCTCCCAGGAGCCGCTCAAAGCACAAACTCTTAGAAGATTCACTCTTCTTGTACTTCAGTCGGCATTGTGCCTTTTGTATTTAATCCCGAGGCAATTTCTGTGTTTCATGGTCAATGTGAAGGTCTAAGGGATACAGTAAACCTGCACTGGTGCATCGGAATCTAACACTGGTCTCCCAGGAGCCGCTCAAAACACAAACTCTTAGAAAAATTCACTCTTCTTGTACTTCAGTCGGCATTGTGCCTTTTGTATTTAATCCCGATCCATTTTCTGTGTTTCATGGGCAATGTGAAGGTCCAAGGGATACAATAAACCTGCACTGGTGCATCGGAAGCTAATTCTGGTCTCCCAGGTGCCGCTCAAAGCACAAACTCTTAGAAGATTCACTCTTCTTGTACTTCAGTTGGTATTGTGCGTTTTGTATTCAATCCCGATACAATTTCTGTTTCATGGTCAATGTGAAGGTCCAAGGGATACAGTAAACTTGCACTGGTGCATCGGAAGCTAATACTGTTCTCCCAGGAGCCGCTCAAAGCACAAACTCTTAGAAGATTCACTCTTCTTGTACTTCAGTCGTATTGTGCATTTTGTATTTAATCCCGATGCAATTTCTGTGTTTCATGGTCAATGTGAAGGCCCAAGGGATACAATACACCTGCACTGGTGCATCGGAAGCTAATACTGGTCTCCCAGGTGCCGCTCAAAGCACAAACTCTTAGAAGATTCACTCTTCTTGTACTTCAGTCGGCATTGTGCCTTTTGTATTTAATCCCGATGCAATTTCTGTGTTTCATGGTCAATGTGAATGTCCAAGCGATACAATAAACCTGCACTGGTGCATCGGAAGCTAGTACTGGTCTCCCAGGAGCCGCTCAAAGCACAAACTCTTAGAGGATTCACTCTTCTTGTACTTCAGTCGGAATTGTGCCTTTTGTATTGAATCCCGATACAAAATCTGTGTTTGATGGCCAATGTGAAGGTCCAAGGGTTGCAGTAAAACTGCACTGGTGCATCGGAAGCTAATACTGGTCTCCCAGGTGCCGCTCAAAGCACAAACTCTTAGAAGATTCACTCTTCTTGTACTTAAGTCGGCATTGTGCCTTTTGTATTTAATCCCGATGCAATTTCTGTGTTTCATGGTCAATGTGAAGGTCCAAGGGATGCAATAAACCTGCACTGGTGCATCGGAATCTAATACTGGTCTCCCAGGAGCCTCTCAAAGCACAAACTCTTAGAAGATTCACTCTTCTTGTACTTCAGTCGGCATTGTGCCTTTTGTATTGAATCCCGATACAAAATCTGTGTTTCATGGCCAATGTGAAGGTCCAAGGGTTGCTGTTAACCTGCACTGGTGCATCGGAAGCTAATACTGGTCTCCCAGGAGCCGCTCAAAGCACAAACTGTTATAAGATTCACTCTTCTTGCACTTCAGTCGGCATTGTGCCTTTTGTATTTAATCCCGATGCAATTTCTGTGTTTCATGATCAATGTGAAGGTCCAAGGGATACAACAATCCGGCACTGGTGCATCGGAAGCTAATACTGGTTTCCCAGGAGCCGCTCAAAGCACAAACACTTAGAAGATTCACTCTTCTTGTACTTCAGTCGGCATTGTGCCTCTTGTATTTAATCCTGATGCAAATTTCTGTGTTTCATGGTCAATGTGAAGGTCTAAGGGATACAGTAAACCTGCACTGGCGCATCGGAATCTAATACTGGTTTCCCAGGAGCCGCTCAAAGCACAAACTCTTAGAAGATTCACTTTCTTGTACTTCAGACGGCATTGTGCCTTTTGTATTTAATCCCGATGCAATTTATGTGTTTCATGGTCAATGTGAAGGTCCAAGGGATACAGTAAACTGCACTGGTGCATCCGAATCTAATACTGGTCTCCTAGGAGTCGTTCAAAGCACATACTCTTAGCAGATTCACTCTTCTTGTACTTGAGTCGGCATTGTGACTTTTCTATTTAATCCCGATGCAATTTCTGTGATTCATGGTCAATGTGAAGGTCCAAGGGATACAGTAAACCTGCACTGGTGCATCGGAAGCTAATACTGGTCTCCCAGGAGCCGCTCAAAGCACAAACTCTTAGAAGATTCACTCTTCTTGTACTTCAGTCGGCATTGTGCGTTTTGTATTCAATCCCGATACAATTTCTGTTTCATGGTCAATGTGAAGGTCCAAGGGATACAGTAAACTTACACTGGTGCATCGGAAGCTAATACTGGTCTCCCAGGAGCCGCTCAAAGCACAAACTCTTAGAAGATTCACTCTTCTTGTACTTCAGTCGGCATTGTGCCTTTTGTATTTAATCCCGATGCAATTTCTGTGTTTCATGGTCAATGTGAAGGTCCAAGGGATACAATAAACCTACACTGCTGCATCGGAAGCTAATACTGGTCTCCCAGGTGCCGCTCAAAGCACAAACTCTTAGAAGATTCACTCTTCTTGTACTTAAGTCGGCATTGTGCCTGTTGTATTTAATCCCGATGCAATTTTTGTGATTCATGGTCAATGTGAATGTCCAAGGGATACAATAAACCTGCACTGGTGCATCGGAAGCTAATACATGTCTCCGAAGTGCCGCTCAAATCACAAACTGTTATAAGATTCACTCTTCTTGTACTTCAGTCGGCATTGTGCGTTTTGTATTCAATCCCGATACAATTTCTGTTTCATGGTCAATGTGAAGGTCCAAGGGATACAGTAAACATGCGCTGGTGCATCGGAAGCTAATACTGGTCTCCCAGGAGCCGCTCAAAGCACAAACTCTCAGAAGATTCACTCTTCTTGTACTTCAGTCGGCATTGTGCCTTTTGTATTTAATCCCGATGCTATTTCTGTGTTTCATGGTCAATGTGAAGGTCCAAGGGATACAGTAAACTTGCACTGGTGCATCGGAAGCTAGTACTGGTTTCCCAGGAGCCGCTCAAAGCACAAACTCTTAGAAGATTCACTCTTCTTGTACTTCAGTCGGCATTGTGCCTTTTGTATTTAATCCTGATGCAATTTCTGTGTTTCATGGCCAATGTGAAGGTCCAAGGGTTGCAGTAAAACTGCACTGGTGCATCGGAAGCTAATACTGGTCTCCCAGGTGCCGCTCAAAGCACAAACTCTTAGAAGATTCACTCTTCTTGTACTTAAGTCGGCATTGTGCCTTTTGTATTTAATCGCGATGCAATTTCTGTTTAATGGTTAATGTGAAGGTCCAAGGGATACAATAAACCTGCACTGGTGCATCGGAATCTAATACTGGTCTCCCAGGAGCCTCTCAAAGCACAAACTCTTAGAAGATTCACTCTTCTTGTACTTCAGTCGGCATTGTGCCTTTGTATTGAATCCCGATACAAAATCTGTGTTTCATGGCCAATGTGAAGGTCCAAGGGTTGCTGTTAACCTGCACTGGTGCATCGGAAGCTAATACTGGTCTCCCAGGAGCCGCTCAAAGCACAAACTGTTATAAGATTCACTCTTCTTGCACTTCAGTCGGCATTGTGCGTTTTGTATTTAATCCCGATGCAATTTCTGTGTTTCATGATCAATGTGAAGGTTTAAGGGATACAACAATCCGGCACTGGTGCATCGGAAGCTAATACTGGTCTCCCAGGAGCCGCTCAAAGCACAAACTCTTAGAAGATACACTCTTCTTGTACTTCAGTCGGCATTGAGCCTTTTGTATTTAATCCCGATGCAATTTCTGTGTTTCATGGTCAATGTGAAGGTCTAAGGGATACAGTAAACTGCACTGGTGCATCCGAATCTAATACTGGTCTCCTAGGAGCCGTTCAAAGCACATACTCTTAGCAGATTAACTCTTCTTGTACTTCAGTCGGCATTGTGACTTTTCTATTTAATCCCGATGCAATTTCTGTGATTCATGGTCAATGTGAAGGTCCAAGGGATACAGTAAACCTGCACTGGTGCATCGGAAGCTAATACTGGTCTCCCAGGAGCCGCTCAAAGCACAAACTCTTAGAAGATTCACTCTTCTTGTACTTCAGTTGGTATTGTGCGTTTTGTATTCAATCCCGATACAATTTCTGTTTCATGGTCAATGTGAAGGTCCAAGGGATACAGTAAACTTGCACTGGTGCATCGGAAGCTAATACTGTTCTCCCAGGAGCCGCACAAAGCACAAACTCTTAGAAGATTCACTCTTCTTGTACTTCAGTCGCATTGTGCATTTTGTATTTAATCCCGATGCAATTTCTGTGTTTCATGGTCAATGTGAAGGTCCAAGGGATACAATACACCTGCACTGGTGCATCGGAAGCTAATACTGGTCTCCCAGGTGCCGCTCAAAGCACAAACTCTTAGAAGATTCACTCTTCTTGTACTTCAGTCGGCATTGTGCCTTTTGTATTTAATCCCGATGCAATTTCTGTGTTTCATGGTCAATGTGAATGTCCAAGCGATACAATAAACCTGCACTGGTGCATCGGAAGCTAGTACTGGTCTCCCAGGAGCCGCTCAAAGCACAAACTCTTAGAGGATTCACTCTTCTTGTACTTCAGTCGGCATTGTGCCTTTTGTATTGAATCCCGATACAAAATCTGTGTTTCATGGCCAATGTGAAGGTCCAAGGGTTGCAGTAAAACTGCACTGGTGCATCGGAAGCTAATACTGGTCTCCCAGGTGCCGCTCAAAGCACAAACTCTTAGAAGATTCACTCTTCTTGTACTTAAGTCGGCATTGTGCCTTTTGTATTTAATCCCGATGCAATTTCTGTGTTTCATGGTCAATGTGAAGGTCCAAGGGATACAATAAACCTGCACTGGTGCATCGGAATCTAATACTGGTCTCCCAGGAGCCTCTCAAAGCACAAACTCTTAGAAGATTCACTCTTCTTGTACTTCAGTCGGCATTGTGCCTTTTGTATTGAATCCCGATACAAAATCTGTGTTTCATGGCCAATGTGAAGGTCCAAGGGTTGCTGTTAACCTGCACTGGTGCATCGGAAGCTAATACTGGTCTCCCAGGAGCCGCTCAAAGCACAAACTGTTATAAGATTCACTCTTCTTGCACTTCAGTCGGCATTGTGCCTTTTGTATTTAATCCCGATGCAATTTCTGTGTTTCATGATCAATGTGAAGGTCCAAGGGATACAACAATCCGGCACTGGTGCATCGGAAGCTAATACTGGTTTCCCAGGAGCCGCTCAAAGCACAAACACTTAGAAGATTCACTCTTCTTGTACTTCAGTCGGCATTGTGCCTTTTGTATTTAATCCTGATGCAAATTTCTGTGTTTCATGGTCAATGTGAAGGTCTAAGGGATACAGTAAACCTGCACTGGCGCATCGGAATCTAATACTGGTTTCCCAGGAGCCGCTCAAAGCACAAACTCTTAGAAGATTCACTTTCTTGTACTTCAGACGGCATTGTGCCTTTTGTATTTAATCCCGATGCAATTTATGTGTTTCATGGTCAATGTGAAAGTCCAAGGGATACAGTAAACTGCACTGGTGCATCCGAATCTAATACTGGTCTCCTAGGAGCCGTTCAAAGCACATACTCTTAGCAGATTCACTCTTCTTGTACTTGAGTCGGCATTGTGACTTTTCTATTTAATCCCGATGCAATTTCTGTGATTCATGGTCAATGTGAAGGTCCAAGGGATACAGTAAACCTGCACTGGTGCATCGGAAGCTAATACTGGTCTCCCAGGAGCCGCTCAAAGCACAAACTCTTAGAAGATTCACTCTTCTTGTACTTCAGTCGGCATTGTGCGTTTTGTATTCAATCCCGATACAATTTCTGTTTCATGGTCAATGTGAAGGTCCAAGGGATACAGTAAACTTACACTGGTGCATCGGAAGCTAATACTGGTCTCCCAGGAGCCGCTCAAAGCACAAACTCTTAGAAGATTCACTCTTCTTGTACTTCAGTCGGCATTGTGCCTTTTGTATTTAATCCCGATGCAATTTCTGTGTTTCATGGTCAATGTGAAGGTCCAAGGGATACAATAAACCTACACTGGTGCATCGGAAGCTAATACTGGTCTCCCAGGTGCCGCTCAAAGCACAAACTCTTAGAAGATTCACTCTTCTTGTACTTAAGTCGGCATTGTGCCTGTTGTATTTAATCCCGATGCAATTTTTGTGATTCATGGTCAATGTGAATGTCCAAGGGATACAATAAACCTGCACTGGTGCATCGGAAGCTAATACTGGTCTCCCAGGAGCCGCTCAAAGCACAAACTCTTAGAAGATTCACTCTTCTTGTACTTCAGTCGGCATTGTGCCTTTTGTATTGAATCCCGATAAAATTTATGTGTTTCATGGCCAATGTGAAGGTCCAAGGGTTGCAGTAAACCTGCACTGGTGCATCGGAAGCTAATACGGGTCTCCCAGGAGCCGCTCAAAGCACAAACTCTTAGAAGATTCACTCTCCTTGTACTTCAGTTGGCATTGTGCCTTTTGTATTTAATCCCGATGCAATTTCTGTGTTTCATGGTCAATGTGAAGGTCCAAGGGATACAATAAACCTGCACTGGTGCATCGGAAGCTAATACATGTCTCCGAAGAGCCGCTCAAATCACAAACTGTTATAAGATTCACTCTTCTTGTACTTCAGTCGGCATTGTGCGTTTTGTATTCAATCCCGATACAATTTCTGTTTCATGGTCAATGTGAAGGTCCAAGGGATACAGTAAACTTGCGCTGGTGCATCGGAAGCTAATACTGGTCTCCCAGGAGCCGCTCAAAGCACAAACTCTCAGAAGATTCACTCTTCTTGTACTTCAGTCGGCATTGTGCCTTTTGTATTTAATCCCGATGCTATTTCTGTGTTTCATGGTCAATGTGAAGGTCCAAGGGATACAGTAAACTTGCACTGGTGCATCGGAAGCTAGTACTGGTTTCCCAGGAGCCGCTCAAAGCACAAACTCTTAGAAGATTCACTCTTCTTGTACTTCAGTCGGCATTGTGCCTTTTGTATTGAATCCCGATACAAAATCTGTGTTTCATGGCCAATGTGAAGGTCCAAGGGTTGCAGTAAAACTGCACTGGTGCATCGGAAGCTAATACTGGTCTCCCAGGTGCCGCTCAAAGCACAAACTCTTAGAAGATTCACTCTTCTTGTACTTAAGTCGGCATTGTGCCTTTTGTATTTAATCCCGATGCAATTTCTGTTTCATGGTTAATGTGAAGGTCCAAGGGATACAATAAACCTGCACTGGTGCATCGGAATCTAATACTGGTCTCCCAGGAGCCTCTCAAAGCACAAACTCTTAGAAGATTCACTCTTCTTGTACTTCAGTCGGCATTGTGCCTTTGTATTGAATCCCGATACAAAATCTGTGTTTCGTGGCCAATGTGAAGGTCCAAGGGTTGCTGTTAACCTGCACTGGTGCATCGGAAGCTAATACTGGTCTCCCAGGAGCCGCTCAAAGCACAAACTGTTATAAGATTCACTCTTCTTGCACTTCAGTCGGCATTGTGCGTTTTGTATTTAATCCCGATGCAATTTCTGTGTTTCATGATCAATGTGAAGGTTTAAGGGATACAACAATCCGGCACTGGTGCATCGGAAGCTAATACTGGTCTCCCAGGAGCCGCTCAAAGCACAAACTCTTAGAAGATACACTCTTCTTGTACTTCAGTCGGCATTGTGCCTTTTGTATTTAATCCCGATGCAATTTCTGTGTTTCATGGTCAATGTGAAGGTCTAAGGGATACAGTAAACCTGCACTGGCGCATCGGAATCTAATACTGGTTTCCCAGGAGCCGCTCAAAGCACAAACTCTTAGAAGATTCACTTTCTTGTACTTCAGTCGGCATTGTGCCTTTTGTATTTAATCCCGATGCAATTTATGTGTTTCATGGTCAATGTGAAGGTCCAAGGGATACAGTAAACTGCACTGGTGCATCCGAATCTAATACTGGTCTCCTAGGAGCCGTTCAAAGCACATACTCTTAGCAGATTAACTCTTCTTGTACTTCAGTCGGCATTGTGACTTTTCTATTTAATCCCGATGCAATTTCTGTGATTCATGGTCAATGTGAAGGTCCAAGGGATACAGTAAACCTGCACTGGTGCATCGGAAGCTAATACTGGTCTCCCAGGAGCCGCTCAAAGCACAAACTCTTAGAAGATTCACTCTTCTTGTACTTCAGTCGGCATTGTGCGTTTTGTATTCAATCCCGATACAATTTCTGTTTCATGGTCAATGTGAAGGTCCAAGGGATACAGAAAACTTGCACTGGTGCATCGGAAGCTAATACTGGTCTCCCAGGAGCCGCTCAAAGCACAAACTCTTAGAAGATTCACTCTTCTTGTACTTAAGTCGGCATTGTGCCTTTTGTATTTAATCCCGATGCAATTTCTGTGTTTCATGGTCAATGTGAAGGTCCAAGGGATACAATAAACCTGCACTGGTGCATCGGAAGCTAATACTGGTCTCCCAGGTGCCGCTCAAAGCACAAACTCTTAGAAGATTCACTCTTCTTGTACTTAAGTCGGCATTGTGCCTGTTGTATTTAATCCCGATGCAATTTTTGTGTTTCATGGTCAATGTGAATGTCCAAGGGATACAATAAAACTGCACTGGTGCATCGGAAGCTAATACTGGTCTCCCAGGAGCCGCTCAAAGCACAAACTCTTAGAAGATTCACTCTTCTTGTACTTCAGTCGGCATTGTGCCTTTTGTATTGAATCCCGATACAATTTATGTGTTTCATGGCCAATGTGAAGGTCCAAGGGTTGCAGTAAACCTGCACTGGTGCATCGGAAGCTAATATGGGTCTCCCAGGAGCCGCTCAAAGCACAAACTCTTAGAAGATTCACTCTTCTTGTACTTCAGTCGGCATTGTGCCTTTTGTATTTAATCCCGATGCAAATTCTGTGTTTCATGGTCAATGTGAAGGTCCAAGGGATACAATAAACCTGCACTGGTGCATCGGAAGCTAATACATGTCTCCGAAGAGCCGCTCAATTCACAAACTGTTATAAGATTCACTCTTCTTGTACTTCAGTCGGCATTGTGCGTTTTGTATTCAATCCCGATACAATTTCTGTTTCATGGTCAATGTGAAGGTCCAAGGGATACAGTAAACTTGCACTGGTGCATCGGAAGCTAATACTGGTCTCCCAGGAGCCGCTCAAAGCACAAACTCTCAGAAGATTCACTCTTGTTGTACTTCAGTCGGCATTGTGCCTTTTGTATTTAATCCCGATGCTATTTCTGTGTTTCATGGTCAATGTTAAGGTCTAAGGGATACAGTAAACCTGCACTGGTGCATCGGAATCTAACACTGGTCTCCCAGGAGCCGCTTAAAGCACATACTCTTAGAAAAATTCACTCTTCTTGTACTTCAGTCGGCATTGTGCCTTTTGAATTTAATCCCGATGCAATTTCTGTGTTTCATGGGCAATGTGAAGGTCCAAGGGATACAATAAACCTGCACTGGTGCATCGGAAGCTAATACCGGTCTCCCAGGAGCCGCTCAAAGCACAAACTCTTAGAAGATTCACTCTTCTTGTACTTCAGTCGGCATTGTGCCTTTTGTATTGAATCCCGATACAAAATCTGTGTTTCATGGATAATGTGAAGGTCCAAGGGTTGCTGTTAACCTGCACTGGTGCATCGGAAGCTAATACTGGTCTCCCAGGAGCCGCTCAAAGCACAAACTGTTATAAGATTCACTCTTCTTGCACTTCAGTCGGCATTGTGCCTTTTGTATTTAATCCCGATGCAATTTCTGTGTTTCATGATCAATGTGAAGGTCCAAGGGATACAACAATCCGGCACTGGTGCATCGGAAGCTAATACTGGTCTCCCAGGAGCCGCTCAAAGCACAAACTCTTAGAAGATTCACTCTTCTTGTACTTCAGTCGGCATTGTGCGTTTTGTATTCAATCCCGATACAATTTCTGTTTCATGGTCAATGTGAAGGTCCAAGGGATACAGTAAACTTGCACTGGTGCATCGGAAGCTAATACTGGTCTCCCAGGAGCCGCTCAAAGCACAAACTCTTAGAAGATTCACTCTTCTTGTACTTCAGTCGGCATTGTGCCTTTTGTATTTAATCCCGATGCAATTTCTGTGTTTCATGGTCAATGTGAAGGTCCAAGGGATACAATAAACCTGCACTGGTGCATCGGAAGCTAATACTGGTCTCCCAGGTGCCGCTCAAAGCACAAACTCTTAGAAGATTCACTCTTCTTGTACTTAAGTCGGCATTGTGCCTGTTGTATTTAAACCCGATGCAATTTTTGTGTTTCATGGTCAATGTGAATGTCCAAGGGATACAATAAACCTGCACTGGTGCATCGGAAGCTAATACTGGTCTCCCAGGAGCCGCTCAAAGTACAAACTCCTAGAAGATTCACTCTTCTTGTACTTCAGTCGGCATTGTGCCTTTTGTATTGAATCCCGATACAATTTATGTGTTTCATGGCCAATGTGAAGGTCCAAGGGTTGCAGTAAACCTGCACTGGTGCATCGGAAGCTAATACTGGTCTCCCAGGAGCCGCTCAAAGCACAAACTCTCAGAAGATTCACTCTTCTTGTACTTCAGTCGGCATTGTGCCTTTTGTATTTAATCCCGATGCTATTTCTGTGTTTCATGGTCAATGTTAAGGTCTAAGGGATACAGTAAACCTGCACTGGTGCATCGGAATCTAAGACTGGTCTCCCAGGAGCCGCTTAAAGCACAAACTCTTAGAAAAATTCACTCTTCTTGTACTTCAGTCGGCATTGTGCCTTTTGTATTTAATCCCGATGCAATTTCTGTGTTTCATGGGCAATGTGAAGGTCCAAGGGATACAATAAACCTGCACTGGTGCATCGGAAGCTAATACTGGTCTCCCAGGAGCCGCTCAAAGCACAAACTCTTAGAAGATTCACTCTTCTTGTACTTAAGTCGGCATTGTGCCTTTTGTATTGAATCCCGATACAAAATCTGTGTTTCATGGCCAATGTGAAGGTCCAAGGGTTGCTGTTAACCTGCACTGGTGCATCGGAAGCTAATACTGGTCTCCCAGGAGCCGCTCAAAGCACAAACTGTTATAAGATTCACTCTTCTTGCACTTCAGTCGGCTTTGTGCATTTTGTATTTAATCCCGATGCAATTTCTGTGTTTCATGATCAATGTGAAGGTCCAAGGGATGCAACAATCCGGCACTGGTGCATCGGAAGCTAATACTGGTCTCCCAGGAGCCGCTCAAAGCACAAACTCTTAGAAGATTCACTCTTCTTGTACTTCAGTCGGCATTGTGCCTTTTGTATTTAATCCCGATGCAATTTCTGTGTTTCATGGTCAATGTGAAGGTCTAAGGGATACAGTAAACCTGCACTGGCGCATCGGAATCTAATACTGGTTTCCCAGGAGCCGCTCAAAGCACAAACTCTTAGAAGATTCACTTTCTTGTACTTCAGTCGGCATTGTGCCTTTTGTATTTAATCCCGATGCAATTTATGTGTTTCATGGTCAATGTGATGGTCCAAGGGATACAGTAAACTGCACTGGTGCATCCGAATCTAATACTGGTCTCCTAGGAGCCGTTCAAAGCACTTACTCTTAGCAGATTCACTCTTCTTGTACTTGAGTCGGCATTGTGACTTTTCTATTTAATCCCGATGCAATTTCTGTGATTCATGGTCAATGTGAAGGTCCAAGGGATACAGTAAACCTGCACTGGTGCATCGGAAGCTAATACTGGTCTCCCAGGAGCCGCTCAAAGCACAAACGCTTAGAAGATTCACTCTTCTTGTACTTCAGTCGGCATTGTGCGTTTTGTATTCAATCCCGATACAATTTCTGTTTCATGGTCAATGTGAAGGTCCAAGGGATACAGTAAACTTGCACTGGTGCATCGGAAGCTAATACTGGTCTCCCAGGAGCCGCTCAAAGCACAAACTCTTAGAAGATTCACTCTTCTTGTACTTCAGTCGGCATTGTGCCTTTTGTATTTAATCCCGATGCAATTGCTGTGTTTCATGGTCAATGTGAAGGTCCAAGGGATACAATAAACCTGCACTGGTGCATCGGAAGCTAATACTGGTCTCCCAGGTGCCGCTCAAAGCACAAACTCTTAGAAGATTCACTCTTCTTGTACTTCAGTCGGCATTGTGCCTTTTGTATTTAATCCCGATGCAATTTCTGTGTTTCATGGTCAATGTGAATGTCCAAGGGATACAATAAACCTGCACCGGTGCATCGTAAGCTAATACTGGTCTCCCAGGAGCCGCTCAAAGCACAAACTCTTAGAAGATTCACTCTTCTTGTACTTAAGTCGGCATTGTGCCTTTTGTATTGAATCCCGATACAAAATCTGTGTTTCATGGTCAATGTGAAGGTCCAAGGGATACAATAAACCTGCACTGGTGCATCGGAAGCTAATACTGGTCTCCCAGGTGCCGCTCAAAGCACAAACTCTTAGAAGATTCACTGTTCTTGTACTTAAGTCGGCATTGTGCCTTTTGTATTGAATCCCGATACAAAATCTGTGTTTCATGGTCAATGTGAAGGTCTAAGGGATACAGTAAACCTGCACTGGTGCATCGGAAGATAATACTGGTCTCCCAGGAGCCGCTCAAAGCACAAACGCTTAGAAGATTCACTCTTCTTGTACTTCAGTCGGCATTGTGCGTTTTGTATTCAATCCCGATACAATTTCTGTTTCATGGTCAATGTGAAGGTCCAAGGGATACAGTAAACTTGCACTGGTGCATCGGAAGCTAATACTGGTCTCCCAGGAGCCGCTCAAAGCACAAACTCTTAGAAGATTCACTCTTCTTGTACTTCAGTCGGCATTGTGCCTTTTGTATTTAATCCCGATACAATTTCTGTGTTTCATGGTCAATGTGAAGGTCCAAGGGATACAATAAACCTGCACTGGTGCATCGGAAGCTAATACTGGTCTCCCAGGTGCCGCTCAAAGCACAAACTCTTAGAAGATTCACTCTTCTTGTACTTCAGTCGGCATTGTGCCTTTTGTATTTAATCCCGATGCAATTTCTGTGTTTCATGGTCAATGTGAATGTCAAAGGGATACAATAAACCTGCACCGGTGCATCGTAAGCTAATACTGGTCTCCCAGGAGCCGCTCAAAGCACAAACTCTTAGAAGATTCACTCTTCTTGTACTTCAGTCGGCATTGTGCCTTTTGTATTGAATCCCAATACAAAATCTGTGTTTCATGGTCAATGTGAAGGTCCAAGGGATACAATAAACCTGCACTGGTGCATCGGAAGCTAATACTGGTCTCCCAGGTGCCGCTCAAAGCACAAACTCTTAGAAGATTCACTCTTCTTGTACTTAAGTCGGCATTGTGCCTTTTGTATTGAATCCCGATACAATTTCTGTGTTTCATGGCCAATGTGAAGGTCCAAGGGTTGCTGTAAACCTGCACTGGTGCATCGGAAGCTAATACTGGTCTCCCAGGAGCCGCTAAAAGCACAAACTGTTATAAGATTCACTCTTCTTGCACTTCAGTCGGCATTGTGCCTTTTATATTTAATCCCGTTGCAATTTCTGTGTTTCATGGTCAATGTGACGGTCCAAGGGATACAGTAAACACGCACTGGTGCATCGGAATCTAATACTGTTCTCCCAGGAGCCGCTCAAAGCACAAACTCTTAAAAGATTCACTCTTCTTGTACTTCAGTCGGCATTTTGCCTTTTGTATTTAATCCCGATGCAATTTCTGTGTTTCATGGCCAATGTGAAGGTCCAAGGGATACAGTAAACTGCACTGGTGCATCCGAATCTATTACTGGTCTCCTAGGAGCCGCTCAAAGCACAAACTCTTAGAAAATTCACTCTTCTTGTACTTCAGTCGGCATTGTGCCTTTTGTATTTAATCCCGATGCTATTTCTGTGTTTCATGGTCAATGTTAAGGTCTAAGGGATACAGTAAACCTGCACTGGTGCATCGGAATCTAACACTGGTCTCCCAGGAGCCGCTTAAAGCACATACTCTTAGAAAAATTCACTCTTCTTGTACTTCAGTCGGCATTGTGCCTTTTGAATTTAATCCCGATGCAATTTCTGTGTTTCATGGGCAATGTGAAGGTCCAAGGGATATAATAAACCTGCACTGGTGCATCGGAAGCTAATACCGGTCTCCCAGGAGCCGCTCAAAGCACAAACTCTTAGAAGATTCACTCTTCTTGTACTTCAGTCGGCATTGTGCCTTTTGTATTGAATCCCGATACAAAATCTGTGTTTCATGGATAATGTGAAGGTCCAAGGGTTGCTGTTAACCTGCACTGGTGCATCGGAAGCTAATACTGGTCTCCCAGGAGCCGCTCAAAGCACAAACTGTTATAAGATTCACTCTTCTTGCACTTCAGTCGGCATTGTGCCTTTTGTATTTAATCCCGATGCAATTTCTGTGTTTCATGATCAATGTGAAGGTCCAAGGGATACAACAATCCGGCACTGGTGCATCGGAAGCTAATACTGGTCTCCCAGGAGCCGCTCAAAGCACAAACTCTTAGAAGATTCACTCTTCTTGTACTTCAGTCGGCATTGTGCGTTTTGTATTCAATCCCGATACAATTTCTGTTTCATGGTCAATGTGAAGGTCCAAGGGATACAGTAAACTTGCACTGGTGCATCGGAAGCTAATACTGGTCTCCCAGGAGCCGCTCAAAGCACAAACTCTTAGAAGATTCACTCTTCTTGTACTTCAGTCGGCATTGTGCCTTTTGTATTTAATCCCGATGCAATTTCTGTGTTTCATGGTCAATGTGAAGGTCCAAGGGATACAATAAACCTGCACTGGTGCATCGGAAGCTAATACTGGTCTCCCAGGTGCCGCTCAAAGCACAAACTCTTAGAAGATTCACTCTTCTTGTACTTAAGTCGGCATTGTGCCTGTTGTATTTAAACCCGATGCAATTTTTGTGTTTCATGGTCAATGTGAATGTCCAAGGGATACAATAAACCTGCACTGGTGCATCGGAAGCTAATACTGGTCTCCCAGGAGCCGCTCAAAGTACAAACTCCTAGAAGATTCACTCTTCTTGTACTTCAGTCGGCATTGTGCCTTTTGTATTGAATCCCGATACAATTTATGTGTTTCATGGCCAATGTGAAGGTCCAAGGGTTGCAGTAAACCTGCACTGGTGCATCGGAAGCTAATACTGGTCTCCCAGGAGCCGCTCAAAGCACAAACTCTCAGAAGATTCACTCTTCTTGTACTTCAGTCGGCATTGTGCCTTTTGTATTTAATCCCGATGCTATTTCTGTGTTTCATGGTCAATGTTAAGGTCTAAGGGATACAGTAAACCTGCACTGGTGCATCGGAATCTAAGACTGGTCTCCCAGGAGCCGCTTAAAGCACAAACTCTTAGAAAAATTCACTCTTCTTGTACTTCAGTCGGCATTGTGCCTTTTGTATTTAATCCCGATGCAATTTCTGTGTTTCATGGGCAATGTGAAGGTCCAAGGGATACAATAAACCTGCACTGGTGCATCGGAAGCTAATACTGGTCTCCCAGGAGCCGCTCAAAGCACAAACTCTTAGAAGATTCACTCTTCTTGTACTTAAGTCGGCATTGTGCCTTTTGTATTGAATCCCGATACAAAATCTGTGTTTCATGGCCAATGTGAAGGTCCAAGGGTTGCTGTTAACCTGCACTGGTGCATCGGAAGCTAATACTGGTCTCCCAGGAGCCGCTCAAAGCACAAACTGTTATAAGATTCACTCTTCTTGCACTTCAGTCGGCATTGTGCATTTTGTATTTAATCCCGATGCAATTTCTGTGTTTCATGATCAATGTGAAGGTCCAAGGGATGCAACAATCCGGCACTGGTGCATCGGAAGCTAATACTGGTCTCCCAGGAGCCGCTCAAAGCACAAACTCTTAGAAGATTCACTCTTCTTGTACTTCAGTCGGCATTGTGCCTTTTGTATTTAATCCCGATGCAATTTCTGTGTTTCATGGTCAATGTGAAGGTCTAAGGGATACAGTAAACCTGCACTGGCGCATCGGAATCTAATACTGGTTTCCCAGGAGCCGCTCAAAGCACAAACTCTTAGAAGATTCACTTTCTTGTACTTCAGTCGGCATTGTGCCTTTTGTATTTAATCCCGATGCAATTTATGTGTTTCATGGTCAATGTGATGGTCCAAGGGATACAGTAAACTGCACTGGTGCATCCGAATCTAATACTGGTCTCCTAGGAGCCGTTCAAAGCACTTACTCTTAGCAGATTCACTCTTCTTGTACTTGAGTCGGCATTGTGACTTTTCTATTTAATCCCGATGCAATTTCTGTGATTCATGGTCAATGTGAAGGTCCAAGGGATACAGTAAACCTGCACTGGTGCATCGGAAGCTAATACTGGTCTCCCAGGAGCCGCTCAAAGCACAAACGCTTAGAAGATTCACTCTTCTTGTACTTCAGTCGGCATTGTGCGTTTTGTATTCAATCCCGATACAATTTCTGTTTCATGGTCAATGTGAAGGTCCAAGGGATACAGTAAACTTGCACTGGTGCATCGGAAGCTAATACTGGTCTCCCAGGAGCCGCTCAAAGCACAAACTCTTAGAAGATTCACTCTTCTTGTACTTCAGTCGGCATTGTGCCTTTTGTATTTAATCCCGATGCAATTTCTGTGTTTCATGGTCAATGTGAAGGTCCAAGGGATACAATAAACCTGCACTGGTGCATCGGAAGCTAATACTGGTCTCCCAGGTGCCGCTCAAAGCACAAACTCTTAGAAGATTCACTCTTCTTGTACTTCAGTCGGCATTGTGCCTTTTGTATTTAATCCCGATGCAATTTCTGTGTTTCATGGTCAATGTGAATGTCCAAGGGATACAATAAACCTGCACCGGTGCATCGTAAGCTAATACTGGTCTCCCAGGAGCCGCTCAAAGCACAAACTCTTAGAAGATTCACTGTTCTTGTACTTAAGTCGGCATTGTGCCTTTTGTATTGAATCCCGATACAAAATCTGTGTTTCATGGTCAATGTGAAGGTCTAAGGGATACAGTAAACCTGCACTGGTGCATCGGAAGATAATACTGGTCTCCCAGGAGCCGCTCAAAGCACAAACGCTTAGAAGATTCACTCTTCTTGTACTTCAGTCGGCATTGTGCGTTTTGTATTCAATCCCGATACAATTTCTGTTTCATGGTCAATGTGAAGGTCCAAGGGATACAGTAAACTTGCACTGGTGCATCGGAAGCTAATACTGGTCTCCCAGGAGCCGCTCAAAGCACAAACTCTTAGAAGATTCACTCTTCTTGTACTTCAGTCGGCATTGTGCCTTTTGTATTTAATCCCGATACAATTTCTGTGTTTCATGGTCAATGTGAAGGTCCAAGGGATACAATAAACCTGCACTGGTGCATCGGAAGCTAATACTGGTCTCCCAGGTGCCGCTCAAAGCACAAACTCTTAGAAGATTCACTCTTCTTGTACTTCAGTCGGCATTGTGCCTTTTGTATTTAATCCCGATGCAATTTCTGTGTTTCATGGTCAATGTGAATGTCAAAGGGATACAATAAACCTGCACCGGTGCATCGTAAGCTAATACTGGTCTCCCAGGAGCCGCTCAAAGCACAAACTCTTAGAAGATTCACTCTTCTTGTACTTCAGTCGGCATTGTGCCTTTTGTATTGAATCCCAATACAAAATCTGTGTTTCATGGTCAATGTGAAGGTCCAAGGGATACAATAAACCTGCACTGGTGCATCGGAAGCTAATACTGGTCTCCCAGGTGCCGCTCAAAGCACAAACTCTTAGAAGATTCACTCTTCTTGTACTTAAGTCGGCATTGTGCCTTTTGTATTGAATCCCGATACAATTTCTGTGTTTCATGGCCAATGTGAAGGTCCAAGGGTTGCTGTAAACCTGCACTGGTGCATCGGAAGCTAATACTGGTCTCCCAGGAGCCGCTAAAAGCACAAACTGTTATAAGATTCACTCTTCTTGCACTTCAGTCGGCATTGTGCCTTTTATATTTAATCCCGTTGCAATTTCTGTGTTTCATGGTCAATGTGACGGTCCAAGGGATACAGTAAACACGCACTGGTGCATCGGAATCTAATACTGTTCTCCCAGGAGCCGCTCAAAGCACAAACTCTTAAAAGATTCACTCTTCTTGTACTTCAGTCGGCATTTTGCCTTTTGTATTTAATCCCGATGCAATTTCTGTGTTTCATGGCCAATGTGAAGGTCCAAGGGATACAGTAAACTGCACTGGTGCATCCGAATCTATTACTGGTCTCCTAGGAGCCGCTCAAAGCACAAACTCTTAGAAAATTCACTCTTCTTGTACTTCAGTCGGCATTGTGACTTTTGTATTTAATCCCGATGCAATTTCTGTGATTCATGGTCAATGTGAAGGTCCAAGGGATACAGTAAACCTGCACTGGTGCATCGGAAGCTAATACTGGTCTCCCAGGAGCCGCTCAAAGCACAAACTCTTAGAAGATTCACTCTTCTTGTACTTCAGTCGGCATTGTGCGTTTTGTATTCAATCCCGATACAATTTCTGTTTCATGGTCAATGTGAAGGTCCAAGGGATACAGTAAACTTGCACTGGTGCATCGGAAGCTAATACTGTTCTCCCAGGAGCCGCTCAAAGCACAAACTCTTAGAAGATTCACTCTTCTTGTACTTCAGTCAGCATTGTGCCTTTTGTATTTAATCCCGATGCAATTTCTGTGTTTCATGGTCAATGTGAAGGTCCAAGGGATACAATAAACCTGCACTGGTGCATCGGAAGCTAATACTGGTCTCCCAGGTGCCGCTCAAAGCACAAACTCTTAGAAGATTCACTCTTCTTGTACTTCAGTCGGCATTGTGCCTTTTGTATTTAATCCCGATGCAATTTCTGTGTTTCATGGTCAATGTGAATGTCCAAGGGATACAATAAACCTGCACTGGTGCATCGGAAGCTAATACTGGTCTCCCAGGAGCCGCTCAAAGCACAAACTCTTAGAAGATTCACTCTTCTTGTACTTCAGTCGGCATTGTGCCTTTTGTATTGAATCCCGATACAAAATCTGTGTTTCATGGTCAATGTGAAGGTCCAAGGGATACAGTAAACCTGCACTGGTGCATCGGAAGCTAATACTGGTCTCCCAGGTGCCGCTCAAAGCACAAACTCTTAGAAGATTCACTCTTCTTGTACTTCAGTCGGCATTGTGCCTTCTGTATTGAATCCCGATACAATTTCTGTGTTTCATGGCCAATGTGAAGGTCCAAGGGTTGCAGTAAACCTGCACTGGTGCATCGGAAGCTAATACTGGTCTCCCAGGAGCCGCTAAAAGCACAAACTGTTATAAGATTCACTCTTCTTGCACTTCAGTCGGCATTGTGCCTTTTGTATTTAATCCCGATGCAATTTCTGTGTTTCATGGTCAATGTGAAGGTCCAAGGGATACAACAAACCGGCACTGGTGCATCGGAAGCTAATACTGGTCACCCAGGAGCCGCTCAAAGCACAAACTCTTAGAAGATTCACTCTTCTTGTACTTCAGTCGGCATTGTGCATTTTGTATTTAATCCCGATGCAATTCCTGTGTTTCATGGTCAATGTGAAGGTCTAAGGGATACAGTAAACCTGCACTGGTGCACCGGAATCAAATACTGGTTTCCCAGGAGCCGTTCAAAGCACAAACTCTTAGAAGATTCACTCTTCTTGTACTTCAGTCGGCATTGTGCATTTTGTATTTAATCCCGTTGCAATTTCTGTGTTTCATGGTCAATGTGACGGTCCAAGGGATACAGTAAATCCGCACTGGTGCATCGGAAAGTAATACTGGTCTCCCAGGAGCCGCTCAAAGCACAAACTCTTAGAAGATTCACTCTTCTTGTACTTCAGTCGGCATTTTGCCTTTTGTATTTAATCCCGATGCAATTTCTGTGTTTCATGGTCAATGTGAAGGTCCAAGGGATACAGTAAACTGCACTGGTGCATCCGAATCTATTACTGGTCTCCTAGGAGCCGCTCAAAGCACAAACTCTTAGAAGATTCACTCTTCTTGTACTTCAGTCGGCATTGTGACTTTTGTATTTAATCCCGATGCAATTTCTGTGATTCATGGTCAATGTGAAGGTCCAAGGGATACAGTAAACCTGCACTGGTGCATCGGAAGCTAATACTGGTCTCCCAGGAGCCGCTCAAAGCACAAACTCTTAGAAGATTCACTCTTCTTGTACTTCAGTCGGCATTGTGCGTTTTGTATTCAATCCCGATGCAATTTCTGTTTCATGGTCAATGTGAAGGTCCAAGGGATACAGTAAACTCCACTGGTGCATCCGAATCTTCTACTGGTCTCCTAGGAGCCGCACAAAGCACAAACTCTTAGAAGATTCACTCTTCTTGTACTTCAGTTGGCATTGTGCGTTTTGTATACAATCCCGATACAATTTCTGTTTCATGGTCAATGTGAAGGTCCAAGGGATACAGTAAACATGCACTGGTGCATCGGAAGCTAATACTGGTCTCCCAGGAGCCGCTCAAAGCACAAACTCTTAGAAGATTCACTCTTCTTGTACTTCAGTCGGCATTGTGCCTTTTGTATTTAATCCCGATGCAATTTCTGTGTTTCATTATCAATGTGAAGGTCCAAGGGATACAATAAACCTGCACTGGTGCATCGGAAGCTAATACTGGTCTCCCAGGTGCCGCTCAAAGCACAAACTCTTAGAAGATTCACTCTTCTTGTACTTCAGTCGGCATTGCGCCATTTGTATTTAATCCCGATGCAATTTCTGTGTTTCATGGTCAATGTGAATGTCCAAGGGATACAATAAACCTGCACTGGTGCATCGTAAGCTAATACTGGTCTCCCAGGAGCCGCTCAAAGCACAAACTCTTAGAAGATTCACTCTTCTTGTACTTCAGTCGGCATTGTGCCTTTTGTATTGAATCCCGATACAAAATCTGTGTTTCATGGTCAATGTGAAGGTCCAAGGGATACAGTAAACCTGCACTGGTGCATCGGAAGCTAATACTGGTCTCCCAGGTGCCGCTCAAAGCACAAACTCTTAGAAGATTCACTCTTCTTGTACTTAAGTCCGCATTGTGCCTTTTGTATTGAATCCCGATACAATTTCTGTGTTTCATGGCCAATGTGAAGGTCCAAGGGTTGCAGTAAACCTGCACTGGTGCATCGGAAGCTAATACTGGTCTCCCAGGAGCCGCTAAAAGCACAAACTGTTATAAGATTCACTCTTCTTGCGTTTCAGTCGGCATTGTGCCTTTTGTATTTAATCCCGATGCAATTTCTGTGTTTCATGGTCAATGTGAAGGTCCAAGGGAAACAACAAACCGGCACTGGTGCATCGGAAGCTAATACTGGTCACCCAGGAGCCGCTCAAAGCACAAACTCTTAGAATATTCACTCTTCTTGTACTTCAGTCGGCATTGTGCCTTTTGTATTTAATCCCGATGCAATTTCTGTGTTTCATGGTCAATGTGAAGGTCTAAGGGATACAGTAAACCTGCACTGGTGCACCGGTATCTAATACTGGTTTCCCAGGAGCCGTTCAAAGCACAAACTCTTAGGAGATTCACTCTTCTTGTACTTCAGTCGGCATTGTGCCTTTTGTATTTAATCCCGTTGCAATTTCTGTGTTTCATGGTCAATGTGACGGTCCAAGGGATACAGTAAACCCGCACTGGTGCATCGGAATCTAATACTGGTCTCCCAGGAGCCGCTCAAAGCACAAACTCTTAGAAGATTGACTCTTCTTGTACTTCAGTCGGCATTTTGTCTTTTGTATCTAATCCCGATGCAATTTCTGTGTTTCATGGTCAATGTGAAGGTCAAAGGGATACAGTAAACTGCACTGGTGCATCCGAATCTATTACTGGTCTCCTAGGGGCCGCTCAAAGCACAAACTCTTAGAAGATTCACTCTTCTTGTACTTCAGTCGGCATTGTGACTTTTGTGTTTAATCCCGATGCAATTTCTGTGATTCATGGTCAATGTGAAGGTCCAAGGGATACAGTAAACCTGCACTGGTGCATCGGAAGCTAATACTGGTCTCCCAGGAGCCGCTCAAAGCACAAACTCTTAGAAGATTCACTCTTCTTGTACTTCAGTCGGCATTGTGCGTTTTGTATTCAATCCCGATGCAATTTCTGTTTCATGGTCAATGTGAAGGTCCAAGGGATACAGTAAACTTGCACTGGTGCATCGGAAGCTAATACTGGTCTCCCAGGAGCCGCTCAAAGTACAAACTCTTAGAAGATTCACTCTTCATGTACTTCAGTCGGCATTGTGCATTTTGTATTTAATCCCGATGCAATTTCTGTGTTTCATGGTCAATGTGATGGTCCAAGGGATACAATAAACCTCCACTGGTGCATCGGAAGCTAATACTGGTCTCCCAGGTGCCGCTCAAAGCACAAACTCTTAGAAGATTCAGTCTTCTTGTACTTAAGTCGGCATTGTGCCTTTTGTATTTAATCCCGATGCAATTTCTGTGTTTCATGGTCAAAGTGAATGTCCAAGGGATACAATAAACCTGCACTGGTGCATCGGAAGCTAATACTGGTCTCCCAGGAGCCGCTCAAAGCACAAACTCTTAGAAGATTCACTCTTCTTGTACTTCAGTCGGCATTGTGCCTTTTGTATTTAATCCCGATGCAATTACTGTGTTTCATGGTCAATGTGAAGGTCTAAGGGATACAGTAAACCTGCACTGGTGCACCGGAATCAAATACTGGTTTCCCAGGAGCCGTTCAAAGCACAAACTCTTAGAAAATTCACTCTTCTTGTACTTCAGTCGGCATTGTGCTTTTGTATTTAATCCCGTTGCAATTTCTGTGTTTCATGGTCAATGTGACGGTCCAAGGGATACAGTAAATCCGCACTGGTGCATCGGAATGTAATACTGGTCTCCCAGGAGCCGCTCAAAGCACAAACTCTTAAAAGATTCACTCTTCTTGTACTTCAGTCGGCATTTTGCCTTTTGTATTTAATCCCGATGCAATTTCTGTGTTTCATGGTCAATGTGAAGGTCCAAGGGATAGAGTAAACTGCACTGGTGCATCCGAATCTATTACTGGTCTCCTAGGAGCCGCTCAAAGCACAAACTCTTAGAAGATTCACTCTTCTTGTACTTCAGTCGGCATTGTGACTTTTGTATTTAATCCCGATGCAATTTCTGTGATTCATGGTAAATGTGAAGGTCCAAGGGATACAGTAAACCTGCAATGGTGCATCGGAAGCTAATACTGGTCTCCCAGGAGCCGCTCAAAGCACAAACTCTTAGAAGATTCACTCTTCTTGTACTTCAGTCGGCATTGTGCGTTTTGTATTCAATCCCGATGCAATTTCTGTTTCATGGTCAATGTGAAGGTCCAAGGGATACAGTAAACTCCACTGGTGCATCCGAATCGTCTACTGGTCTCCTAGGAGCCGCACAAAGCACAAACTCTTAGAAGATTCACTCTTCTTGTACTTCAGTTGGCATTGTGCGTTTTGTATTCAATCCCGATACAATTTCTGTTTCATGGTCAATGTGAAGGTCCAAGGGATACAGTAAACTTGCACTGGTGCATCGGAAGCTAATACTGGTCTCCCAGGAGCCGCTCAAAGCACAAACTCTTAGAAGATTCACTCTTCTTGTACTTCAGTCGGCATTGTACCTTTTGTATTTAATCCCGATGCAATTTCTGTGTTTCATTATCAATGTGAAGGTCCAAGGGACACAATAAACCTGCACTGGTGCATCGGAAGCTAATACTGGTCTCCCAGGTGCTGCTCAAAGCACAAACTCTTAGAAGATTCACTCTTCTTGTACTTCAGTCGGCATTGTGCCATTTGTATTTAATCCCGATGCAATTTCTGTGTTTCATGGTCAATGTGAATGTCCAAGGGATACAATATACCTGCACTGGTGCATCGGAAGCTAATACTGGTCTCCCAGGAGCCGCTCAAAGCACAAACTCTTAGAAGATTCACTCTTCTTGTACTTCAGTCGGCATTGTGCCTTTTGTATTGAATCCCGATACAAAATCTGTGTTTCATGGTCAATGTGAAGGTCCAAGGGATACGGTAAACCTGCACTGGTGCATCGGAAGCTAATACTGGTCTCCCAGGTGCCGCTCAAAGCACAAACACTTAGAAGATTCACTCTTCTTGTACTTAAGTCCGCATTGTGCCTTTTGTATTGAATCCCGATACAATTTCTGTGTTTCATGGCCAATGTGAAAGGTCCAAGGGTTGCAGTAAACCTGCACTGGTGCATCGGAAGCTAATACTGGTCTCCCAGGAGCCGCTAAAAGCACAAACTGTTATAAGATTCACTCTTCTTGCATTTCAGTCGGCATTGTGCCTTTTGTATTTAATCCCGATGCAATTTCTGTGTTTCATGGTCAATGTGAAGGTCCAAGGGAAACAACAAACCGGCACTGGTGCATCGGAAGCTAATACTGGTCACCCAGGAGCCGCTCAAAGCACAAACTCTTAGAAGATTCACTCTTCTTGTACTTCAGTCGGCATTGTGCCTTTTGTATTTAATCCCGATGCAATTTCTGTGTTTCATGGTCAATGTGAAGGTCTAAGGGATACAGTAAACCTGCACTGGTGCACCGGAATCTAATACTGGTTTCCCAGGAGCCGTTCAAAGCACAAACTCTTAGAAGATTCACTCTTCTTGTACTTCAGTCGGCATTGTGCCTTTTGTATTTAATCCCGTTGCAATTTCTGTGTTTCATGGTCAATGTGACTGTCCAAGGGATACAGTAAACCCGCACTGGTGCATCGGAATCTAATACTGGTCTCCCAGGAGCCGCTCAAAGCACAAACTCTTAGAAGATTGACTCTTCTTGTACTTCAGTCGGCATTTTGTCTTTTGTATTTAATCCCGATGCAATTTCTGTGTTTCATGGTCAATGTGAAGGTCCAAGGGATAGAGTAAACTGCACTGGTGCATCCGAATCTATTACTGGTCTCCTAGGAGCCGCTCAAAGCACAAACTCTTAGAAGATTCACTCTTCTTGTACTTCAGTCGGCATTGTGACTTTTGTATTTAATCCCGATGCAATTTCTGTGATTCATGGTCAATGTGAAGGTCCAAGGGATACAGAAAACCTGCACTGGTGCATCGGAAGCTAATACTGGTCTCCCAGGAGCCGCTCAAAGCACAAACTCTTAGAAGATTCACTCTTCTTGTACTTCAGTCGGCATTGTGCGTTTTGTATTCAATCCCGATGCAATTTCTGTTTCATGGTCAATGTGAAGGTCCAAGGGATACAGTAAACTTGCACTGGTGCATCGGAAGCTAATACTGGTCTCCCAGGAGCCGCTCAAAGTACAAACTCTTAGAAGATTCACTCTTCATGTACTTCAGTCGGCATTGTGCTTTTTGTATTTAATCCCGATGCAATTTCTGTGTTTCATGGTCAATGTGAAGGTCCAAGGGATACAATAAACCTCCACTGGTGCATCGGAAGCTAATACTGGTCTCCCAGGTGCCGCTCAAAGCACAAACTCTTAGAAGATTCACTCTTCTTGTACTTCAGTCGGCATTTTGCCTTTTGTATTTAATCCCGATGCAATTTCTGTGTTTCATGGTCAATGTGAAGGTCCAAGGGATACAGTAAACTGCACTGGTGCATCCGAATCTATTACTGGTCTCCTAGGAGCCGCTCAAAGCACAAACTCTTAGAAGATTCACTCTTCTTGTACTTCAGTCGGCATTGTGACTTTTGTATTTAATCCCGATGCAATTTCTGTGATTCATGGTCAATGTGAAGGTCCAAGGGATACAGTAAACCTGCACTGGTGCATCGGATGCTAATACTGGTCTCCCAGGAGCCGCTCAAAGCACAAACTCTTAGAAGATTCACTCTTCTTGAACTTCAGTCGGCATTGTGCGTTTTGTATTCAATCCCGATGCAATTTCTGTTTCATGGTCAATGTGAAGGTCCAAGGGATACAGTAAACTCCACTGGTGCATCCGAATCTTCTACTAGTCTCCTATGAGCCGCACAAAGCTAAAACTCTTAGAAGATTCACTCTTCTTGTACTTCAATTGGCATTGTGTGTTTTGTATTCAATCCCGATACAATTTCTGTTTCATGGTCAATGTGAAGGTCCAAGGGATACAGTAAACTTGCACTGGTGCATCGGAAGCTAATACTGGTCTCCCAGGAGCCGCTCAAAGTACAAACTCTTAGAAGATTCACTCTTCATGTACTTCAGTCGGCATTGTGCCTTTTGTATTTAATCCCGATGCAATTTCTGTGTTTCATGGTCAATGTGAAGGTCCAAGGGATACAATAAACCTCCACTGGTGCATCGGAAGCTAATACTGGTCTCCCAGGTGCCGCTCAAAGCACAAACTCTTAGAAGATTCAGTCTTCTTGTACTTAAGTCGGCATTGTGCCTTTTGTATTTAATCCCGATGCAATTTCTGTGTTTCATGGTCAAAGTGAATGTCCAAGGGATACAATAAACCTGCACTGGTGCATCGTAAGCTAATACTGGTCTCCCAGGAGCCGCTCAAAGCACAAACTCTTAGAAGATTCACTATTCTTGTACTTCAGTCGGCATTTTGCCTTTTGTATTTAATCCCGATGCAATTTCTGTGTTTCATGGTCAATGTGAAGGTCCAAGGGATACAGTAAACTGCACTGGTGCATCCGAATCTATTACTGGTCTCCTAGGAGCCGCTCAAAGCACAAACTCTTAGAAGATTCACTCTTCTTGTACTTCAGTCGGCATTGTGACTTTTGTATTTAATCCCGATGCAATTTCTGTGATTCATGGTCAATGTGAAGGTCCAAGGGATACAGTAACCCTGCACTGGTGCATCGGAAGCTATTACTGGTCTCCCAGGAGCCGCTCAAAGCACAAACTCCTAGAAGATTCACTCTTCTTGTACTTCAGTCGGCATTGTGCGTTTTGTATTCAATCCCGATGCAATTTCTGTTTCATGGTCAATGTGAAGGTCCAAGGGATACAGTAAACTCCACTGGTGCATCCGATTCTTCTACTGGTCTACTATGAGCCGCACAAAGCACAAACTCTTAGAAGATTCACTCTTCTTGTACTTCAGTTGGCATTGTGCGTTTTGTATTCAATCCCGATACAATTTCTGTTTCATGGTCAATGTGAAGGTCCAAGGGATACAGTAAACTTGCACTGGTGCATCGGAAGCTAATACTGGTCTCCCAGGAGCCGCTCATAGCACAAACTCTTAGAAGATTCACTCTTCTTGTACTTCAGTCGGCATTTTGCCTTTTGTATTTAATCCCGATGCAATTTCTGTGTTTCATTATCAATGTGAAGGTCCAAGGGATACAATAAACCTACACTGGTGCATCGGAAGCTAATACTGGTCTCCCAGGAGCCGCTCAAAGCACAAACTCTTAGAAGATTCACTCTTCTTGTACTTCAGTCGGCATTGTTCCATTTGTATTTAATCCCGATGCAATTTCTGTGTTTCATGGTCAATTTGAAGGTCCAAGGGATACAATAAACCTGCACTGGTGCATCGGAAGCTAATACTGGTCTCCCAGGAGCCGCTCAAAGCACAAACTCTTAGAAGATTCACTCTTCTTGTACTTCAGTCGGCATTGTGCCTTTTGTATTGAATCCCGATACAAAATCTGTGTTTCATGGTCAATGTGAAGGTCCAAGGGATACAGTAAACCTGCACTGGTGCATCGGAAGCTAATACTGGTCTCCCAGGTGCCGCTCAAAGCACAAACTCTTAGAAGATTCACTCTTCTTGTACTTAAGTCCGCATTGTGCCTTTTGTATTGAATCCCGATACAATATCTGTGTTTCATGGCCAATGTGAAGGTCCAAGGGTTGCAGTAAACCTGCACTGGTGCATCGGAAGCTAATACTGGTCTCCCAGGAGCTGCTAAAAGCACAAACTGTTATAAGATTCACTCTTCTTGCATTTCAGTCGGCATTGTGCCTTTTGTATTTAATCCCGATGCAATTTCTGTGTTTCATGGTCAATGTGAAGGTCCAAGGGAAACAACAAACCGGCACTGGTGCATCGGAAGCTAATACTGGTCACCCAGGAGCCGCTCAAAGCACAAACTCTTAGAAGATTCACTCTTCTTGTACTTCAGTCGGCATTGTGCCTTTTGTATTTAATCCCGATGCAATTTCTGTGATTCATGGTCAATGTGAAGGTCCAAGGGATACAGTAAACCTGCACTGGTGCATCGGAAGCTAATACTGGTCTCCCAGGAGCCGCTCAAAGCACAAACTCTTAGAAGATTCACTCTTCTTGTACTTCAGTCGGCATTGTGCGTTTTGTATTCAATCCCGATGCAATTTCTGTTTCATGGTCAAAGTGAAGGTCCAAGGGATACAGTAGACTCCACTGGTGCATCCGAATCTTCTACTGGTCTCCTAGGAGCCCCACAAAGCAAAAACTCTTAGAAGATTCACTCTTCTTGTACTTCAGTTGGCATTGTGCGTTTTGTATTCAATCCCGATACAATTTCTGTTTCATGGTCAATGTGAAGGTCCAAGGGATACAGTAAACTTGCATTGGTGCATCGGAAGCTAATACTGGTCTCCCAGGAGCCGCTCAAAGCACAAACTCTTAGAAGATTCACTCTTCTTGTACTTCAGTCGGCATTGTGCCTTTTGTATTTAATTCCGATGCAATTTCTGTGTTTCATGGTCAAAGTGAATGTCCAAGGGATACAATAAACCTGCACTGGTGCATCGGAAGCTAATACTGGTCTCCCAGGAGCCGCTCAAAGCACAAACTCTTAGAAGATTCACTCTTCTTGTACTTCAGTCGGCATTGTGCCTTTTGTATTTAATCCCGATGCAAATTCTGTGTTTCATGGTCAATGTGAAGGTCTAAGGGATACAGTAAACCTGCACTGGTGCACCGGAATCAAATACTGGTTTCCCAGGAGCCGTTCAAAGCACAAACTCTTAGAAGATTCACTCTTCTTGTACTTCAGTCGGCATTGTGCTTTTGTATTTAATCCCGTTGCAATTTCTGTGTTTCATGGTCAATGTGACGGTCCAAGGGATACAGTAAATCCGCACTGGTGCATCGGAATGTAATACTGGTCTCCCAGGAGCCGCTCAAAGCACAAACTCTTAAAAGATTCACTCTTCTTGTACTTCAGTCGGCATTTTGCCTTTTGTATTTAATCCCGATGCAATTTCTGTGTTTCATGGTCAATGTGAAGGTCCAAGGGATACAGTAAACTGCACTGGTGCATCCGAATCTATTACTGGTCTCCTAGGAGCCGCTCAAAGCACAAACTCTTAGAAGATTCACTCTTCTTGTACTTCAGTCGGCATTGTGACTTTTGTATTTAATCCCGATGCAATTTCTGTGATTCATGGTCAATGTGAAGGTCCAAGGGATACAGTAAACCTGCAATGGTGCATCGGAAGCTAATACTGGTCTCCCAGGTGCCGCTCAAAGCACAAACTCTTAGAAGATTCAGTCTTCTTGTACTTAAGTCGGCATTGTGCCTTTTGTATTTAATCCCGATGCAATTTCTGTGTTTCATGGTCAAAGTGAATGTCCAAGGGATACAATAAACCTGCACTGGTGCATCGTAAGCTAATACTGGTCTCCCAGGAGCCGCTCAAAGCACAAACTCTTAGAAGATTCACTCTTCTTGTACTTCAGTCGGCATTTTGCCTTTTGTATTTAATCCCGATGCAATTTCTGTGTTTCATGGTCAATGTGAAGGTCCAAGGGATACAGTAAACTGCACTGGTGCATCCGAATCTATTACTGGTCTCATAGGAGCCGCTCAAAGCACAAACTCTTAGAAGATTCACTCTTCTTGTACTTCAGTCGGCATTGTGACTTTTGTATTTAATCCCGATGCAATTTCTGTGATTCATGGTCAATGTGAAGGTCCAAGGGATACAGTAAACCTGCACTGGTGCATCGGAAGCTAATACTGGTCTCCCAGGAGCCGCTCAAAGCACAAACTCTTAGAAGATTCACTCTTCTTGTACTTCAGTCGGCATTGTGCGTTTTGTATTCAATGCCGATGCAATTTCTGTTTCATGGTCAATGTGAAGGTCCAAGGGATACAGTAAACTCCACTGGTGCATCCGAATCTTCTACTGGTCTACTATGAGCCGCACAAAGCACAAACTCTTAGAAGATTCACTCTTCTTGTACTTCAGTTGGCATTGTGCGTTTTGTATTCAATCCCGATACAATTTCTGTTTCATGGTCAATGTGAAGTTCCAAGGGATACAGTAAACTTGCACTGGTGCATCGGAAGCTAATACTGGTCTCCCAGGAGCCGCTCAAAGCACAAACTCTTAGAAGATTCACTCTTCTTGTACTTCAGTCGGCATTTTGCCTTTTGTATTTAATCCCGATGCAATTTCTGTGTTTCATTATCAATGTGAAGGTCCAAGGGATACAATAAACCTACACTGGTGCATCGGAAGCTAATACTGGTCTCCCAGGAGCCGCTCAAAGCACAAACTCTTAGAAGATTCACTCTTCTTGTACTTCAGTCGGCATTGTGCCATTTGTATTTAATCCCGATGCAATTTCTGTGTTTCATGGTCAATTTGAAGGTCCAAGGGATACAATAAACCTGCACTGGTGCATCGGAAGCTAATACTGGTCTCCCAGGAGCCGCTCAAAGCACAAACTCTTAGAAGATTCACTCTTCTTGTACTTCAGTCGGCATTGTGCCTTTTGTATTGAATCCCGATACAAAATCTGTGTTTCATGGTCAATGTGAAGGTCCAAGGGATACAGTAAACCTGCACTGGTGCATCGGAAGCTAATACTGGTCTCCCAGGTGCCGCTCAAAGCACAAACTCTTAGAAGATTCACTCTTCTTGTACTTAAGTCCGCATTGTGCCTTTTGTATTGAATCCCGATACAATTTCTGTGTTTCATGGCCAATGTGAAAGTCCAAGGGTTGCAGTAAACCTGCACTGGTGCATCGGAAGCTAATACTGGTCTCCCAGGAGCTGCTCAAAGCACAAACTCTTATAAGATTTTCTCTTCTTGCATTTCAGTCGGCATTGTGCCTTTTGTATTTAATCCCGATGCAATTTCTGTGTTTCATGGTCAATGTGAAGGTCCAAGGGAAACAACAAACCGGCACTGGTGCATCGGAAGCTAATACTGGTCACCCAGGAGCCGCTCAAATCACAAACTCTTAGAAGATTCACTCTTCTTGTACTTCAGTCGGCATTGTGCCTTTTGTATTTAATCCCGATGCAATTTCTGTGATTTATGGTCAATATGAAGGTCCAAGGGATACAGTAAACCTGCACTGGTGCATCGGAAGCTAATACTGGTCTCCCAGGAGCCGCTCAAAGCACAAACTCTTAGAAGATTCACTCTTCTTGTACTTCAGTCGGCATTGTGCGTTTTGTATTCAATCCCGATGCAATTTCTGTTTCATGGTCAATGTGAAGGTCCAAGGGATACAGTAAACTCCACTGGTGCATCCGAATCTTCTACTGGTCTCCTAGGAGCCCCACAAAGCACAAACTCTTAGAAGATTCACTCTTCTTGTACTTCAGTTGGCATTGTGCGTTTTGTATTCAATCCCGATACAATTTCTGTTTCATGGTCAATGTGAAGGTCCAAGGGATACAGTAAACTTGCATTGGTGCATCGGAAGCTAATACTGGTCTCCCAGGAGCCGCTCAAAGCACAAACTCTTAGAAGATTCACTCTTCTTGTACTTCAGTCGGCATTGTGCCTTTTGTATTTAATCCCGATGCAATTTCTGTGTTTCATGGTCAAAGTGAATGTCCAAGGGATACAATAAACCTGCACTGGTGCATCGGAAGCTAATACTGGTCTCCCAGGAGCCGCTCAAAGCACAAACTCTTAGAAGATTCACTCTTCTTGTACTTCAGTCGGCATTGTGCCTTTTGTATTTAATCCCGATGCAATTCCTGTGTTTCATGGTCAATGTGAAGGTCTAAGGGATACAGTAAACCAGCACTGGTGCACCGGAATCAAATACTGGTTTCCCAGGAGCCGTTCAAAGCACAAACTCTTAGAAGATTCACTCTTCTTGTACTTCAGTCGGCATTGTGCTTTTGTATTTAATCCCGTTGCAATTGCTGTGTTTCATGGTCAATGTGACGGTCCAAGGGATACAGTAAATCCGCACTGGTGCATCGGAATGTAATACTGGTCTCCCAGGAGCCGCTCAAAGCACAAACTCTTAAAAGATTCACTCTTCTTGTACTTCAGTCGGCATTTTGCCTTTTGTATTTAATCCCGATGCAATTTCTGTGATTCATGGTCAATGTGAAGGTCCAAGGGATACAGTAAACCTGCAATGGTGCATCGGAAGCTAATACTGGTCTCCCAGGAGCCGCTCAAAGCACAAACTCTTAGAAGATTCACTCTTCTTGTACTTCAGTCGGCACTGTGCGTTTTGTATTCAATCCCGATGCAATTTCGGTTTCATGGTCAATGTGAAGGTCCAAGGGATACAGTAAACTCCACTGGTGCATCCGAATCTTCTACTGGTCTCCTAGGAGCCGCACAAAGCACAAACTCTTAGAAGATTCACTCTTCTTGTACTTCAGTTGGCATTGTGCGTTTTGTATTCAATCCCGATACAATTTCTGTTTCATGGTCAATGTGAAGGTCCAAGGGATACAGTAAACTTGCACTGGTGCATCGGAAGCTAATACTGGTCTCCCAGGAGCCGCTCAAAGCACAAACTCTTAGAAGATTCACTCTTCTTGTACATCAGTCGGCATTTTTGCCTTTTGTATTTAATCCCGATGCAATTTCTGTGATTCATGGTAAATGTGAAGGTCCAAAGGATACAATAAACCTGCACTGGTGCATCGGAAGCTAATACTGGTCTCCCAGGTGCCGCTCAAAGCACAAACTCTTAGAAGATTCACTCTTCTTGTACTTCAGTCGGCATTGTGCCATTTGTATTGAATCCCGATACAAAATCTGTGTTTCATGGTCAATGTGAAGGTCCAAGGGATACAGTAAACCTGCACTGGTGCATCGGAAGCTAATACTGGTCTCCCAGATGCCGCTCAAAGCACAAACTCTTAGAAGATTCACTCTTCTTGTACTTAAGTCCGCATTGTGCCTTTTGTATTGAATCCCGATACAATTTCTGTGTTTCATGGCCAATGTGAAAGGTCCAAGGGTTGCAGTAAACCTGCACTGGTGCATCGGAAGCTAAAACTGGTCTCCCAGGAGCCGCTAAAAGCACAATCTGTTATAAGATTCACTCTTCTTGCATTTCAGTCGGCATTGTGCCTTTTGTATTTAATCCCGATGCAATTTCTGTGTTTCATGGTCAATGTGAAGGTCCAAGGGAAACAACAAACCGGCACTGGTGCATCGGAAGCTAATACTGGTCACCCAGGAGCCGCTCAAAGCACAAACTCTTAGAAGATTCACTCTTCTTGTACTTCAGTCGGCATTGTGCCTTTTGTATTTAATCCCGATGCAATTTCTGTGTTTCATGGTCAATGTGAAGGTCTAAGGGATACAGTAAACCTGTACTGGTGCACCGGAATCTAATACTGGTTTCCCAGGAGCCGTTCAAAGCACAAACTCTTAGAAGATTCACTCTTCTTGTACTTCAGTCGGCATTGTGCCTTTTGTATTTAATCCCGTTGCAATTTCTGTGTTTCATGGTCAATGTGACTGTCCAAGGGATACAGTAAACCCGCACTGGTGCATCGGAATCTAATACTGGTCTCCCAGGAGCCGCTCAAAGCACAAACTCTAAGAAGATTGACTCTTCTTGTACTTCAGTCGGCATTTTGTCTTTTGTATTTAATCCCGATGCAATTTCTGTGTTTCATGGTCAATGTGAAGGTCCAAGGGATAGAGTAAACTGCACTGGTGCATCCGAATCTATTACTGGTCTCCTAGGAGCCGCTCAAAGCACAAACTCTTAGAAGATTCACTCTTCTTGTACTTCAGTCGGCATTGTGACTTTTGTATTTAATCCCGATGCAATTTCTGTGATTCATGGTCAATGTGAAGGTCCAAGGGACACAGTAAACCTGCACTGGTGCATCGGAAGCTAATACTGGTCTCCCAGGAGCCGCTCAAAGCACAAACTCTTAGAAGATTCACTCTTCTTGTACTTCAGTCGGCATTGTGCGTTTTGTATTCAATCCCGATGCAATTTCTGTTTCATGGTCAATGTGAAGGTCCAAGGGATACAGTAAACTTGCACTGGTGCATCGGAAGCTAATACTGGTCTCCCAGGAGCCGCTCAAAGTACAAACTCTTAGAAGATTCACTCTTCATGTACTTCAGTCGGCATTGTGCCTTTTGTATTTAATCCCGATGCAATTTCTGTGTTTCATGGTCAATGTGAAGGTCCAAGGGATACAATAAACCTCCACTGGTGCATCGGAAGCTAATACTGGTCTCCCAGGTGCCGCTCAAAGCACAAACTCTTAGAAGATTCACTCTTCTTGTACTTCAGTCGGCATTTTGCCTTTTGTATTTAATCCCGATGCAATTTCTGTGTTTCATGGTCAATGTGAAGGTCCAAGGGATACAGTAAACTGCACTGGTGCATCCGAATCTATTACTGGTCTCCTAGGAGCCGCTCAAAGCACAAACTCTTAGAAGATTCACTCTTCTTGTACTTCAGTCGGCATTGTGACTTTTGTATTTAATCCCGATGCAATTTCTGTGATTCATGGTCAATGTGAAGGTCCAAGGGATACAGTAAACCTGCACTGGTGCATCGGATGCTAATACTGGTCTCCCAGGAGCCGCTCAAAGCACAAACTCTTAGAAGATTCACTCTTCTTGTACTTCAGTCGGCATTGTGCGTTTTGTATTCAATCCCGATGCAATTTCTGTTTCATGGTCAATGTGAAGGTCCAAGGGATACAGTAAACTCCACTGGTGCATCCGAATCTTCTACTGGTCTCCTATGAGCCGCACAAAGCACAAACTCTTAGAAGATTCACTCTTCTTGTACTTCAGTTGGCATTGTGCGTTTTGTATTCAATCCCGATACAATTTCTGTTTCATTGTCAATGTGAAGGTCCAAGGGATACAGTAAACTTGCACTGGTGCATCGGAAGCTAATACTGGTCTCCCAGGAGCCGCTCAAAGTACAAACTCTTAGAAGATTCACTCTTCATGTACTTCAGTCGGCATTGTGCCTTTTGTATTTAATCCCGATGCAATTTCTGTGTTTCATGGTCAATGTGAAGGTCCAAGGGATACAATAAACCTCCACTGGTGCAACGGAAGCTAATACTGCTCTCCCAGGTGCCGCTCAAAGCACAAACTCTTAGAAGATTCAGTCTTCTTGTACTTCAGTCGGCATTGTGCCTTTTGTATTTAATCCCGATGCAATTTCTGTGTTTCATGGTCAATGTGAAGGTCTAAGGGATACAGTAAACCTGCACTGGTGCACCGGAATCAAATATTGGTTTCCCAGGAGCCGTTCAAAGCACAAACTCTTAGAAGATTCACTCTTCTTGTACTTCAGTCGGCATTGTGCTTTTGTATTTAATCCCGATGCAATTTCTGTGTTTCATGGTCAATGTGACGGTCCAAGGGATACAGTAAATCCGCACTGGTGCACCGGAATCTAATACTGGTTTCCCAGGAGCCGTTCAAAGCACAAACTCTTAGAAGATTCACTCTTCTTGTACTTCAGTCGGCATTGTGCCTTTTGTATTTAATCCCGTTGCAATTTCTGTGTTTCATGGTCAATGTGACTGTCCAAGGGATACAGTAAACCCGCACTGGTGCATCGGAATCTAATACTGGTCTCCCAGGAGCCGCTCAAAGCACAAACTCTAAGAAGATTGACTCTTCTTGTACTTCAGTCGGCATTTTGTCTTTTGTATTTAATCCCGATGCAATTTCTGTGTTTCATGGTCAATGTGAAGGTCCAAGGGATAGAGTAAACTGCACTGGTGCATCCGAATCTATTACTGGTCTCCTAGGAGCCGCTCAAAGCACAAACTCTTAGAAGATTCACTCTTCTTGTACTTCAGTCGGCATTGTGACTTTTGTATTTAATCCCGATGCAATTTCTGTGATTCATGGTCAATGTGAAGGTCCAAGGGACACAGTAAACCTGCACTGGTGCATCGGAAGCTAATACTGGTCTCCCAGGAGCCGCTCAAAGCACAAACTCTTAGAAGATTCACTCTTCTTGTACTTCAGTCGGCATTGTGCGTTTTGTATTCAATCCCGATGCAATTTCTGTTTCATGGTCAATGTGAAGGTCCAAGGGATACAGTAAACTTGCACTGGTGCATCGGAAGCTAATACTGGTCTCCCAGGAGCCGCTCAAAGTACAAACTCTTAGAAGATTCACTCTTCATGTACTTCAGTCGGCATTGTGCCTTTTGTATTTAATCCCGATGCAATTTCTGTGTTTCATGGTCAAAGTGAATGTCCAAGGGATACAATAAACCTGCACTGGTGCATCGGAAGCTAATACTGGTCTCCCAGGAGCCGCTAAAGGCACAATCTGTTATAAGATTCACTCTTCTTGCATTTCAGTCGGCATTGTGCCTTTTGTATTTAATCCCGATGCAATTTCTGTGTTTCATGGTCAATGTGAAGGTCCAAGGGAAACAACAAACCGGCACTGGTGCATCGGAAGCTAATACTGGTCACCCAGGAGCCGCTCAAAGCACAAACTCTTAGAAGATTCACTCTTCTTGTACTTCAGTCGGCATTGTGCCTTTTGTATTTAATCCCGATGCAATTTCTGTGTTTCATGGTCAATGTGAAGGTCTAAGGGATACAGTAAACCTGTACTGGTGCACCGGAATCTAATACTGGTTTCCCAGGAGCCGTTCAAAGCACAAACTCTTAGAAGATTCACTCTTCTTGTACTTCAGTCGGCATTGTGCCTTTTGTATTTAATCCCGTTGCAATTTCTGTGTTTCATGGTCAATGTGACTGTCCAAGGGATACAGTAAACCCGCACTGGTGCATCGGAATCTAATACTGGTCTCCCAGGAGCCGCTCAAAGCACAAACTCTAAGAAGATTGACTCTTCTTGTACTTCAGTCGGCATTTTGTCTTTTGTATTTAATCCCGATGCAATTTCTGTGTTTCATGGTCAATGTGAAGGTCCAAGGGATAGAGTAAACTGCACTGGTGCATCCGAATCTATTACTGGTCTCCTAGGAGCCGCTCAAAGCACAAACTCTTAGAACATTCACTCTTCTTGTACTTCAGTCGGCATTGTGACTTTTGTATTTAATCCCGATGCAATTTCTGTGATTCATGGTCAATGTGAAGGTCCAAGGGACACAGTAAACCTGCACTGGTGCATCGGAAGCTAATACTGGTCTCCCAGGAGCCGCTCAAAGCACAAACTCTTAGAAGATTCACTCTTCTTGTACTTCAGTCGGCATTGTGCGTTTTGTATTCAATCCCGATGCAATTTCTGTTTCATGGTCAATGTGAAGGTCCAAGGGATACAGTAAACTTGCACTGGTGCATCGGAAGCTAATACTGGTCTCCCAGGAGCCGCTCAAAGTACAAACTCTTAGAAGATTCACTCTTCATGTACTTCAGTCGGCATTGTGCCTTTTGTATTTAATCCCGATGCAATTTCTGTGTTTCATGGTCAATGTGAAGGTCCAAGGAATACAATAAACCTCCACTGGTGCATCGGAAGCTAATACTGGTCTCCCAGGTGCCGCTCAAAGCACAAACTCTTAGAAGATTCACTCTTCTTGTACTTCAGTCGGCATTTTGCCTTTTGTATTTAATCCCGATGCAATTTCTGTGTTTCATGGTCAATGTGAAGGTCCAAGGGATACAGTAAACTGCACTGGTGCATCCGAATCTATTACTGGTCTCCTAGGAGCCGCTCAAAGCACAAACTCTTAGAAGATTCACTCTTCTTGTACTTCAGTCGGCATTGTGCGTTTTGTATTCAATCCCGATGCAATTTCTGTTTCATGGTCAATGTGAAGGTCCAAGGGATACAGTAAACTCCACTGGTGCATCCGAATCTTCTACTGGTCTCCTATGAGCCGCACAAAGCACAAACTCTTAGAAGATTCACTCTTCTTGTACTTCAGTTGGCATTGTGCGTTTTGTATTCAATCCCGATACAATTTCTGTTTCATTGTCAATTTGAAGGTCCAAGGGATACAGTAAACTTGCACTGGTGCTTCGGAAGCTAATACTGGTCTCCCAGGAGTCGCTCAAAGTACAAACTCTTAGAAGATTCACTCTTCATGTACTTCAGTCGGCATTGTGCCTTTTGTATTTAATCCCGATGCAATTTCTGTGTTTCATGGTCAATGTGAAGGTCCAAGGGATACAATAAACCTCCACTGGTGCATCGGAAGCTAATACTGCTCTCCCAGGTGCCGCTCAAAGCACAAACTCTTAGAAGATTCAGTCTTCTTGTACTTCAGTCGGCATTGTGCCTTTTGTATTTAATCCCGATGCAATTTCTGTGTTTCATGGTCAATGTGAAGGTCTAAGGGATACAGTAAACCTGCACTGGTGCACCGGAATCAAATACTGGTTTCCCAGGAGCCGTTCAAAGCACAAACTCTTAGAAGATTCACTCTTCTTGTACTTCAGTCGGCATTGTGCTTTTGTATTTAATCCCGATGCAATTTCTGTGTTTCATGGTCAATGTGACGGTCCAAGGGATACAGTAAATCCGCACTGGTGCATCGGAATGTAATACTGGTCTCCCAGGAGCCGCTCAAAGCACAAACTCTTAAAAGATTCACTCTTCTTGTACTTCAGTCGGCATTTTGCCTTTTGTATTTAATCCCGATGCAATTTCTGTGTTTCATGGTCAATGTGAAGGTCCAAGGGATACAGTAAACTGCACTGGTGCATCCGAATCTATTACTGGTCTCCTAGGAGCCGCTCAAAGCACAAACTCTTAGAAGATTCACTCTTCTTGTACTTCAGTCGGCATTGTGACTTTTGTATTTAATCCCGATGCAATTTCTGTGATTCATGGTCAATGTGAAGGTCCAAGGGATACAGTAAACCTGCAATGGTGCATCGGAAGCTAATACTGGTCTCCCAGGTGCCGCTCAAAGCACAAACTCTTAGAAGATTCAGTCTTCTTGTACTTAAGTCGGCATTGTGCCTTTTGTATTTAATCCCGATGCAATTTCTGTGTTTCATGGTCAAAGTGAATGTCCAAGGGATACAATAAACCTGCACTGGTGCATCGTAAGCTAATACTGGTCTCCCAGGAGCCGCTCAAAGCACAAACTCTTAGAAGATTCACTCTTCTTGTACTTCAGTCGGCATTTTGCCTTTTGTATTTAATCCCGATGCAATTTCTGTGTTTCATGGTCAATGTGAAGGTCCAAGGGATACAGTAAACTGCACTGGTGCATCCGAATCTATTACTGGTCTCATAGGAGCCGCTCAAAGCACAAACTCTTAGAAGATTCACTCTTCTTGTACTTCATTCGGCATTGTGACTTTTGTATTTAATCCCGATGCAATTTCTGTGATTCATGGTCAATGTGAAGGTCCAAGGGATACAGTAAACCTGCACTGGTGCATCGGAAGCTAATACTGGTCTCCCAGGAGCCGCTCAAAGCACAAACTCTTAGAAGATTCACTCTTCTTGTACTTCAGTCGGCATTGTGCGTTTTGTATTCAATCCCGATGCAATTTCTGTTTCATGGTCAATGTGAAGGTCCAAGGGATACAGTAAACTTGCATTGGTGCATCGGAAGCTAATACTGGTCTCCCAGGAGCCGCTCAAAGCACAAACTCTTAGAAGATTCACTCTTCTTGTACTTCAGTCGGCATTGTGCCTTTTGTATTTAATCCCGATGCAATTTCTGTGTTTCATGGTCAAAGTGAATGTCCAAGGGATACAATAAACCTGCACTGGTGCATCGGAAGCTAATACTGGTCTCCCAGGAGCCGCTCAAAGCACAAACTCTTAGAAGATTCACTCTTCTTGTACTTCAGTCGGCATTGTGCCTTTTGTATTTAATCCCGATGCAATTTCTGTGTTTCATGGTCAATGTGAAGGTCTAAGGGATACAGTAAACCTGCACTGGTGCACCGGAATCAAATACTGGTTTCCCAGGAGCCGTTCAAAGCACAAACTCTTAGAAGATTCACTCTTCTTGTACTTCAGTCGGCATTGTGCTTTTGTATTTAATCCCGTTGCAATTTCTGTGTTTCATGGTCAATGTGACGGTCCAAGGGATACAGTAAACTCCACTGGTGCATCCGAATCTTCTACTGGTCTACTATGAGCCGCACAAAGCACAAACTCTTAGAAGATTCACTCTTCTTGTACTTCAGTTGGCATTGTGCGTTTTGTATTCAATCCCGATACAATTTCTGTTTCATGGTCAATGTGAAGGTCCAAGGGATACAGTAAACTTGCACTGGTGCATCGGAAGCTAATACTGGTCTCCCAGGAGCCGCTCAAAGCACAAACTCTTAGAAGATTCACTCTTCTTGTACTTCAGTCGGCATTTTGCCTTTTGTATTTAATCCCGATGCAATTTCTGTGTTTCATTATCAATGTGAAGGTCCAAGGGATACAATAAACCTACACTGGTGCATCGGAAGCTAATACTGGTCTCCCAGGAGCCGCTCAAAGCACAAACTCTTAGAAGATTCACTCTTCTTGTACTTAAGTCAGCATTGTGCCTTTTGTATTGAATCCCGATACAATTTCTGTGTTTCATGGCCAATGTGAAAGTCCAAGGGTTGCAGTAAACCTGCACTGGTGCATCGGAAGCTAATACTGGTCTCCCAGGAGCTGCTAAAAGCACAAACTGTTATAAGATTCACTCTTCTTGCATTTCAGTCGGCATTGTGCCTTTTGTATTTAATCCCGATGCAATTTCTGTGTTTCATGGTCAATGTGAAGGTCCAAGGGAAACAACAAACCGGCACTGGTGCATCGGAAGCTAATACTGGTCACCCAGGAGCCGCTCAAAGCACAAACTCTTAGAAGATTCACTCTTCTTGTACTTCAGTCGGCATTGTGCCTTTTGTATTTAATCCCGATGCAATTTCTGTGATTCATGGTCAATGTGAAGGTCCAAGGGATACAGTAAACCTGCACTGGTGCATCGGAAGCTAATACTGGTCTCCCAGGAGCCGCTCAAAGCACAAACTCTTAGAAGATTCACTCTTCTTGTACTTCAGTCGGCATTGTGCGTTTTGTATTCAATCCCGATGCAATTTCTGTTTCATGGTCAATGTGAAGGTCCAAGGGATACAGTAAACTTGCATTGGTGCATCGGAAGCTAATACTGGTCTCCCAGGAGCCGCTCAAAGCACAAACTCTTAGAAGATTCACTCTTCTTGTACTTCAGTCGGCATTGTGCCTTTTGTATTTAATCCCGATGCAATTTCTGTGTTTCATGGTCAAAGTGAATGTCCAAGGGATACAATAAACCTGCACTGGTGCATCGGAAGCTAATACTGGTCTCCCAGGAGCCGCTCAAAGCACAAACTCTTAGAAGATTCACTCTTCTTGTACTTCAGTCGGCATTGTGCCTTTTGTATTTAATCCCGATGCAATTTCTGTGTTTCATGGTCAATGTGAAGGTCTAAGGGATACAGTAAACCTGCACTGGTGCACCGGAATCAAATACTGGTTTCCCAGGAGCCGTTCAAAGCACAAACTCTTAGAAGATTCACTCTTCTTGTACTTCAGTCGGCATTGTGCTTTTGTATTTAATCCCGTTGCAATTTCTGTGTTTCATGGTCAATGTGACGGTCCAAGGGATACAGTAAATCCGCACTGGTGCATCGGAATGTAATACTGGTCTCCCAGGAGCCGCTCAAAGCACAAACTCTTAAAAGATTCACTCTTCTTGTACTTCAGTCGGCATTTTGCGTTTTGTATTGAATCCCGATGCAATTTCTGTGTTTCATGGTCAATGTGAAGGTCCAAGGGATACAGTAAACTGCACTGGTGCATCCGAATCTATTACTGGTCTCCTAGGAGCCGCTCAAAGCACAAACTCTTAGAAGATTCACTCTTCTTGTACTTCAGTCGGCATTGTGACTTTTGTATTTAATCCCGATGCAATTTCTGTGATTCATGGTCAATGTGAAGGTCCAAGGGATACAGTAAACCTGCAATGGTGCATCGGAAGCTAATACTGGTCTCCCAGGAGCCGCTCAAAGCACAAACTCTTAGAAGATTCACTCTTCTTGTACTTCAGTCGACACTGTGCGTTTTGTATTCAATCCCGATGCAATTTCTGTTTCATGGTCAATGTGAAGGTCCAAGGGATACAGTAAACTCCACTGGTGCATCCGAATCTTCTACTGGTCTCCTAGGAGCCGCACAAAGCACAAACTCTTAGAAGATTCACTCTTCTTGTACTTCAGTCGGCATTGTGCCATTTGTATTTAATCCCGATGCAATTTCTGTGTTTCATGGTCAATGTGAATGTCCAAGGGATACAATAAACCTGCACTGGTGCACCGGAATCAAATACTGGTTTCCCAGGAGCCGTTCAAAGCACAAACTCTTAGAAGATTCACTCTTCTTGTACTTCAGTCGGCATTGTGCCTTTTGTATTTAATCCCGTTGCAATTTCTGTGTTTCATGGTCAATGTGACTGTCCAAGGGATACAGTAAACCCGCACTGGTGCATCGGAATCTAATACTGGTCTCCCAGGAGCCGCTCAAAGCACAAACTCTAAGAAGATTGACTCTTCTTGTACTTCAGTCGGCATTTTGTCTTTTGTATTTAATCCCGATGCAATTTCTGTGTTTCATGGTCAATGTGAAGGTCCAAGGGATAGAGTAAACTGCACTGGTGCATCCGAATCTATTACTGGTCTCCTAGGAGCCGCTCAAAGCACAAACTCTTAGAACATTCACTCTTCTTGTACTTCAGTCGGCATTGTGACTTTTGTATTTAATCCCGATGCAATTTCTGTGATTCATGGTCAATGTGAAGGTCCAAGGGACACAGTAAACCTGCACTGGTGCATCGGAAGCTAATACTGGTCTCCCAGGAGCCGCTCAAAGCACAAACTCTTAGAAGATTCACTCTTCTTGTACTTCAGTCGGCATTGTGCGTTTTGTATTCAATCCCGATGCAATTTCTGTTTCATGGTCAATGTGAAGGTCCAAGGGATACAGTAAACTTGCACTGGTGCATCGGAAGCTAATACTGGTCTCCCAGGAGCCGCTCAAAGTACAAACTCTTAGAAGATTCACTCTTCATGTACTTCAGTCGGCATTGTGCCTTTTGTATTTAATCCCGATGCAATTTCTGTGTTTCATGGTCAATGTGAAGGTCCAAGGGATACAATAAACCTCCACTGGTGCATCGGAAGCTAATACTGGTCTCCCAGGTGCCGCTCAAAGCACAAACTCTTAGAAGATTCACTCTTCTTGTACTTCAGTCGGCATTTTGCCTTTTGTATTTAATCCCGATGCAATTTCTGTGTTTCATGGTCAATGTGAAGGTCCAAGGGATACAGTAAACTGCACTGGTGCATCCGAATCTATTACTGGTCTCCTAGGAGCCGCTCAAAGCACAAACTCTTAGAAGATTCACTCTTCTTGTACTTCAGTCGGCATTGTGCGTTTTGTATTCAATCCCGATGCAATTTCTGTTTCATGGTCAATGTGAAGGTCCAAGGGATACAGTAAACTCCACTGGTGCATCCGAATCTTCTACTGGTCTCCTATGAGCCGCACAAAGCACAAACTCTTAGAAGATTCACTCTTCTTGTACTTCAGTTGGCATTGTGCGTTTTGTATTCAATCCCGATACAATTTCTGTTTCATTGTCAATTTGAAGGTCCAAGGGATACAGTAAACTTGCACTGGTGCTTCGGAAGCTAATACTGGTCTCCCAGGAGTCGCTCAAAGTACAAACTCTTAGAAGATTCACTCTTCATGTACTTCAGTCGGCATTGTGCCTTTTGTATTTAATCCCGATGCAATTTCTGTGTTTCATGGTCAATGTGAAGGTCCAAGGGATACAATAAACCTCCACTGGTGCATCGGAAGCTAATACTGCTCTCCCAGGTGCCGCTCAAAGCCCAAACTCTTAGAAGATTCAGTCTTCTTGTACTTCAGTCGGCATTGTGCCTTTTGTATTTAATCCCGATGCAATTTCTGTGTTTCATGGTCAATGTGAAGGTCTAAGGGATACAGTAAACCTGCACTGGTGCACCGGAATCAAATACTGGTTTCCCAGGAGCCGTTCAAAGCACAAACTCTTAGAAGATTCACTCTTCTTGTACTTCAGTCGGCATTGTGCTTTTGTATTTAATCCCGATGCAATTTCTGTGTTTCATGGTCAATGTGACGGTCCAAGGGATACAGTAAATCCGCACTGGTGCATCGGAATGTAATACTGGTCTCCCAGGAGCCGCTCAAAGCACAAACTCTTAAAAGATTCACTCTTCTTGTACTTCAGTCGGCATTTTGCCTTTTGTATTTAATCCCGATGCAATTTCTGTGTTTCATGGTCAATGTGAAGGTCCAAGGGATACAGTAAACTGCACTGGTGCATCCGAATCTATTACTGGTCTCCTAGGAGCCGCTCAAAGCACAAACTCTTAGAAGATTCACTCTTCTTGTACTTCAGTCGGCATTGTGACTTTTGTATTTAATCCCGATGCAATTTCTGTGATTCATGGTCAATGTGAAGGTCCAAGGGATACAGTAAACCTGCAATGGTGCATCGGAAGCTAATACTGGTCTCCCAGGTGCCGCTCAAAGCACAAACTCTTAGAAGATTCAGTCTTCTTGTACTTAAGTCGGCATTGTGCCTTTTGTATTTAATCCCGATGCAATTTCTGTGTTTCATGGTCAAAGTGAATGTCCAAGGGATACAATAAACCTGCACTGGTGCATCGTAAGCTAATACTGGTCTCCCAGGAGCCGCTCAAAGCACAAACTCTTAGAAGATTCACTCTTCTTGTACTTCAGTCGGCATTTTGCCTTTTGTATTTAATCCCGATGCAATTTCTGTGTTTCATGGTCAATGTGAAGGTCCAAGGGATACAGTAAACTGCACTGGTGCATCCGAATCTATTACTGGTCTCATAGGAGCCGCTCAAAGCACAAACTCTTAGAAGATTCACTCTTCTTGTACTTCAGTCGGCATTGTGACTTTTGTATTTAATCCCGATGCAATTTCTGTGATTCATGGTCAATGTGAAGGTCCAAGGGATACAGTAAACCTGCACTGGTGCATCGGAAGCTAATACTGGTCTCCCAGGAGCCGCTCAAAGCACAAACTCTTAGAAGATTCACTCTTCTTGTACTTCAGTAGGCATTGTGCGTTTTGTATTCAATCCCGATGCAATTTCTGTTTCATGGTCAATGTGAAGGTCCAAGGGATACAGTAAACTCCACTGGTGCATCCGAATCTTCTACTGGTCTACTATGAGCCGCACAAAGCACAAACTCTTAGAAGATTCACTCTTCTTGTACTTCAGTTGGCATTGTGCGTTTTGTATTCAATCCCGATACAATTTCTGTTTCATGGTCAATGTGAAGGTCCAAGGGATACAGTAAACTTGCACTGGTGCATCGGAAGCTAATACTGGTCTCCCAGGAGCCGCTCAAAGCACAAACTCTTAGAAGATTCACTCTTCTTGTACTTCAGTCGGCATTTTGCCTTTTGTATTTAATCCCGATGCAATTTCTGTGTTTCATTATCAATGTGAAGGTCCAAGGGATACAATAAACCTACACTGGTGCATCGGAAGCTAATACTGGTCTCCCAGGAGCCGCTCAAAGCACAAACTCTTAGAAGATTCACTCTTCTTGTACTTAAGTCAGCATTGTGCCTTTTGTATTGAATCCCGATACAATTTCTGTGTTTCATGGCCAATGTGAAAGTCCAAGGGTTGCAGTAAACCTGCACTGGTGCATCGGAAGCTAATACTGGTCTCCCAGGAGCTGCTAAAAGCACAAACTGTTATAAGATTCACTCTTCTTGCATTTCAGTCGGCATTGTGCCTTTTGTATTTAATCCCGATGCAATTTCTGTGTTTCATGGTCAATGTGAAGGTCCAAGGGAAACAACAAACCGGCACTGGTGCATCGGAAGCTAATACTGGTCACCCAGGAGCCGCTCAAAGCACAAACTCTTAGAAGATTCACTCTTCTTGTACTTCAGTCGGCATTGTGCCTTTTGTATTTAATCCCGATGCAATTTCTGTGATTCATGGTCAATGTGAAGGTCCAAGGGATACAGTAAACCTGCACTGGTGCATCGGAAGCTAATACTGGTCTCCCAGGAGCCGCTCAAAGCACAAACTCTTAGAAGATTCACTCTTCTTGTACTTCAGTCGGCATTGTGCGTTTTGTATTCAATCCCGATGCAATTTCTGTTTCATGGTCAATGTGAAGGTCCAAGGGATACAGTAAACTTGCATTGGTGCATCGGAAGCTAATACTGGTCTCCCAGGAGCCGCTCAAAGCACAAACTCTTAGAAGATTCACTCTTCTTGTACTTCAGTCGGCATTGTGCCTTTTGTATTTAATCCCGATGCAATTTCTGTGTTTCATGGTCAAAGTGAATGTCCAAGGGATACAATAAACCTGCACTGGTGCATCGGAAGCTAATACTGGTCTCCCAGGAGCCGCTCAAAGCACAAACTCTTAGAAGATTCACTCTTCTTGTACTTCAGTCGGCATTGTGCCTTTTGTATTTAATCCCGATGCAATTTCTGTGTTTCATGGTCAATGTGAAGGTCTAAGGGATACAGTAAACCTGCACTGGTGCACCGGAATCAAATACTGGTTTCCCAGGAGCCGTTCAAAGCACAAACTCTTAGAAGATTCACTCTTCTTGTACTTCAGTCGGCATTGTGCTTTTGTATTTAATCCCGTTGCAATTTCTGTGTTTCATGGTCAATGTGACGGTCCAAGGGATACAGTAAATCCGCACTGGTGCATCGGAATGTAATACTGGTCTCCCAGGAGCCGCTCAAAGCACAAACTCTTAAAAGATTCACTCTTCTTGTACTTCAGTCGGCATTTTGCGTTTTGTATTGAATCCCGATGCAATTTCTGTGTTTCATGGTCAATGTGAAGGTCCAAGGGATACAGTAAACTGCACTGGTGCATCCGAATCTATTACTGGTCTCCTAGGAGCCGCTCAAAGCACAAACTCTTAGAAGATTCACTCTTCTTGTACTTCAGTCGGCATTGTGACTTTTGTATTTAATCCCGATGCAATTTCTGTGATTCATGGTCAATGTGAAGGTCCAAGGGATACAGTAAACCTGCAATGGTGCATCGGAAGCTAATACTGGTCTCCCAGGAGCCGCTCAAAGCACAAACTCTTAGAAGATTCACTCTTCTTGTACTTCAGTCGACACTGTGCGTTTTGTATTCAATCCCGATGCAATTTCTGTTTCATGGTCAATGTGAAGGTCCAAGGGATACAGTAAACTCCACTGGTGCATCCGAATCTTCTACTGGTCTCCTAGGAGCCGCACAAAGCACAAACTCTTAGAAGATTCACTCTTCTTGTACTTCAGTCGGCATTGTGCCATTTGTATTTAATCCCGATGCAATTTCTGTGTTTCATGGTCAATGTGAATGTCCAAGGGATACAATAAACCTGCACTGGTGCATCGGAAGCTAATACTGGTCTCCCAGGAGCCGCTCAAAGCACAAACTCTTAGAAGATTCACTCTTCTTGTACTTCAGTCGGCATTGTGCCTTTTGTATTGAATCCCGATACAAAATCTGTGTTTCATGGTCAATGTGAAGGTCCAAGGGATACAGTAAACCTGCACTGGTGCATCGGAAGCTAATACTGGTCTCCCAGGTGCCGCTCAAAGCACAAACTCTTAGAAGATTCACTCTTCTTGTACTTAAGTCCGCATTGTGCCTTTTGTATTGAATCCCGATACAATTTCTGTGTTTCATGGCCAATGTGAAAGGTCCAAGGGTTGCAGTAAACCTGCACTGGTGCATCGGAAGCTAAAACTGGTCTCCCAGGAGCCGCTAAAAGCACAATCTGTTATAAGATTCACTCTTCTTGCATTTCAGTCGGCATTGTGCCTTTTGTATTTAATCCCGATGCAATTTCTGTGTTTCATGGTCAATGTGAAGGTCCAAGGGAAACAACAAACCGGCACTGGTGCATCGGAAGCTAATACTGGTCACCCAGGAGCCGCTCAAAGCACAAACTCTTAGAAGATTCACTCTTCTTGTACTTCAGTCGGCATTGTGCCTTTTGTATTTAATCCCGATGCAATTTCTGTGTTTCATGGTCAATGTGAAGGTCTAAGGGATACAGTAAACCTGTACTGGTGCACCGGAATCTAATACTGGTTTCCCAGGAGCCGTTCAAAGCACAAACTCTTAGAAGATTCACTCTTCTTGTACTTCAGTCGGCATTGTGCCTTTTGTATTTAATCCCGTTGGAATTTCTGTGTTTCATGGTCAATGTGACTGTCCAAGGGATACAGTAAACCCGCACTGGTGCATCGGAATCTAATACTGGTCTCCCAGGAGCCGCTCAAAGCACAAACTCTAAGAAGATTGACTCTTCTTGTACTTCAGTCGGCATTTTGTCTTTTGTATTTAATCCCGATGCAATTTCTGTGTTTCATGGTCAATGTGAAGGTCCAAGGGACACAGTAAACCTGCACTGGTGCATCGGAAGCTAATACTGGTCTCCCAGGAGCCGCTCAAAGCACAAACTCTTAGAAGATTCACTCTTCTTGTACTTCAGTCGGCATTGTGCGTTTTGTATTCAATCCCGATGCAATTTCTGTTTCATGGTCAATGTGAAGGTCCAAGGGATACAGTAAACTTGCACTGGTGCATCGGAAGCTAATACTGGTCTCCCAGGAGCCGCTCAAAGTACAAACTCTTAGAAGATTCACTCTTCATGTACTTCAGTCGGCATTGTGCCTTTTGTATTTAATCCCGATGCAATTTCTGTGTTTCATGGTCAATGTGAAGGTCCAAGGGATACAATAAACCTCCACTGGTGCATCGGAAGCTAATACTGGTCTCCCAGGTGCCGCTCAAAGCACAAACTCTTAGAAGATTCACTCTTCTTGTACTTCAGTCGGCATTTTGCATTTTGTATTTAATCCCGATGCAATTTCTGTGTTTCATGGTCAATGTGAAGGTCCAAGGGATACAGTAAACTGCACTGGTGCATCCGAATCTATTACTGGTCTCCTAGGAGCCGCTCAAAGCACAAACTCTTAGAAGATTCACTCTTCTTGTACTTCAGTCGGCATTGTGACTTTTGTATTTAATCCCGATGCAATTTCTGTGATTCATGGTCAATGTGAAGGTCCAAGGGATACAGTAAACCTGCACTGGTGCATCGGATGCTAATACTGGTCTCCCAGGAGCCGCTCAAAGCACAAACTCTTAGAAGATTCACTCTTCTTGTACTTCAGTCGGCATTGTGCGTTTTGTATTCAATCCCGATGCAATTTCTGTTTCATGGTCAATGTGAAGGTCCAAGGGATACAGTAAACTCCACTGGTGCATCCGAATCTTCTACTGGTCTCCTATGAGCCGCACAAAGCACAAACTCTTAGAAGATTCACTCTTCTTGTACTTCAGTTGGCATTGTGCATTTTGTATTCAATCCCGATACAATTTCTGTTTCATGGTCAATGTGAAGGTCCAAGGGATACAGTAAACTTGCACTGGTGCATCGGAAGCTAATACTGGTCTCCCAGGAGCCGCTCAAAGTACAAACTCTTAGAAGATTCACTCTTCATGTACTTCAGTCGGCATTGTGCCTTTTGTATTTAATCCCGATGCAATTTCTGTGTTTCATGGTCAATGTGAAGGTCCAAGGGATACAATAAACCTCCACTGGTGCATCGGAAGCTAATACTGGTCTCCCAGGTGCCGCTCAAAGCACAAACTCTTAGAAGATTCAGTCTTCTTGTACTTAAGTCGGCATTGTGCCTTTTGTATTTAATCCCGATGCAATTTCTGTGTTTCATGGTCAAAGTGAATGTCCAAGGGATACAATAAACCTGCACTGGTGCATCGGAAGCTAATACTGGTCTCCCAGGAGCCGCTCAAAGCACAAACTCTTAGAAGATTCACTCTTCTTGTACTTCAGTCGGCATTTTGCCTTTTGTATTTAATCCCGATGCAATTTCTGTGTTTCATGGTCAATGTGAAGGTCCAAGGGATACAGTAAACTGCACTGGTGCATCCGAATCTATTACTGGTCTCCTAGGAGCCGCTCAAAGCACAAACTCTTAGAAGATTCACTCTTCTTGTACTTCAGTCGGCATTGTGACTTTTGTATTTAATCCCGATGCAATTTCTGTGATTCATGGTCAATGTGAAGGTCCAAGGGATACAGTAAACCTGCACTGGTGCATCGGAAGCTAATACTGGTCTCCCAGGAGCCGCTCAAAGCACAAACTCTTAGAAGATTCACTCTTCTTGTACTTCAGTCGGCATTGTGCGTTTTGTATTCAATCCCGATGCAATTTCTGTTTCATGGTCAATGTGAAGGTCCAAGGGATACAGTAAACTCCACTGGTGCATCCGAATCTTCTACTGGTCTACTATGAGCCGCACAAAGCACAAACTCTTAGAAGATTCACTCTTCTTGTACTTCAGTTGGCATTGTGCGTTTTGTATTCAATCCCGATACAATTTCTGTTTCATGGTCAATGTGAAGGTCCAAGGGATACAGTAAACTTGCACTGGTGCATCGGAAGCTAATACTGGTCTCCCAGGAGCCGCTCAAAGCACAAACTCTTAGAAGATTCACTCTTCTTGTACATCAGTCGGCATTTTGCCTTTTGTATTTAATCCCGATGCAATTTCTGTGTTTCATTATCAATGTGAAGGTCCAAAGGATACAATAAACCTGCACTGGTGCATCGGAAGCTAATACTGGTCTCCCAGGTGCCGCTCAAAGCACAAACTCTTAGAAGATTCACTCTTCTTGTACTTCAGTCGGCATTGTGCCATTTGTATTTAATCCCGATGCAATTTCTGTGTTTCATGGTCATAGTGAATGTCCAAGGGATACAATAAACCTGCACTGGTGCATCGGAAGCTAATACTGGTCTCCCAGGAGCCGCTCAAAGCACAAACTCTTAGAAGATTCACTCTTCTTGTACTTCAGTCGGCATTGTGCCTTTTGTATTGAATCCCGATACAAAATCTGTGTTTCATGGTCAATGTGAAGGTCCAAGGGATACAGTAAACCTGCACTGGTGCATCGGAAGCTAATACTGGTCTCCCAGGTGCCGCTCAAAGCACAAACTCTTAGAAGATTCACTCTTCTTGTACTTAAGTCGGCATTGTGCCTTTTGTATTGAATCCCGATACAATTTCTGTGTTTCATGGCCAATGTGAAAGGTCCAAGGGTTGCAGTAAACCTGCACTGGTGCATCGGAAGCTAATACTGGTCTCCCAGGAGCCGCTAAAAGCACAAACTGTTATAAGATTCACTCTTCTTGCATTTCAGTCGGCATTGTGCCTTTTGTATTTAATCCCGATGCAATTCCTGTGTTTCATGGTCAATGTGAAGGTCCAAGGGAAACAACAAACCGGCACTGGTGCATCGGAAGCTAATACTGGTCACCCAGGAGCCGCTCAAAGCACAAACTCTTAGAAGATTCACTCTTGTTGTACTTCAGTCGGCATTGTGCCTTTTGTATTTAATCCCGATGCAATTTCTGTGTTTCATGGTCAATGTGAAGGTCTAAGGGATACAGTAAACCTGTACTGGTGCACCGGAATCTAATACTGGTTTCCCAGGAGCCGTTCATAGCACAAACTCTTAGAAGATTCACTCTTCTTGTACTTCAGTCGGCATTGTGCCTTTTGTATTTAATCCCGTTGCAATTTCTGTGTTTCATGGTCAATGTGACTGTCCAAGGGATACAGTAAACCCGCACTGGTGCATCGGAATCTAATACTGGTCTCCCAGGAGCCGCTCAAAACACAAACTCTAAGAAGATTGACTCTTCTTGTACTTCAGTCGGCATTTTGTCTTTTGTATTTAATCCCGATGCAATTTCTGTGTTTCATGGTCAATGTGAAGGTCCAAGGGATAGAGTAAACTGCACTGGTGCATCCGAATCTATTACTGGTCTCCTAGGAGCCGCTCAAAGCACAAACTCTTAGAAGATTCACTCTTCTTGTACTTCAGTCGGCATTGTGCGTTTTGTATTCAATCCCGATGCAATTTCTGTTTCATGGTCAATGTGAAGGTCCAAGGGATACAGTAAACTTGCACTGGTGCATCGGAAGCTAATACTGGTCTCCCAGGAGCCGCTCAAAGTACAAACTCTTAGAAGATTCACTCTTCATGTACTTCAGTCGGCATTGTGCGTTTTGTATTCAATCCCGATGCAATTTCTGTTTCATGGTCAATGTGAAGGTCCAAGGGATACAGTAAACTTCACTGGTGCATCCGAATCTTCTACTGGTCTCCTATGAGCCGCACAAAGCACAAACTCTTAGAAGATTCACTCTTCTTGTACTTCAGTTGGCATTGTGCGTTTTGTATTCAATCCCGATACAATTTCTGTTTCATGGTCAATGTGAAGGTCCAAGGGATACAGTAAACTTGCACTGGTGCATCGGAAGCTAATACTGGTCTCCCAGGAGCCGCTCAAAGTACAAACTCTTAGAAGATTCACTCTTCATGTACTTCAGTCGGCATTGTGCCTTTTGTATTTAATCCCGATGCAATTTCTGTGTTTCATGGTCAATGTGAAGGTCCAAGGGATACAATAAACCTCCACTGGTGCATCGGAAGCTAATACTGGTCTCCCAGGTGCCGCTCAAAGCACAAACTCTTAGAAGATTCAGTCTTCTTGTACTTAAGTCGGCATTGTGCCTTTTGTATTTAATCCCGATGCAATTTCTGTGTTTCATGGTCATAGTGAATGTCCAAGGGATACAATAAACCTGCACTGGTGCATCGGAAGCTAATACTGGTCTCCCAGGAGCCGCTCAAAGCACAAACTCTTAGAAGATTCACTCTTCTTGTACTTCAGTCGGCATTTTGCCTTTTGTATTTAATCCCGATGCAATTTCTGTGTTTCATGGTCAATGTGAAGGTCCAAGGGATTCAGTAAACTGCACTGGTGCATCCGAATCTATTACTGGTCTCCTAGGAGCCGCTCAAAGCACAAACTCTTAGAAGATTCACTCTTCTTGTACTTCAGTCGGCATTGTCACTTTTGTATTTAATTCCGATGCAATTTCTGTGATTCATGGTCAATGTGAAGGTCCAAGGGATACAGTAAACCTGCACTGGTGCATCGGAAGCTAATACTGGTCTCCCAGGAGCCGCTCAAAGCACAAACTCTTAGAAGATTCACTCTTCTTGTACTTCAGTCGGCATTGTGCGTTTTGTATTCAATCCCGATGCAATTTCTGTTTCATGGTCAATGTGAAGGTCCAAGGGATACACTAAACTCCACTGGTGCATCCGAATCTTCTACTGGTCTACTATGAGCCGCACAAAGCACAAACTCTTAGAAGATTCACTCTTCTTGTACTTCAGTTGGCATTGTGCGTTTTGTATTCAATCCCGATACAATTTCTGTTTCATGGTCAATGTGAAGGTCCAAGGGATACAGTAAACTTGCCCTGGTGCATCGGAAGCTAATACTGGTCTCCCAGGAGCCGCTCAAAGCACAAACTCTTAGAAGATTCACTCTTCTTGTACTTCAGTCGGCATTTTGCCTTTTGTATTTAATCCCGATGCAATTTCTGTGTTTCATTATCAATGTGAAGGTCCAAGGGATACAATAAACCTACACTGGTGCATCGGAAGCTAATACTGGTCTCCCAGGAGCCGCTCAAAGCACAAATTCTTAGTAGATTCACTCTTCTTGTACTTCAGTCGGCATTGTGCCATTTGTATTTAATCCCGATGCAATTTCTGTGTTTCATGGTCAATTTGTAGGTCCAAGGGATACAATAAACCTGCACTGGTGCATCGGAAGCTAATACTGGTCTCCCAGGAGCCGCTCAAAGCACAAACTCTTAGAAGATTCACTCTTCTTGTACTTCAGTCGGCATTGTGCCTTTTGTATTGAATCCCGATACAAAATCTGTGTTTCATGGTCAATGTGAAGGTCCAAGGGATACAGTAAACCTGCACTGGTGCATCGGAAGCTAATACTTGTCTCCCAGGTGCCGCTCAAAGCACAAACTCTTAGAAGATTCACTCTTCTTGTACTTAAGTCCGCATTGTGCCTTTTGTATTGAATCCCGATACAATTTCTGTGTTTCATGGCCAATGTGAAGGTCCAAGGGTTGCAGTAAACCTGCACTGGTGCATCGGAAGCTAATACTGGTCTCCCAGGAGCCGCTAAAAGCACAAACTGTTATAAGATTCACTCTTCTTGCATTTCAGTCGGCATTGTGCCTTTTGTATTTAATCCCGATGCAATTTCTGTGTTTCATGGTCAATGTGAAGGTCCAAGGGAAACAACAAACCGGCACTGGTGCATCGGAAGCTAATGCTGGTCACCCAGGAGCCGCTCAAAGCACAAACTCTTAGAAGATTCACTCTTCTTGTACTTCAGTCGGCATTGTGCCTTTTGTATTTAATCCCGATGCAATTTCTGTGTTTCATGGTCAATGTGAAGGTCTAAGGGATACAGTAAACCTGCACTGGCGCATCGGAATCTAATACTGGTTTCCCAGGAGCCGCTCAAAGCACAAACTCTTAGAAGAATCACTTTCTTGTACTTCAGTCGGCATTGTGCCTTTTGTATTTGATCCCGATGCAATTTATGTGTTTCATGGTCAATGTGAAGGACCAAGGGATACAGTAAACTGCACTGGTGCATCCGAATCTAATACTGGTCTCCTAGGAGCCGTTCAAAGCACATACTCTTAGCAGATTCACTCTTCTTGTACTTGAGTCGGCATTGTGACTTTTCTATTTAATCCCGATGCAATTTCTGTGATTCATGGTCAATGTGAATGTCCAAGGGATACAGTAAACCTGCACTGGTGCATCGGAAGATAATACTGGTCTCCCAGGAGCCGCTCAAAGCACAAAGTCTTAGAAGATTCACTCTTCTTGTACTTCAGTCGGCATTGTGCGTTTTGTATTCAATCCCGATACAATTTCTGTTTCATGGTCAATGTGAAGGTCCAAGGGATACAGTAAACTTGCACTGGTGCATCGGAAGCTAATACTGGTCTCCCAGGAGCCGCTCAAAGCACAAACTCTTAGAAGATTCACTCTTCTTGTACTTCAGTCGGCATTGTGCCTTTTGTATTTAATCCCGATGCAATTTCTGTGTTTCATGGTCAATGTGAAGGTCCAAGGGATACAATAAACCTGCACTGGTGCATCGGAAGCTAATACTGGTCTCCCAGGTGACGCTCAAAGCACAAACTCTTAGAAGATTCACTCTTCTTGTACTTCAGTCGGCATTGTGCCTTTTGTATTTAATCCCGATGCAATTTCTGAGTTTCATGGTCAATGTGAATGTCCAAGGGATACAATAAACCTGCACCGGTGCATCGTAAGCTAATACTGGTCTCCCAGGAGCCGCTCAAAGCACAAACTCTTAGAAGATTCACTCTTCTTGTACTTCAGTCGGCATTGTGCCTTTTGTATTGAATCCCGATACAAAATCTGTGTTTCATGGTCAATGTGAAGGTCCAAGGGATACAATAAACCTGCACTGGTGCATCGGAAGCTGATACTGGTCTCCCAGGTGCCGCTCAAAGCACAAACTCTTAGAAGATTCACTCTTCTTGTACTTAAGTCGGCATTGTGCCTTTTGTATTGAATCCCGATACAATTTCTGTGTTTCATGGCCAATGTGAAGGTCCAAGGGTTGCAGTAAACCTGCACTGGTGCATCGGAAGCTAATACTGGTCACCCAGGAGCCGCTCAAAGCACAAACTCTTAGAAGATTCACTCTTCTTGTACTTCAGTCGGCATTGTGCCTTTTGTATTTAATCCCGATGTAATTTTTGTGTTTCATGGTCAATGTGAAGGTCTAATTGATACAGTAAACCTGCACTGGTGCACCGGAATCAAATACTGGTTTCCCAGGAGCCTTTCAAAGCACAAACTCTTAGAAGATTCACTCTTCTTGTACTTCAGTCGGCATTGTGCCTTTTGTATTTAATCCCGTTGCAATTTCTGTGTTTCATGGTCAATGTGACGGTCCAAGGGATACAGTAAATCCGCACTGGTGCATCGGAATGTAATACTGGTCTCCCAGGAGTCGCTCAAAGCACAAACTCTTAAAAGATTCACTCTTCTTGTACTTCAGTCGGCATTTTGCCTTTTGTATTTAATCCCGATGCAATTTCTGTGTTTCATGGTCAATGTGAAGGTCCAAGGGATACAGTAAACTGCACTGGTGCATCCGAATCTATTACTGGTCTCCTAGGAGCCGCTCAAAGCACAAACTCTTAGAAGATTCACTCTTCTTGTACTTCAGTCGGCATTGTGACTTTTGTATTTAATCCCGATGCAATTTCTGTGATTCATGGTCAATGTGAAGGTCCAAGGGATACAGTAAACCTGCACTGGTGCATCGGAAGCTAATACTGGTCTCCCAGGAGCCGCTCAAAGCACAAACTCTTAGAAGATTCACTCTTCTTGTACTTCAGTCGGCATTGTGCGTTTTGTATTCAATCCCGATGCAATTTCTGTTTCATGGTCAATGTGAAGGTCCAAGGGATACAGTAAACTCCACTGGTGCATCCGAATCTTCTACTGGTCTCCTAGGAGCCGCACAAAGCACAAACTCTTAGAAGATTCACTCTTCTTGTACTTCAGTTGGCATTGTGCCTTTTGTATTGAATCCCGATACAAAATCTGTGTTTCATGGTCAATGTGAAGGTCCAATGGATACAGTAAACCTGCACTGGTGCATCGGAAGCTAATACTGGTCTCCCAGGTGCCGCTCAAAGCACAAACTCTTTGAAGATTCACTCTTCTTGTACTTAAGTCCGCATTGTGCCTTTTGTATTTAATCCCGATGCAATTTCTGTGTTTCATGGTCAATGTGAAGGTCCAAGGGATACAATAAACCTCCACTGGTGCATCGGAAGCTAATACTGGTCTCCCAGGTGCCGCTCAAAGCACAAACTCTTAGAAGATTCAGTCTTCTAGTACTTAAGTCGGCATTGTGCCTTTTGTATTTAATCCCGATGCAATTTCTGTGTTTCATGGTCAAAGTGAATGTCCAAGGGATACAATAAACCTGCACTGGTGCATCGGAAGCTAATACTGGTCTCCCAGGAGCCGCTCAAAGCACAAACTCTTAGAAGATTCACTCTTCTTGTACTTCAGTCGGCATTTTGCCTTTTGTATTTAATCCCGATGCAATTTCTGTGTTTCATGGTCAATGTGAAGGTCCAAGGGATACAGTAAACTGCACTGGTGCATCCGAATCTATTACTGGTCTCCTAGGAGCCGCTCAAAGCACAAACTCTTAGAAGATTCACTCTTCTTGTACTTCAGTCGGCATTGTGACTTTTGTATTTAATTCCGATGCAATTTCTGTGATTCATGGTCAATGTGAAGGTCCAAGGGATACAGTAAACCTGCACTGGTGCATCGGAAGCTAATACTGGTCTCCCAGGAGCCGCTCAAAGCACAAACTCTTAGAAGATTCACTCTTCTTGTACTTCAGTCGGCATTGTGCGTTTTGTATTCAATCCCTATGCAATTTCTGTTTCATGGTCAATGTGAAGGTCCAAGGGATACAGTAAACTCCACTGGTGCATCCGAATCTTCTACTGGTCTACTATGAGCCGCACAAAGCACAAACTCTTAGAAGATTCACTCTTCTTGTACTTCAGTTGGCATTGTGCGTTTTGTATTCAATCCCGATACAATTTCTGTTTCATGGTCAATGTGAAGGTCCAAGGGATACAGTAAACTTGCACTGGTGCATCGGAAGCTAATACTGGTCTCCCAGGAGCCGCTCAAAGCACAAACTCTTACAAGATTCACTCTTCTTGTACTTCAGTCGGCATTTTGCCTTTTGTATTTAATCCCGATGCAATTTCTGTGTTTCATTATCAATGTGAAGGTCCAAGGGATACAATAAACCTACACTGGTGCATCGGAAGCTAATACTGGTCTCCCAGGAGCCGCTTCAAGCACAAATTCTTAGAAGATTCACTCTTCTTGTACTTCAGTCGGCATTGTGCCATTTGTATTTAATCCCGATGCAATGTCTGTGTTTCATGGTCAATTTGAAGGTCCAAGGGATACAATAAACCTGCACTGGTACATCGGAAGCTAATACTGGTCTCCCAGGAGCCGCTCAAAGCACAAACTCTTAGAAGATTCACTCTTCTTGTACTTCAGTCGGCATTGTGCCTTTTGTATTGAATCCCGATACAAAATCTGTGTTTCATGGTCAATGTGAAGGTCCAAGGGATACAGTAAACCTGCACTGGTGCATCGGAAGCTAATACTTGTCTCCCAGGAGCCGCTAAAAGCACAAACTGCTATAAGATTCACTCTTCTTGCATTTCAGTCGGCATTGTGCCTTTTGTATTTAATCCCGATGCAATTTCTGTGTTTCATGGTCAATGTGAAGGTCCAAGGGAAACAACAAACCGGCACTGGTGCATCGGAAGCTAATACTGGTCACCCAGGAGCCGCTCAAAGCACAAACTCTTAGAAGATTCACTCTTCTTGTACTTCAGTCGGCATTGTGCCTTTTGTATTTAATCCCGATGCAATTTCTGTGTTTCATGGTCAATGTGAAGGTCTAAGGGATACAGTAAACCTGCACTGGCGCATCGGAATTTAATACTGGTTTCCCAGGAGCCGCTCAAAGCACAAACTCTTAGAAGAATCACTTTCTTGTACTTCAGTCGGCATTGTGCCTTTTGTATTTAATCCCGATGCAATTTATGTGTTTCATGGTCAATGTGAAGGTCCAAGGGATACAGTAAACTGCACTGGTGCATCCGAATCTAATACTGGTCTCCTAGGAGCCGTTCAAAGCACATACTCTTAGCAGATTCACTCTTCTTGTACTTGAGTCGGCATTGTGACTTTTCTATTTAATCCCGATGCAATTTCTGTGATTCATGGTCAATGTGAATGTCCAAGGGATACAGTAAACCTGCACTGGTGCATCGGAAGCTAATACTGGTCTCCCAGGAGCCGCTCAAAGCACAAAGTCTTAGAAGATTCACTCTTCTTGTACTTCAGTCGGCATTGTGCGTTTTGTATTCAATCCCGATACAATTTCTGTTTCATGGTCAATGTGAAGGTCCAAGGGATACAATAAACTTGCACTGGTGCATCGGAAGCTAATACTGGTCTCCCAGGAGCCGCTCAAAGCACAAACTCTTAGAAGATTCACTCTTCTTGTACTTCAGTCGGCATTGTGCCTTTTGTATTTAATCCCGATGCAATTTCTGTGTTTCATGGTCAATGTGAAGGTCCAAGGGATACAATAAACCTGCACTGGTGCATCGGAAGCTAATACTGGTCTCCCAGGTGCCGCTCAAAGCACAAACTCTTAGAAGATTCACTCTTCTTGTACTTCAGTCGGCATTGTGCCTTTTGTATTTAATCCCGATGCAATTTCTGAGTTTCATGGTCAATGTGAATGTCCAAGGGATACAATAAACCTGCACCGGTGCATCGTAAGCTAATACTGGTCTCCCAGGAGCCGCTCAAAGCACAAACTCTTAGAAGATTCACTCTTCTTGTACTTCAGTCGGCATTGTGCCTTTTGTATTGAATCCCGATACAAAATCTGTGTTTCATGGTCAATGTGAAGGTCCAAGGGATACAATAAACCTGCACTGGTGCATCGGAAGCTAATACTGGTCTCCCAGGTGCCGCTCAAAGCACAAACTCTTAGCAGATTCACTCTTCTTGTACTTAAGTCGGCATTGTGCCTTTTGTATTGAATCCCGATACAATTTCTGTGTTTCATGGCCAATGTGAAGGTCCAAGGGTTGCAGTAAACCTGCACTGGTGCATCGGAAGCTAATACTGGTCTCCCAGGAGCCGCTAAAAGCACAAACTGATATAAGATTCACTCTTCTTGCACTTCAGTCGGCATTGTGCCTTTTGTATTTAATCCCGATGCAAT